>NW_024039407.1:3567500-3967500 GCF_016077235.1 Cyprinodon tularosa
TATTTTTAGGGTTTCTTACAATTAGTTTGTCAATAAGTCTGCTGGGTTCCAATAGGTCTTTCAATGGTTACCATCACAGCTCTTAACTTTTGCATATTAGATTTGCTGAAAGCTTTGCCGAACGTCACTTGGATATCCTGATGATAACTGAGTCTGGCCTGGAAGTAACACATATATAATCCATGGGATTAGCTTTAATTATTTGGGATTCCTTAAGTTGTAAAAAAGTAGTTCTTCGTGCGCATAGTGCCAACTCTTTAAAGCTTAGAGGGTCTGTGCAAGCTGTACAGCTGCTGCTCTTTGCCATCTGATTCTGCATAGTGCAAGTCTCTGAGATTTATTGTCATAAACCCTCCGTCGCCCTCCCCATTTCAAAAGGACAACTATTTCTTGTGAAGGACACAGGCTGAAAATAGACCTGTCTGTGTAAGTAATGTCATTCCTAAATCTGAGATACTAATAAGCCTGGAGCATAGGAAATACGACCAATCAAAAATTTTCATTACTGTAAATTAAACGTTACAGTGAACTTAAAATTGTCATTGAAATATAAAAACACAAAATATTAAAACATTAAAACATTAACAGTTAGCCTCAGGGGGTTAGCTAAGATGAAATGAAAGAGGAAAATCTAAACATACCAACTACATATATATACATATATAGTTTTTATATATATATATATATATATATATATATATATATATATATATATATATATATATATATATATATATATATATATATATATATATATATATATATATATATATATATATATATATATATATATATATTTTATTTATTTTTTTAGTTATATAAGGTCAAACCTGAGAGAAAAGAAGGAAAAGAGGAATAATAAGTTCAGGTAATTATGATGAGACAAAGTAATTTTAACATAGTAAACTGGTTTTCCAATAAACACTCAAGGCCAGATACAATCAGTGGAGTGAGACCTTAACAGGGATGATGTTTTATTTTTTTTTTTAGTACAAGCTTAAACATGTGAAGCAACGTTTTGGGTCAGCCGCAGATGAGAGAGCAGGGAAGGATTTTCTGCATTAGGTGAGAGATTCCCTAAATCCACCCCACACTAACCTACTGGTCTAATAAGCACACTGTTATGGATTAAGGTAGGAGTGAAGGTCACCTCTAGTGAAATGGAGAACCTGTCTCTCAGATCACTTTGTCAAAACAGAAGTGAGTGTAACTGCTGTGCAATCAGACATTAAAACCTGAGTCTATCTATTTAGGACTACCATTATAATTCCTAAGATCCAAGCAGCTGCGATTACATCTGAACCAGAGAGATGTTAGCGTCATGGGCAATGTCAGCCAGGAACACATTACTAAATACTCCAACAGGTCCTGTGCCTAACCTACTGTTGTTCTACAGTTATTTGGTAAACCTGGCAAAGAGGGGGTTTTATTTCCCTGCCAATATCTTTTCAGAATATGTTATGTTGGTAGTTCTGTCTTTGGCTTAACTGTAGTTTGTCAGATGATCCTTACATTTTCGAGCTGCGTTTTTCTTTTTTTTTTTACTTAATCTGATTTGATTTTTTCATATCTGCACTCTCCAATGGTATCACTTGGTCAAGAAAATCACATTTTGTTTCATTGTGTATATTTACTGTATAAATCATAAATTAATGTTTAGGAATGAGCTCCCTACTGTAATATCTCACTGAAAGGTTATAGACTGCATTTTGCTATTTTTAGGTTTCTTCTGTTATCTTCCATTTATAGATGGACTCTCTTTTTCATTGTCACTCTGTCTCCCTGTCTCTCTGTCACTCCCACCTCTCTCCACCATTATAGGATAATGAAAGTTGGGCCAGAACCTTTTTTTAGTGCCATATGAGCCAACATCACAGGGCGAGCAACATATTCCTGCCAGAGCTTGTCCTCTTCAGAAGGTAACTGTGCGGTCGAGTCCAGAACTGACCTGCAATCATGGATGATGTATATAAAGCAGCGGTAAGTATCAATCATTTATAATTTACTGGTTGATCGATTATTTGATTGTTTATTTTCAGATAATGATGATAATTATAAAGACTAATGAATAATCACTTCTATTGATTAAGAGGTTTGTTGAAAATTATAATAAGCGGTTCCTATTTAAACTAAATTGATGACTTTCACTAGATGGACATTTGGAGAGAAATTATTGTAATTATCTACTCACCAAATCTTGTTATAATTACCTGCATTAAAGTCAAACTTCACAAAAAGTAAAATTGACAAACAAGATATTTTATGTTTAACTCTTACACAACCAGCCACATTGTGAGAGCACAAAATCAACATCTTAATAGATATATACTTATAAAATAATTGTTTAAAAAGCAGATAAAGGGGAGGGGGGGTGTTCTGCTATAATGTGGTCAGTTTTCTGTGACTGACATCAGAACAATGAACAGCTGGTGAGGAGCAGCTCTCCGCTTAAGCTCCACAAACCTCACAAGAATAGCAGCAAGCAAAGCAACATGTGTCGCATTACAGTCCATCTAAACTAAGACCATTATCTCCAAGAGAACCGAGGCTCCATTTCAGCACAGTGGTATCAAGAAGTGGATTAACCGAAATACAGCGGGGGGGAAAAATAAACGCTGTTTCCTCTACAGGTAGAGAACTTGACAGAAGAGCAGAAAAATGGTGAGAACATGACACCTGAACATGACTAATAATACTGATAACATGATAATGTTTGACTACATTACTTGATGTGTATCTGATACTAATAAGGACAAATATAACTTTATTGTCATGACTTGTTGATTTGCATCAGAATGCAGACTCTTGAAAAAAGCATGCTGAGTTAATGATATTTAATAAATGATAAATAAAGAAGCAGAACTCAGGCAGGAACGGGGGTGGGGGGTGGGGGGTATCACAGGCTCCAGGGAATAGTAACTGCAGCATGAGTACTTATATACAGTAGAGCAGGGTACTAGGACAGACAACATGAAAACAAAGGTGAAGAAATGTCTCATTAACTGAAGGTTGTGTCTGAGGGGGAAATGTTCAAACATGGATAAACATAAAGGAGAAACAGAGTGAACGTAACCAATAATACAGAAATAATAACTAGCAAAAGTAAAGACAAATCCAAGTAAACACTAAGAGCAATAAACTAGAAAAATCCTGCACCACATGTAGCATAAAACAAGCAGGTTTCCTCCAGCACATATTACATTTTGGAAAATATGGAAATTAAAGTACTTTGGTCCCATATTCTGATTATTCTGATCATTTTTAATGAAATACACAAATTAGTACTAAAACGTACTATACTATAATTTAATAATTACATACATAATTATATATATGATTACATTACATATATATATATTCTTTTTTTTTTGGAGAAAGACCATTTGTCATGTCTACAAACCAGTTTGCTTTAAAACTTACTCGTGAGTTTTAAAAATGTTCAGTTGATTTAATATCGTAACATTGCTACAGTATACCATGTTGTAACTAAGTCCCATATTAAGGGTGATTGCAATATAGAATCACCTGATCTCATGAAGACCCAAAAATTGATAGCATGAAAAGTTCTTTTTAAAGAGCTTTAAAAAGAACTTGTCATGCTATCAGATGGATTTGAAACATTGGAAAATTTGGTCTGAATTAATGATTAGGTGATTTGGCTGTGGGGATGTGTAGTTTACGTATTTGCCATATCACCATTTTTTAATTAATTTTCTCTCCAGTCCACATTTCTTGTATTAATATATCCAAATTTTACTAGAAAGTTCTCTTCAAACATGTGATCTTGTGTTTCTTCCAGAATTCAAGGCTGCCTTTGACATCTTCATTCAGGATGCTGAGGATGGCTGCATCAGCACAAAGGAGTTGGGGAAGGTGATGAGAATGCTGGGACAGAATCCCACTCCTGAGGAGTTACAGGAGATGATAGATGAAGTGGATGAGGATGGTATGTAACCATTTCAATGAATACACCTTTTTCTGCCTGATTTAAAGATAGAGCTGCTTAGTTTTGCTACTACGATATAATCAGTTGTACAAAAACGTTACATTCACAGGCAGTGGCACAGTAGATTTCGATGAATTCTTGGTTATGATGGTCCGATGCATGAAGGAGGAGAGCAAAGGGAAATCAGAAGAGGAGCTGGCCGAACTATTCCGCATGTTTGATAAGTAGGTTTTGCTTAAAACGTATTTTTTTCACAATAAGAGGAAGAAATACAAAGAAACTTTGATTTGACTTAGTTATACAGATAAGGAGATTAACTAATTTAATAATTTCCCTTTCTTTTAAGTTAAAGTTAAAAACCCGTTTGTTTAGAACTGCTTTAACTGTTAAATTAAAGTGTTAACTTAGGTATCATTTGTGGTTCAACTGTATTTTTATCTTTACTTGCTTTTTATTGTGCTTTTATTTTCCTTTTATTTTTTAGTTTCATTCATGTAAATCACTTTAAATTGTTCTTGTACTGAATTGTGCTATAAAGATAAACTTGCCTTGCCTTTTGTTAAGGAATGGAGATGGTTATATTGACTTAGAGGAACTGAAGAGCATGCTGGAGTCCACCGGAGAACCGATAACTGAAGATGATATTGAGGAGCTGATGAAAGATGGAGACAAAAACAATGATGGAAAGATTGATTATGATGGTAAACCACTTTTTTTTTTTTTTACAATTTCCATTCCTTATACAAAAAGAAATGATAAAGTAATATTCTGAATCTCTTCTCTAGGATGGCTTAATCCATGATGTACCGTAATTACCTTCCAGGTCTTCTTTAGCTTGTTAGTGTATGCACAATGTAGTCTTACAGATGATAAATAGGGAAAAAGAAATAGCCCAATATTGGCGCTGTCTCTTAGGATTACTGTCTCCGTTTAATGAACTGAGGTGACTTTGAACGCAAAAATGTATCTTTGGAATTAAAGACCATCTCGTAATTCACAGTATAACATTTGTTTAATGTAGTATTAACAAGGAGTAGGTAAAATCCATGAATAAATGAGAGCTTTATAAACTGACAAGGTTATCCATCCATCCATCCATCCATCCATCCATCCATCCATCCATCCATCCATCCATCCATCCACCCATCCATCCATCCATCCATCCATCCATCCATCCATCCATCCATCCATCCATCCATCCATCCATCCATCCATCCATCCATCCATCCATCCATCCATCCATCTTTCTCCAGCAGTCTATGGGTGAAGGCGAACGCTGATATGTTTATGTCTTTAAACACTGGATTTATTTATGGATTCTGTCTCTTTTGTCTCTAACAGAGTTCCTGGAGTTCATGAAAGGTGTTGAGTAAAGGAGAGCTCCAGAGGGTTCTTTCCTTCACAACCTCTCATTTTGAAATGTCATCAAAGTTCATTCCTGAAGACAAGTTCCCACCTTTTCTTTACATCAATGTTAATTTCTGATTGCAGTATTAAATCAAAGTTTAACATGAAAAAAAAATATTTTCAATAAAACATATGATCGTTCAATTTGTCTGTCATATTGATATAGAGTTAAACACCAATATATGGTGTTTAATGCTATAATGCTAGTTTTTGAGGCTTTGTGTACTGAAGGTTATTTCCATTGATCCCAAGATTTTGAAGACAGTTTCAAATATTTTATTTATATACTCACTAAGGATCTGGCCATCCAATTACCTATTTATTTAAACAAGTGTTTAAGGACTGGAAAATGGGGAAAAAACTTTAATATATGAAACAACCTCAAAGTAGGAATTACCTTCAGGATTGTTTCACAAATACAATAAATATGCTTTGGGTGTAAGGTTTTTCAAATGGACAGACATGTTGACAGATTTAGATTTCCAAATATAGAGCGTAGAATAAAGAAGATCAGGTTCATAGTCATATAAATAGAACAGAAAAAGTATTACAACTTTTTGCAGAGAATAAACACAGTGGTAGATATTAAAATATACATACCAACAATATGAAACGACATCAAACGATGTTCCTAAATGCTGTCATCTTTGTTTTATTTGCAAGAAGAAAGTGTCAGCGGGGGACCCCTTCTTGTTAATCAAGCTAACAACAAGGATTAATATTTATTTGAAAATAGTTGCATAATATTTAATCTGAAATCATCCCATCTACCTATTATAACATCTGACTGATTTAAAAGAACGCAGATGTATCTTCTTTTTCTTGCATTTATTATCTCCAACGACCTGTATGCAGTTTGCATTGCTTTGCATTGCAAAAGCCTCACATCCAGGAAACTGCTGTAACAGTCCTGCAGCAGAAAGAACAGTGTTCCAGAAAATCTGAAACTGAAAGGTTCAAGCTGAAAGGTTCAGCTGGAATGAAAAAACAAAACAAAAAAAACCTTCATGGTGTTTAGGGAATCTGGCCAGCTACTGGAAAGGGTGGCGTTCCATGCTAGCAAGAAGCCTGTTTAACAGTATCAAACAGCTGAGATAACAGTATCTGCTTGCACAGTAGGATGGAAACTGCAAAGTCAGGAAAAATATTTTGCATAACCTGAGAATGTACAACAGAGATGGGAAGTAACGAAGTACAAATACTTCGTTACTGTACTCAAGTAGATTTTTCTGATATTTTTACTTTACTTTACTACTTATTTTTATGGTGACTTTTTACTTCTACTCCTTACATTTTTACACAAATACCTGTACTTTCTACTCCTTACATTTTAAAAAATTGGCTCGTTACTTTAGTTTTGAATCATTTCAATGGAGTTACCGTTATTATTTTTCACGTCATCAATACCAAATTCAATCTAATTGGATGGGAATCTACGTTGCATTTGACGCACCACTACAAGATGAATCGACAGATTCGGCGGTATTCATTCACGGCAAATCATTGCAGCTCGGTGGCGTTAGCATAGTAGTATGGACGACGAGATGATTGAAAATGAACACAACAGAGATCTAGTCCTATTGGCACATATTCATTTAAAATGTAGGCAACGGCATGAAAAAGGTGGTTTCTACTTTTACTTTTATACTTTAAGTAAATTTACAAGCCTGTACTTTGTTACTTTTACTTGAGTAAAGAAGTTTAATCAGTACTTCCACTTTTACCAGAGTATTTTTTAACACAAGTATCTGTACTTTTACTGAAGTACGGAAAGTGAGTACTTTTGCCATCTCTGATGTACAAGAAGTACAAAGATGAACATAGGGCACTCTGAATGTTTGGGACATCTATAAAATCCTTTTCTCAGAAAAATAAAAGACGGGAACCAACACACCACTGGTGTTTTTTGCCAATTTACCCATGATCATAAACAAACTGTGATAGCTTAATTAAGGGGTAGAGCTTATTCAATTTCCTGTCAAAATTGTATTACTTACATAGCCTACTACTACTTAGATATGTACAATTTACATTGAAGTGTAATTAGAATCACTTTTACAGCCTCATTCACCCTTATTAGCATGTACTATAAAAAATGTGTAATAACAAAAAATAAAATCTCCAAACACAATCATTGGCACCTCTGCTGTTAATACTTTACTGCAACCCCTTTTACCAAAATAACTTCTTTTAATATTTATAACATTTCATAAGGTTGATATATACAGCAAAATCTTCAAAGATCACAGATCTTTGATTATTTCTCTTTGTGGTATTTATAAATCATAGATCCTCTTTAACAGTCTCATTTGTTTAAATCTGCTCAAATACTTTCATCAGGATTTCAATTAAGAGACTGAGATAAATACAGAAAAGGCTTGATTTTGTGCCTTTAATACTAATTGATATCATATTACCAGAAATTTAGAAAGATCCTTATATAAATAATGAAATACCAATTGAAAACCCATATTCATGTGTGTATATATGTATATATATGTTGTATATGTATGTTGTATATATATATATATGTAAATGCAACAAATATGATCATGTCCACATATACATATATATATAGAACATATGTATATACATATATGTATATATATATATATATATATATATATATATATATATATATATATATATATATATATATATATATATATATATATATATATATATATATATATATATATATATATATATATATATATATATATATATATATATACATACATATATATATACATGTATATATATATATATGTATATATATAAATATATATATATACACATATATATGTATGTATATATATGTATACATATATGTGTATATATATATATATATATATATATATATATATATATATATATATATATATATATATATATATATATACAACATATATATATATGTTGTATAAATATACAACATATATATACATGTGTATGTATGTATATAAGTATCACTTATCTGTGACTTATCAATCAATCTATCTATCTATGTATATTTATATATACATATATATTCATATATATATATATATATATATATATATATATATATATATATATATATACACTAATTTATATATATTTTGTAGATAGATAGATAGATAGATAGATAGATAGATAGATAGATAGATAGATAGATAGATAGATAGATAGATAGATAGATAGATAGATAGATAGATAGATAAGTCACATTTATATATATATATTTTTTGTATTTTTTATTATAGGTATATTATAGGTATATGCCATGTTTTTAACTATCCAGTAAAAAGAGTCTCTGAGACCCGGAAGTGAACTGTGGAGCAAACTGGAAGTTCTTTCATTTTACCTCAACCGAAAATTCTTTCCCCTGTGATATCGATAGGTGGACCAAAACAACTACACAGCCTTTTTGTCCTGTACCGAGTGATGCTGTTTGCCCATCAGTCGGCTTTAAAGCTATGATTAGAGGGATTTCATTAAACTGATGCGCAGCTGTTAAACAGCTCTGAGTGTTTTTTTTTTTTTATGTTAGCAGAAGCTAAGCTGCTAACAGCTCAGGAGCAGCTAGCTTGATGTTGTTTATCCACCGGACTCCTGCTGCCTAACGATCATCTGGATCATCCAAAAACACTTCAGGTAAAGTAAAACTGTCCTCTGCGGTATATATACCGTTAGACAGTTGGTTTTATTATCTAAAGTTATTTTATTTGACGCTGTCAGTTAAAAGAAAGGAACTGTTGTCGTTAGCAGTCAGAACAAACAGCCACAGCCCTACATGTTTCTTTAGCTTACAGGTTCAATGTAGCTAACTACCTTCATTTCCCCCCATCTCTTCTGTTACATACTATAGCTACTATGTACACAGATGTCCATTACCATCCAAAATTACTTTTATTCGACTAAAAACATTGTATATATACGAGATGACAGTTGAAGCATTTCTTGTCACCATAATTGGCATCTTTACTTCCCACTGAAATAGTTTTATAATTACGTTGTCTCTCGGAAATGTGTAAAAAATGCGCTTAATATATGTTACTTAATTTAAAACTTTGAGGTTTCCTGATATTCTTCTTATTCCTTGCATAAAATGCATATTAGGGGGTAACTAGGTGTAGTAACCTGGTTGCATAAGTTCTATCTTAAATCGTGATTGATTTTCTGATCCATTCTTCTGGAGGGATCAGCCTCCTATGTCTGTATTTTATTATGAAATCTATTGATAGCCTGCTTTGTCTTGCAAACGTCACAGTATATCAGAATGCCACAGCCCCCCTCAGGTTATCATACAGATTTTGAATTTATTGAATTATCTTTCAGATTTGCTGTAGTTATGGACTAATGTCAGGGTATTTGCAAGATGCCTTTCATTCAGGATGTGTGGAGTCTACATATATGACATATGTTCTCCTGAACCTGACATTGACATTACACCAGCAGCAGGATTGCTCTGCATACTTATTAATGCAACCAGCATGATAGATTTTGCTTGATATAGTGACAAAGGACGTTACCTGAGGTATAACTCTTCACTATTACTTTATTCTTAAAAATCTTTCTAAGGTCCACATTTGTGTGACAATTTTTTTTCTATAATCTTTATGCTGCTCTAAACACCAGAATTTCCCCTTTGTGGGAAAAAAAGGGATTTTCTATTCTATTCTAAAACATAAGGCAAAGAAAATAGGTAATTAAGTCAGTGCAGTTATTTTAGAGCAGCAGTGGAAAATGTGACGCTGATGCCAATGCTTTCTACTAGTGAATAGTAGAAGTATAATAAGGTTCTATATAAATATCTGCAGCCCAAGAAACAGCATTACCTTGGATGCAATGTATTGCCACATGGGCTTACAGGGTTTCTGCAGGTAAATAAAAATCATTAAAAGTCATTAAATTATTATTTTTTAAATTAAGGCCTTAATTGGCATTAAAATTCAATAAATTTGATAATCGTGGCATTAAAATGCTTCGGAAAAGAAGCTTGAGGTGGAGAAAAGGCTGGAGAATGGGGAAAAAAATGCAAATTTGAACCAAAGTGGCGGGAAAACAAGGAACTCTGGACATGGTTGAAGCCTGTCCACGGTGAAAATGGTGAAGGATTTTGCCATACATATATATATATATATATAAAATCATGGGTAATTGCTGATGGCATTAAGATTATTTCTAAGAGCAATAAAAAGCATTAAATAAGAGTTACTCATTCATGTATAAACCCTGTTATAAGTAACTAAGGAAGGCAAGCTTTTTACAAACTACACATAAGTAAACAATGTAATTATGACAGGAAGGAAAACAAAACAATTTTTTTTATCTTGGTACAGATGGACAAGCTGTGGTTCTTGGTGATTACTCTCATGTTCAGCCACCCACAGCGGGCCTTTCGAACTTTTACCTTTCACAAGAATCCTCTTAGTCTTGCGAGATATAATTTACTGTGCTCCACCCTGCAAATACTTGTGTGTCGGAAATGCATTTTTTGCACTACAACCTTAAGACCTTTATTAGCTGTCTTTCTTTACAAAATCCCCAATGCCTTCACAATGCTGCTGTGTCACCGGGCCGTTTTACTTTGAGAAAAATCTTAAATCTTGATCAATTGCTGACGAACCTCCAGGACTGATTGAGAGGTGGCCTCACATCAGTTGTTTGTTGCAACTAAAACCTCTTCTGTTTAAGGCCAAACCACACAATGGGATGATGCAAGACCAACTGAATAAATACAGTGTACATCATATTAAAAGCTGTTGCTTTAGCTTCTTCTTGTTCTTCTTTTCTAGTAAAGAAGAACAAGAAGAAGCTTGTTGTCACTGTTGCAGCCTCACAGCATTTTGATTGTATCTATACTTATTAGTTGCTTATTAACTCTTTCTCTATGTTATCTTTTACTCTGTAAACAGCTAATCCCTTTGGGGAAAAGAAAGACGGAGGAAGTTGGTGGGATCCTAACACCCCTTGTCACTATCAACCTTGGAGATGACATCACAACAACAACCAATCCCAAATGCCGGTATTCCTGCTCATCTTGTACCAAACTCCTCTGCTCAATCCCAACTGCAGTCTAACCGAGTGGACTCCGGTCAGAGGCGGGGGAATGGCGGCCCTCTGGAACACAGAGCTTTGACGAGCAGACGAGGCTGCCGCAGTGGGGCGACTGCCAGCGAAGAGATGGCTAACAGAGACAATTCAACTCGCTCCACAAACTCGAGTTCATCCAGAGAAGACCGGGGTTTTGAACCCTGGCCTGAGGAAGTGATAGACAGCTCCCATGGTCTGTACTCCCTTCATCGCATGTTTGACATAGTTGGAGCCCAGCTAACACACAGGGATGTCAGGGTGCTGTCGTTCCTGTTTGTTGACGTGATTGACGAGTACGAGCGTGGTGGCATCAGGAGTGGAAGAGATTTCCTGCTGGCATTGGAACGCCAGGGCCGATGTGACGAGACGAACTTCCGACATGTTCTCCAGCTTCTAAGGATAATCACCCGCCATGACCTCCTGCCTTATGTCACCCTCAGGAAACGGCAAACTGGTGAGGAAAATATTTTTATACAGCATTTACAGTTAATCTGACTGTTTGGCGTGTTTGCAAACAACCTTAAAATTAAGTGAAATATCCCAATTTAGTAATAGAATTCATTAAAGATTTGTCAAACTGACAGCAAATCTTGGTTATAAAACATACTCTACAGCCTAACAGGCGCTAAAACTAATTTAGCTCCAGCTCCTTTAAATTTATCTACCAGAAACAAGAGAACCAAAAATGCTTCTCTCTCTCAGCATGCGCTTTTAATCGAGCCCTTCTATTACCCTATTTACACTACCCCTCTGAAACCGATCCATGTCGAGTGTGAATGGACAGAGTTCCCGCGGGTCCTTAAAAAGTCTTAAAAGGCATTGATTTCTTCAAAATAAAACTAAGAACTTAATTGGTATTAAAATGCCTTAAATTAGTATTTCGTATGTCTTAATTTTTAAAACATCATAAATAGATTTATTTTTATTACGATTTATTTTTGTAATCTAAATAAAACGTTAAGATTGACAATTATAATTGTTTTTTAATAAAAAAAATAATAAATGGCTCACCATTATTGGTTCCGTCCCGATAGCGGAACCAATAAAAGCGTTGTTGCGGCCGGGACATTTGGGAGATGCACCATTAACTTTTTGTCTGGAAAATATGAGCAAGTGTAAATGTAACGAAAACTGTCTCCAGCCAAGAGTTTTCTCCATGGCTAAAACCAGGGAACAAACATGAGGCTCAGTGGATTTTGTGCAAGAAGTCATTCAAGCTCACAATGATGGGAATTAAGGCAGTGGAGTCGCACATGCGAAGCACGAAACACAAAGCGTCAAAATCGAGTTACAGAGAAACAGGCGGTATTTCTCAGTTTTGTTCCACCCTTGTCTATTCATTTCAATTCAGTTAAATAATTGTTAAAATATATCTGTCATTTGTGTTTTTGTAGCTTTCTTTCTGTATGGGAAGCTTTTCAAAATTTGAAACATTAGTGCAGTGGTTTATGTTAAAATAAACCTTTGGGTTAAGTTGTCCCAAGCAGGTTTTTCTTGTGTTTCTTGTGAATTTGGTCTTAAATTTTTATTTCAAGTGGCATTAAAAAGTCTTAAAAAGTCTTGAATTTAACTTGCCGTATGCTGTAGGAACCCTGGATGGAGCTTGCATCAGTTAAATGTTCCAGACTTGGTTCTGACGACCATTTACACATCATGCTAGCAATGTTCCCAGCCACCGGTTGGTTGTCCACGATATTGCAGCTCGCAAGGCGGGAATTACACAAACAAAAATGGGGGCACACATAACATTCAGGAACTTATTTGCCTGGATAGCGTCCTCCGCCCAAATTTCAATGAGAGTCTCGGACTCTGCATCATCCTGGTCGCACCATGTTCTTTTTATTCCATTAATTGTTAATAGGCTGAGAAGAAGTCCATGTTGTGAACAGGTGAAAAGATCTGAGTTACAAAGCCGGACACGGCGGAAAAACTGTGAAATGCGTCCGATGACTTTAAATATGAGATGAGGCCATCTTCTCCTGCACTCTTTGTTTTCAAAGAACCGCCGGGTAAGTGCAATGATCCGCATATCCATCTGGAAACCTTCGGTTGAAGTAATTTTGGGAAGGGGCGAAAATACTGGTTAGCTGATTGGCCTATGTTGGTGATAGACGGGCCAAATAAACCAATCAGATCAACGAAGCATATGACGTACTAACAGCAAGGCTACTCTTGCCGAAACCAGTCGGGAGAAGAGCAAAAACATCTTTTCCTCTGAGAAAAGCCTCCAGAGCAGTGTTTTGCTCTTCTTTCAGTGAAGAAATACTCTGTAATTCCGATAAAACTTGCTCGATAGCCACGCTAACGCTAGTTTCATCGGCTGAAGCCGCCATGTTCTTTAGACTGAACTGTCGCGCTTCTCGTTGCGTCACACCTCAACCCGCCTCAAAGCCAACGCTGATTGGACGTTCGTTTGGTGAACGCTCCAAATTTTCTTCAACGGAGAGTCTCCAGACTGATTAGCAGGTGAAATCTTGAAAGCTCGCGAGATCAGGATGTTCTCACGAGGCTAGTGATTCAGGTCTTGGGGAGAGAATTCTGCAGAGCGGCAGCTGGATGATGAATTTAATCTATACTATAATACACGCTAGATTAAAAATGATCAGTCAGGCATTAGGAAAATAATAATAATAACTGTATGCGCACAGTGTAAATATTTCTATCATATGGCAAAATCTGTACAGTGGTCATACATTAAAAAGTGTTCATTAAATTTTTTTTCTCTTAGACATTAGAGTGGTGCATTTAAATGTTATAGATCTAAACATGTTAAATTGGTGAGTAGTAGTAGTGTAAGTTTTTAACCTGTCAAGTTTTTTTTAGATTTTTACCATTACAATTTATATTTTTCCAAGCACACAACAGTTTAAAGCAAAGTTTAGTTTAAATAAGAATGTGCAGGAAGGATTGAAAAGCATGTTAACACGGTAATGTAGGCTTGAGTTCATTATCTGAGGCATAAATATACACACCAGGAACCTGTAAACTTAAAAAATACTGAATTACAAAAAACATTTAAAAAACAAACATGTTTCATTGATATATATACAAAAATGAATATTAGGAAATATATTTATGAAACATTATACTGGGCAAGTAAAAATTGTTTCTGGGCAAATGAAATGTGAAAGCCACTTGCCCGAAGGTGGCTTTCAAACGCAAATGATATTAAGCTTTATTCATGGATTTATCGGGGAATGTGGCCTCGTTGTTGGGGCATTGGGCTTGGAATCCAGAGTTTCTGAGTTGAAGTCCCACGGACTGCCACTCTGGGTCCCTGAGCAAGACCCTTAACCCCACACTGCTGCCCCGGGCGCCGCATAATGGCAGCTCACAGCTTCCCAAGGGCATGGGTTAAATGCACAGTTTGATTTGTACTTTTGACAGTGTAATGACAAAAAAACAAAAAAAAACAAAAGCTGACTCTATTCTATTAAATCGATTTAAAGTATGTTATCAACACTGAAGTGAAATTAATTTACTGTCTAGCTTCTGTGTTGAGAGAACATCCACATAGATCTTCTTGTAACAGAGTACTCTAACAACAAACTGTATAGCCACTAGTATACCCTCAGCAGCATTTCTTATGTCTCCAGTACTTCTGTGTGGAATCTTGAAGTTATTTTTAACCAGGATGTGTCCTTTCACGTGCACATTAGGCCCCTCTCTAGGGCCTCATCATTTGCTTGCACATAAGTGTTAGAATTCGGAACATCTTGTTCCTGAATAAAACGTGCCCATGAATTTGTGTGGTGTCAACACTACTGAAATTTCTGAAAGGGACAGAAGGTCTAAAATGTTGCAGCAAAGTTTATTTTTTCAGGTTTTGCTTTTTTTTGTGCTTTTTTTTCTCCCTTCAAAACACAATTACAGTTTTTTTCCTGTCGTATTTCTCATCGCCGGAGGTTGTCAGACTTTAACTTCCCTCTTTGGGTGTAGGATGGCAGTGGCACCCAGGCCACCCATCTTCTATCTGTACCTGCTTCTCTTGTGAGGTGTAGTGGAGTTGTGATCCAGCAGGGCTTAAACAGTAATAGGAAGAGAGGGAAAGCACACCTTGGACAGGTCCCCAGTATATCACAGGGCAGCAAAGAGACAGGCTGGACAAAATCTCCCTCCTAAAGACAATATAAGGAGAGCGGTTATTCTAACAGTCTTGTTATAAACACTGTTGGTGGAGCCACTTCTGCACATGGACAGAAAACAAACTCCATGTGGAAAAAAATTGACCTCAGGAACATCCTGCTGCAAGGCAGCAATGCAACAAACTGCACCAGCATGCAGCCCTGCATCCAGATGCTCAATACTTGATGCTCAATTAGGATTATTTTGTCGGTGAAAGTATTTTTTTTTTGTCATTCATACTAACATTTATCTTCAACCGACGCCATACAACGGTGCAGCGTTTATGGAAGTGATAATGGGAGGCAGCATCTCCGCACCATTGAGTCGTTAAAGGAATAGTACACCCAAAACATGATTAGCCTTCCTTTTCTACTCACCCCCATGCTGAACAACACTCTGGAGTACTTTTTTGATATCTCAAATGCATCTGGAGATCTGGGAGGCTTCTTGCTGTCTGCTGACATTCAAATAATGGAGGTCTATGGTGTCCGAGACAGAAAGGTCCATAAAAGTCCACAAACAACGTGTCAATATTCCTCCATACTGCTCGTCCAATGTATTCCAAGTGTCCTGAGTGGGTAGGATCCAGAATTTACTCGAAACGAAGTCATTTAGAATGTTTTTAGAGCATAAACAGTAGTGTATAGGATTTCCTGAAAGCACGCACCTGCGCGTTCACGACGCTACGGAAGCCGGCAGACCAAACCAGATGAAAGTGCGCATTCAGCGTCTGCTCTGCCAATAATGCAAGCGTAGAAAAAGAAATGTGCTGTTTACCTGTGCAAAGAAAGAAACAACGAAAGAAAAATGTCTGAGGACTTCAGTGTTGAGGAAGAGCATGAGTTCTTTGCTGAGCTGAATGCGCACTTTCCTCTGGTTTGGTCTGCTGCGGTTTCCGTAGCGTCGTTAACGCGCTTTCAGGAAATCCTATACACTACTGTTTATGCTCTAAAAACATTCTAAATGACTTTGTTTCGAGTAAATTCTGGATGCTACCCACTCAGGACACTTGGAATACATTGGACGAGCAGTATGGAGGAATATTGACACGTTTTTTGTGGACTTTTATGGACCTTTCTGTCTCGGGCACCATAGACCTCCATTATTTGAATGTCAGCAGACAGCAAGAAGCCTCCCAGATCTCCAGATGCATTTGAGATATCAAAAAAGTACTCCAGGGTGTTGTTCAGCATGGGGGGTGAGTAGAAAATGAAGGCTAATCATGTTTTGGGTGTACTATTCCTTTAAGGAACGGGAGCCAACACCACTAACATTATAAAATGACATGATTAAAAATATATATGTGAAGTTTCACTGTCATCCAGGTTATAGTCGAGCTTGAAAATTTCACTTTAGGCAACATTTGAGAAAACTTCACGTCCAGTTGCCTGAACTTATAACCGAACTTTTCAAGCAAGATGAAAGAGCAAAAAAATTAACAGAAGAGAGATTTTTACGACAGCCATTTCATTGGAGAGGTTCGAGTAGACGCCTATTGAGGTCCAGGACTGTGACAGATGCTTTTAGACCTTCAGATGTATCTGATTTTTTAACGAAAATATTGCGTCCATTTTTTTCCAAGTGCATTGTTTCCCATTCTGAACTTTTTGGGCGCACCTGAAATGGCAGCTTTTTCATTTCTATATTATATATTATCTGTGTTTGATTTAATGTTTTTTATTTGATTATACCACATGCATATATAAGAGATTTGTTTCAAATCTGATTCATAAACCAGTTCAGATCTGGATTTAGATCTGATTCATATGTTGTTGTTTTTTTTAATTTTCTTTTGCAATGACTTTTTTCTTAAACTGAACTAAAACTTGACTGTAAAAAAATATGGATTGTGCATTTGAGTTCTGCACACTGTCAGTCTGAGGATTTACACCAGCTTTACAAATCAGCTACTAACTAAGTTGTGTCCAGTGTGCCCAGATCCTGTTGACCAGTACTTGGAGGAAACATCTGTGCGATACATTTCACCCAGAGGAACAGAGCAGTGTAAGGACGCCGCGGGTCACAGACGAACGGGTGAGTTTGTCAAAATCTTCACTGCTGGCATAGATGCTCTGAAACCCATGTTGGCGTCATTTTTTTTGATCATCAGTGTTATAAAAGTTATAGATAAATCTAATTATTTCTGAGCTGCTTGAGTTTATACCATTTTACTTCAGAACAGAAAAACTGTATTTTTAAATATAAGGAATTTCAGTTTTCTTGAGTCTCCCGTAAATGTTTATTTTTTTCATAACAGTGTAAAATCAAATCTAATTTAAAACCGGATCTTACTTTACAGGTCCACACCCATTCATATGTTGCTCCCCATCAGCATCGCATGTTGGCTCTCCTCGAACTAAGCCCACCCCGCCTGCCCCGCACCGCAAACGGAAGAGAAGTAATTCATCCGCTGACTGCAAAGAAAAGCAAACTTGCGGTAAGAAATCATTGGTTAAAAACTTACAAGTAGCGGATTTGTCATTGTCATTCAGCTTTAACAAAACCAGAATCACACCCACATAATTGTTTTAAGCCATACAGGACATGAACATAAAGACATCATCAGTGTTCCACCAACATGGTGATGCAGCTAAGGTTATGACAAGAAAGATTAGTTTAACAGGAAGGTAGGGAGGCATGAATCTGCAATCAAACTCTGATGCCGATCAAAAAAGCAAACTTGGGTCGCCCTCAGTATCTCGGCCTCGGCTCGGTTAAAGTAGATCTAGAGCAATGCGAGTAGAGATTGGAATCTCAAGCGGACTTCAGACCGCTTCAAAAGCTGTAATTGTAATTGGGCTGCAACTAATGATTATTTTGCAAATCCATTAATCTATTGAACATTTTTTTCGATTAATCGATTAATAATCATACAGCAAAATGTTACTTAAAGAAGATTTTTTAAGGAGTTCTGGATAGAGCATATTGACAGATGAAAAAGTTTTTTTTTAATCTTAAATGCAAAATGTTTATATATAAATATATATATATATATATATATATATATATATATATATATATATATATACCGTATTTTGACGACTATTAGGCGCACTTAAACGTCTTTTTTTCCCCTCAAAATGTGCGGTGCGCCCTATGTGTGTTGTAACTGCGACTTTTGAGACCACCTCATTGAGGAGATGATGAAAGAGTGGCTGAATGTAAGGAGACCAGGTGTTTTTTTTCCACTCATCACCATGGCTGTTAATATCTAACTCCATGCGTGCCCATCTCACAGCTGATGTGAAAAACATGGTGAAACAAATTAACCCTGTGCTCGCTGTTCAACCGCTGGACATCGGTGTGAACCGGACCCAGCAGGTGCAGCAGAAGCAGCGAGTTTACATGCAAAGTCAATGGTTGACGCGCGTATAGGTGCAGCAAAAGGTCCCGCTGCTGCTGCTCGAGATGGAAAAATTGAAGTTTTGCTGCTGGACGCGCCGCATCAACCAATCAGAGAAGCTGATCTGGGAGCTGACAGCGAGACAGACACAGCGCTCTGATGACATATGATATTAACGCAAATGGAAAAGGCTGGATGGATGAGGAGATGATGAAAGCGTAGCTGAGGGAGGTGTAGCCTATGTGAGGAGACCAGGTGTTTTTTTCCACGCATCACCATCGCTGCGTGCCCATCTCACAGCTGATGTGAAAAAAAAGGTGAATCAAATAGATGCTGTGCTCGCCGTTATCCCGGGGGTCTGACAAAGGAGCTTCAACCGCTCGACATCGGTGTGAAGCAGCCGTTCAAAGTAAGGCTGCGAGCGGCGTGGGAGCGATGGATGACAGACAGAGACCACAGTTTCAGGATAAGTGGAAGGCAGCGCCGGGCAAGTTACGCCACAGTTTGCGGATGGATTGTAGATGGACTAACGTGTCTGCTGGCTCTGTTGTTCAAGCTTTTGCAAAAGCCGGCATTATTTCTGAGGAGCCGCGCTGCACGGAAAGTGACTCTGACAGCGAAGAAGGGGAAACTGGCATGTCTGATTTAGCGCAGCTGTTTTATTCAGAAACAGAGGATGATGACTTTGATGGGTTTGATTAATACTTTGTAATAAATACATGAATAAAGCACAAACATACTCAGTTTTGCTCCCGCTCTATTTTTCTACCTGAAAACTTAATTCAACAGCAGCCTCTGGGCGGGTCTCCTCCTCTTCAGCGCGGTGGCTGGCAGGTGTTTTTTCATCTAAATAATCTAAATCTTGCAGCTATATTTGCTGTGATCAGTGGGAATAAAGTAGTTTTAATATGTTTTTAAGTGAGAAAGTCCACCTGAAAACTTAATAATTGCAGTCAGTTCATCCAGATTATCTATTTCTATCGGAGGCGCTCAGACCCCCACATACCAGCGGTGCACCGACAGGAGAAATCCTTTCATTAGCAGCCTCTAGGCTGGGCAGCCTCCGGGTTCACGGGGTGGCTGGCAGGTGTTTTTCATCTAAATAATTTAAACTGCAGGCACCCATAAAAGCGAACATATTCCATCGGCAAGTTTCAGGATTTTAAGTTAATTTAGGAGTGATCACAGCGCTGTGTCATCTGCGATGTCTCTGTCTCACGGCCAGCTGCCAGGTTTGATTAATACTTTTGAATAAATACATGAATAAAGCACAGTCATACTCAGTTTTGCCCCCGCTCTATTTTTAAATACGCAGTAGAGGTATTTAAAGGTAGTAGAGGACATGTACCTGTATATAAAAAACGCGCCCTATAGTCCGGTGCGCCTTATGTGTGTGTTAAATACAGAAATGGGACACATAACTGAGACTGCGCCTTTTAGTACGGTGCGCCTTATGGTCGTGAAAATACGGTATATATATTCTAATTTTTATATAATTACTGTTCTAAGTGGGTTGCTCTGGCAGCTAAAGGAGCATTAGAGTCTCTTTACTCCATTTAAGGATTAACCGATTACTAGATTAGATAATGATTATTTCAATAATGCAATAATCAAGATTAATCCAATTAATTGTTTCAGCCTTAAATTGTACTTAAATTTCTTAATAATTAGAGCTGAAACAATTAATCGTGATTAATCGACTATTGAAATAATCATTCAAGAATGAGGGGAAGATGGAGCGGGAGATCAATAGGCGGATTGGTGCGGCGTCTGCTGTAAAGCGTGTGCTGTACTGCTCTATTGTGTGCCAAAAAAAGAAAAGCTCTGGATTTACCGGTCGATCTACAGTCCCACCCTCATCTATGGTCACGAGCTTTGGGTCATGACCGAAAGAACGAGATCCCGGATACAAGTGGCTGAAATGAGTTTTCTCCGTAGTGTGTCTGGGCTCTCCCTTAGAGATAGGGTGAGGAGCTCAGTCATCCAGGGAGGACTCAGACTAGAGCCGCTGCTCCTCCACATTGAGAGGAGCCAGTTGAGGTTGCTCGGGCATCTGGTTAGGATGCCTCCTGGACGTCTCCCTGGTGAGGTGTTTAAGGCACGCCCCACCGGGAGGAGGCCCAGTGGGAGACCCAGGACACGCTGGAGGGACTAGATTTCTCAGCTGGCCTGGGAACGCCTTGGGATTCCCGCCGGAGGAGCTGGCCCAAGTGGCTGGGGAGAGGGACGTCTGGGCCTCCCTACTGAAGCTGCTACCCCCGCACCCGACCCTGCATAAGCAGAAGATGGATGGATGGATCCATTAATCATTTACTGAAGTATAGAGACTGTATAACATGCTTTTAGCTGCCAGAGCAACCCAGTTAGAGCAATAATTATACCAAAATTGTGAAAAAAAATTATACATTGGATTTAAGAAATAGAAGATAAGAAAACATCTTCTGTCAATGTGCTCTATCCTACGACGGACTATAAAGGCCAGGCTAGAATTTTTTTATTTATTTTGAGAATAAAGTCGTAACATTACGAAAATACAGTCTTAATATTACGAGAATTAAGTCATTATACCACAACCTGTTTCAGAAAGAAAGCTTCGAGCTCCGCCCAGCTCCACCAATCAGCAATCTGAGTCCACTTTGACATGCTGCCCAATTTAATGCTGGTGTACTAAAAGATTTCCTCATTTGTCAAACCAGAGCAAAGGTATCATTTCACATAATGCTCTACATTACTGATTTTAGGGAAGACAGTGGTTCTTCTAAGAGATGTCATAAAATATAACTTTATTCTTGTAATTTTAGGACTTTATTCTTGTAATGTTATGACTATTGTCTTAATTTTAGGACTTTATTCTCATTACTTTATTCTCGAAATAAAAAAAAAAAAAACCCCGGCCTTCCCCTGATACTCCGTCGTACTATCCAGAACTCCAAAAGTGGTAAAGTTTTAGTTTCACCTGGTTTAATTCCACAGAGATAGATCACAGCGGCCCCCGTGTACAGTCTGAACGCACCATAAGAGTTTTTTTGTATCTCCTCAAGGATCTTTGGGAAAAAACAGTTTGAACTGTTATACCTCTGAGTGAAAGATATTAATGTGTTTAAAACAGCTATGAAAGCTGTTTGGGAGCTCCATCATTACCGTATTTTCACGACCATAAGGCGCACCGTACTAAAAGGCGCAGTCTCAGTTATGTGTGCCATTTCTGTATTTAACACACATAAGGCGCACCGGACTATAGGGCGCGGGTTTTATATACAGGTGCATGTCCTCTACTACCTTTAAATACCTCTACTGCGTATTTAAAAATAGAGCGTGAGCAAAACTGAGTATGTTTGTGCTTTATTCATGTATTTATTACAAAGTATTAATCAAACCCATCAAAGTCATCATCCTCTGTTTCTGAATTAAACAGCTGCGCTAAATCAGACATGCCAATTTCCCCTTCTTCGCTGTCAGAGTCACTTTCCGTGCCGGGCGGCTCCTCGGAAATGAACGCTTTTGCGAAAGCTCGAACAACAGTGCCAGCAGACACGTTAGTCCAAGCATCAACAATCCATCCGCAAACGGTGGCGTAACTTGCCCGGCGCTGCCTTCCACTTTTCGTGAAACTGTGGTCTCCATCTGTCATCCATCGCTCCCACGCCGCTCGCAGCCTTACTTTGAACGGCTGTTCACACCGATGTCGAGCGTTGAAGTTCCTTTGTCAGACCTCCCGGGATAACAGCGAGCACAGCATTCATTTGTTTCACCATGTTTTTCACATCGGCTGTGAGATGGGTACGCATGGAGTCACAGATTAACAGCGATGATGATGTGTGGAAAAAACCACCTGGTCTCCTTACATACAACTCCCTCAGCCACTCTTTCATCATCTCCTCATCCATCCAGCCCTTTTCATTTGCCTTAATAACGACTCCAGCTGGAGTCTCTTTAGGCAAAGTGTTTCTCTTAAAAATCACCACAGGTGGCAGTTTCTGTCCATTTGCCTAGCAGCCAATCCACGCCCACACTTCCCCCTTTAAAGTTCTCATGGTGGTCTCAACAACGTCCACAGTAACAACACACATAGGGCGCACTGCACTACAGGGCGCGCCGCACAGTTTTAGGGGGAAAAAAAGACGTTTATATGCGCCTTATAGTCACGAAAATACGGTATTAGGCTAAACTTTAATTCTCTGACAAAACTCTTAGCTTTATTTTAATGAAAGACTTCTTGAATGATGTCGGTTTTCAAAAATAAGACCGAGGCGTTTTTAACCAACCGTAATTGCTCCATGGTTCGAGAAAACCACATGATTTATCTTAGTTATTACATGTTTTAATAAATACTGACTTTGTGGATTCAGTTTTTGTGCTCTAGATTAAGATTTTATATCCAGACATAAAATCCTAAACAGAGAGAGATCTGGAGTTCTCATAATGTTATTTCAGCTACAACCAGCGGTTTTCTGCTGTTTTTGAATTCTTCTGATCCAGAAAAAGTACTTTAGACCACAGTAACAATACATACTTTCACTATATCCATACCCTTTTTCCAGATATTCGTCTCCGGGTTCGTGCAGAATATTGCCAGCATGAGTCTGCCCTACAAGGAAACATCTTCTCCAACAAGCAGGAGGCGGTGGAGCGACAGTTTGAGCGCTTCAACCAAGCCAACACTATCCTGAAATCCAGAGACTTGGGCTCCATCATCTGCGACATCAAGTTTTCAGAGCTCACCTACTTGGACGCCTTCTGGAGGGACTACATCAACGGCTCGTTGCTGGAGGCCCTCAAAGGGGTCTTCATCACAGATTCCCTGAAACAAGCTGTGGGCCACGAGGCTATAAAACTGCTAGTCAATGTTGACGAGGAGGACTACCTGGCCGGTCGCTGCAAACTGCTTCGGAACTTGGTTGCAAGTGGAGGAAGTCTACGCGTGGGTAACCGAGACGCCGTGTCCTAGATGAACGCTAGGAATATCAGCGTATGGGAGCAGTCTTGCTGTGCTTCCCGCTTAAAGAAAAGCGTGAGATGTGGTTGTATTCTTCAATGTGTGTGCTTGAAAGGAACTTAAGAGCCTCAAGCCCATTTATTCCTAAAGAGTTAATCTTATTGGATATCTACTCGGCACCCCTTAAGCATAGCATGCGAGGAGATCTGGAACCATCCAGGTGCTGCACACAGGCATCAGTCTGGCTGTAGAATATTTCAGTTCAAGCAGGGAACGGGAATAATGTGTGCATTCAACTTTTTTTTCCTCGTTGCTGTATGTTTGACCTCTCAAGCTGTTTTCTTAATGCCATTAAAGACACGTTTTACCCCGAATCAAAGTGAAGTTATTTTCAGTGCAGGATTCTCGTTATTAACAAGTTTGACCTCATTAGAAGATGTATTTTTACTGGTTTTTCATTGTTCCCACTTCATGGATTATGTAACCCATTTATTGCAGGTACAGAGAACAGCTGGCTCACAGCTTCTCAGACTGAAACATGTATTACTGTTATTGTTCAACACTACCCATATTTAGACCCATTATTGTGTGGATCTGATGTAAATGGATGATCACATTGGTGCATTTTCAACCACTATGTCTTTGATTGAAACTGTAGGAATGAACTCATCTTCCCGGTGTAGTAAGTCCGTTACTGATGTTTTATTTTTTTAATGACAAAATGTCCGACTCTTCCAACCTGTACTCCCTCCCTCGTTCTTGTCATTCATGTTACACAGTTTTTTCTTTTTTTTTTTATTGAAACTACACTTAAAATAAAGGATCATAAATCAGCTCTCTAACCGTCTTATTATCCTTATTATCTAACACCGGATTGGTCACCCTGTACATTAAGGCGAAGCAAATCGATTACAGAGACTCGATTTGCATTAACCCCGCCCCCTAACTTTGATGGGTGAGTTTGACAGATTCTTTTAATGGTTTCGATGCACTGCGACACAGGACCATGAAATAATTAAATGCACACTGAAATAATTATATTAAATATATATTTAATGAATTACACATTTAATTAATTGTTTATCGCTGTATTTATTTAATTGTGGCACTTTATATTAGTGACGTGGTTTTAATTAATGAATGACACATTTATTTATTTAATTCCACATTTAATTACAGTGGGGCAAAAAAGTATTTAGTCAGCCACCAATAGTGCAAGTTCTCCCACTCAAAAAGATGAGAGAGGCCAGTAATTTTCATCATAGATATACCTCAACTATGAGAGACAAAATGAGAAAAAAAAATCCAGAAAATCACATTGTCTGATTTTTAAAGAATTTATTTGCAAAATATGGTGGAAAATAAGTATTTGGTCAATAACAAAAGTTCATCTCAATACTTTGTTATATACCCTTTGTTGGCAATGACGGAGATCAAACGTTTTCTGTAAGTCTTTTGTAAGGTTTTCACACACTGTTGCTGGTATTTTGGCCCATTCCTCCATGCAGATCTCCTCTAGAGCAGTGATGTTCTGGGGCTGTCGCTGGGCAACACAGACTTTCAACTGCCTCCCAAGATTTTCTATGGGGTTGATATCTGGAGACTGGCTAGGCCACTCCAGGACCTTGAAATGCTTCTTACGAAGCCACTCCTTCGTTACCCGGGCGATGTGTTTGGGATCATTGTCATGCTGAAAGACCCAGCCACGTTTCATCTTCAATGCCCTTGCTGATGGAAGGAGGTTTTTACTCAAAATTTGACGATACATGGTCCCATTCATTCTTTCCTTCACACGGATCAGTCGTCCTGGTCCCTTAGTAGAAAAACAGCCCCAACGCATGATGTTTCCACCACCATGCTTCACTGTAGGTATGGTGTTTTTTGGATGCAACTCAGCATTCTCTCTCCTCCAAACACGACGAGTAGAGTTTTTACCAAAAAGTTCTATTTTGGTTTCATCTGACCATATGATATTCTCCCAGTCATCGTCTGGATCATCCAAATGCTCTCTAGCAAACTTGAGACGGGCCTTGACATGTACTGGCTTAAGCAGGGGGACACGTCTGGCACTGCAGGATTTGAGTCCCTGGCGGCGTAGTGTGTTACTGATGGTAGCCTTTGTTACTTTGGTCCCAGCTCTCTGCAGGTCATTCACTAGGTCCCCCCGTGTGGTTCTGGGATTTTTACTCACCGTTCTTGTGATCATTTTGACCCCACGGGGTGAGATCTTGCGTGGAGCCCCAGATCGAGGAAGATTATCAGTGGTCTTGTATGTTTTCCATTTTCTAATAATTGATCCCACAGTTGATTTCTTCACACCAAGCTGTTTACCTATTGCAGATTCAGACTTCCCAGCCTGGTGCAGGTCTATAATTTTGTTTCGGGTGTCCTTTGACAGCTCTCTAGTTTTGGCCATGGTGGAGTTTAGAGTGTGACTCTTTGAGGTTGTGGACAGGTGTCTTTTATACTGATAACAGGTTCAAACAGGTGCCATTAATGACGGTAACGAGTGGAGGACAGAGAAGCCTCTTACAGAAGAAGTTACAGGTCTGTGAGAGCCAGAAATCTTGCTTGTTTGTAACTGACCAAATACTTATTTTCCACCATATTTTGCAAATAAATTCTTTAAAAATCAGACAATGTGATTTTCTGGATTTTTTTTTTCTCATTTTGTCTCTCATAGTTGGGGTATATCTATGATGAAAATTACCGGCCTCTCTCATCTTTTTGAGTGGGAGAACTTGCACTATTGGTGGCTGACTAAATACTTTTTTGCCCCACTGTAATTATTGACACATTTAATTATTTATGTAATGCTGTATTTATTTATTTAATTTTGACACTTTTTATCCTCCATATTTTTTTGGTTTTGAAAACATGCAAATTTAAACACATGAACGCCCCCTTTGTAATGGTGGTCGTTTGGCTTCTTTGGTTGGGCTGCAATGCCCATACCCATCTAAGTCGTTAAACTTAGACCCCTTAAAGGAGTGTTGTTAAAGGGTCTTCTGCTCTCCTCTACAGAGGTTGGGATTGCCATGGTAGCGGTAAGGGATCAGCTCAATTGCTGCATTGTAGGTTTTTGAAAGCTTAAATCTGAGTCCACCCCCTCTGTTTAAGGTTGGTTAATTGATGGGCTACTGTATAAAACCTCTAATCAACGCTATTCCTGACATTTTGAATTAAAAAAGCTTCTTGGATTAGAAGCTAAATGTCTTCAAACTTGGAAACAAAGTCCAGTGGATTGGAATGACTATCACCTGGATGTCTGATTTTCACCAGCATATGCTGGCCTATGTACACAGTAGAAAAGGTATTATATGTGAATTTTAAATCGAAATATAAAAGAAATAGATCAGGGGACAAATAGATTGGATGAAAGCCAATTAAACTATAAATATGATGAAAAGATGGCAATTTTCATTTACTTATTTTGTAAACTTCAGAATATCATTAACCTTCAAGCACAGCCTCTTGCTGCAAATCTAGGGGCTGCAAATATCTGCATCAAGTCATAGTTTTTTTTAGTAAGGTTCACCTATCTGGTTAAAACTTCAGCCTAAGACAGGTCAATTTAGTTCAACCAGTTAGACCAGGAGACAGGAAAGCAGCAGTTATGCAACGCAACCACTAGGGGGCGGCATCGTAACACAGAAACTTGTCATTTTTCTGTTTAAAAGCATTTAGAAATTCCTTATTAGCCTCTTATTTAGATTAAAATACTTCTGCCACAGTAAGCTGGTTTACATATAAACAGCCGCTGATGAAAATGGAAATCTCCTGCTTTCACCTGTCCCTAAATAAAAATACACAAGCCCAGAAAAATCATATCAGACGGTTAGGTTTTAATCAAAATTCATCACGTATTTTTCAAATACATGATAAAGAAATAATCAACCCAACATAACAACAATATCTAAACAATATAATTCTTTATTGCAAGACTGTAAAATGACCAAAGAAAAATTATTTATTTAGGTTGATTTCATGGACAGAAGCAGGGGATTAAAAGAGTGGAGTTTCTGTGTTTGGATCTGAAGGAGCTGTAGCCTGGAAAGAAGCTGCAGATATGCATCAGATGTCTCTGGCACAAACAAAAGGCATGCCCATGGAGCACTGAATGTCATTCCAATGGCTTCCTGTTGGAAATTTAGAGGAAAAACAGTAGTCAATTGACTGAAAATACATTTAGTGTCTGAATGTTCTATTGATGAACTAATGAAACAGTTTAAACTTCAAACAAGAGATTTAATTATTTCACATATGTTGGAAGTCCAATGAATATTGATTTACCTCCATAGTTTATTTCCAAACAGTGTTGACTTCCACTATTGTCCGGCTGGTTGGTATACCAGTGCGTAAACTCAAATGCTGACCCATCACTCCACAACCATGTGTTCTCCTGAATATCAATATCAAAAGTTATATTAATACTAAATAAAATATATTGACAGCAAAACTTTAATGATGAATTTGTTCATCAATATTTGCTGAAACGACATAAAAACCTCTATGTGTTTATAGGACTTACACTGACTGCATCGTAGCCTCCAATCCAGGTGTCTCGAGAGGAACCGGTCTGTCTTTCCACCATCTCACTGATAAAGTTGTTTTCATCTAAGCTGTGGATCGAGGCCAGATTTCCTCCAATAGAAATGCAGAATTTCTTAAAGAGCAAAATTTAGTTGATGATGATTTGAAAGAGAAAATCAAATAGAAATCAGAGATAAAGTTCCATTTAATTGAAACAGATCTAAGCAGTGCATTCATTTCTGCTGGCCTGCACTGCAGTAATATTATTCAGCTATTGTGGCTTCTGTCTGCATGTGCTATCTCTTTATCTATGTGTGCTAGGAAGTGTGCACATGTTTTAGTATAAGAAAAGCTTTAAAAGGTCAGGGTCAAAATTATAACATTTTCATGATGTTGGGCCACTTTAAAAATGATAAATAACTGAAATGATTTTTCATATTTTGAATATTTTTTTCTAATGGCTTTGTATTTTAGTCCTTGTTTCTTGTCGTTTTACTTTATTGTTCCCCACCATTTCGTACTTTAGACTAATTTACTTCTCTCTCACGGTGGCAGTTTGATGTGTCTTTATCACATTTTATTACCTAATTTCCATGTACCTTCCTTTGTGGGGTTCTTTCACTATAGATTTCTTCTAGAATTAATTTTGTTTTGATGATTATTCCTTCAAATGCCTTTTTTGCTTTTTATATTACAGCAAAAAATAGAGCATGTCAGAATTAAGATGTTTAACAATTTTTTGAGTGTAATTACTTAAATTAATTCTCAGCTAAAAGAGTGAAAAATACATTTTATTATGGTATTAGAAAATATCTCTCCATCCTTCTTTTGGTGTCATCGGGTCCCAGAGATCATTGTTTTCCTGCTCAGATTCTCTGTTATGACTCCGTTTTCAGGATTGTTTTGTTCTTCCAGAAAACATGTCTGAGGATTTGGAAAAATATGAAATTATAGTGCAACATCAGCCGGGTTCAGTATCCATAAGAACGATCCAGATATGAGGAGTCAAGCAAGGGTTTGCTCTTTTAAATAAGAAAAATGGTATGAATTTAAAATTTTTCATCGCTTAGTTGCTTTGCCAGAGATAATCCTGAATTCTTCTTCTACAGGACAATTCAGTATACTCCTATTCTATTCTATTCTATTCTATTCTATTCTATTCTATTCTATTCTATTCTATTCTATTCTATTCTATATTCAGCTGTTGCATTGAACAAGTTGCTTGCAGTACTCTAACAAAAAATGTATCTCCTGTACCTCTGCATCACTCCATGTCCTGGACTGGTAGTAGAAAATAAAGCATCGAGAGCCAAACTGGGTCCAACCAGGAGGACAAGGAGCAGGACAGACAGAAGCTGCAACCGAACAAGGAGGTTAGACAAAAACAAACATAAATCACTCAATAACATCCTGCAATAGCCAATTAACTCAGTGGGAATAGTTGTATCACTCATTACAGAAACATGAGGAAATATTTTCTTTTTTTGTCTGCAGGGAAAGGGTTTGCTATTCAGAACTTTAATCAGAAGCTCAAGTTCTCTGTTGTTTTCCTCATTCTTTCCATTCTGTATTAAATCTTACATTAGGAATATATATTTTAGAACTTTATAAAAAAGTTTAAGTACGATTTAATACATTTACAGATAAAATATTTATACGGTGGCCCTGAAGTCCACATCGACAAACCCTAAAACACCACTACAGATTAAAAAATGCAAAAAGTATTCAAAAATACAAAAGTATAATAAAAAAACAACAATTTTAAAAACAAAATTTTTAGAATCAAAATGACGTTGCTGATTGGAAAACAGTTTTTGGGTTTTAAACCAGAAGTCATTGTGGCTTTTCTGTGAAAATGTTCAATGGGCCAGCAGAAGCAGAATCAATTCTTGTTGACAAGCCAAACGGTGCAGTCATCTAATTATAGAGGTTTCATGTTTCAAGTCATTTTTAAAAAACGTTTTTGTGTTTCTGAATTAGTTGTTGCGTTTTTGAAAATGTGTTTCTCAAACTATTGCTGCATTTGTGAAAATTTTGTGTTTATGAACATTTTTCTGTTATAAAAAAAATGTTGCATTTGTGAAAATTTAGCTTTTTTAAATATGTTTTTGAAAGTGCATTTTTGAAAATGTTAATTTTTTGAGTATGCTGTGCTTTTGAAAACGTTCTGTTTTTGAAAATGCAGTTGCGTTTAAAGATTTGGTGATTTGTGCTTCAGGGCCCCCGTATATTTAACCCTTTTCTTACGGCCATCCAGACTTTCATTTTGTATCCATTTTAAATACATAATTAAATGATTATGTACTTTGAATTCTTCAGATTGTCTCCAGTAAAGTAGTTTTATATGACATGTTATTAAAAGTCCAGTCCAGCCTGAGAGAAAGAAAGAGAAGAACCCACCTGCCTCTCCAAAGTTTTCACTTTGAGCAGACGCCTGCGCAGAAACAAACAGTTTTGATATTTTTGTCTTCTCCCATCCAAAGTTAAACATATTTCTTCCATCTTCTACCACATCAATAAAAACAGCTTCTAACCTGTCAGTTTTGATAAAATTGAAACAATTATTTTTAATTTCACTCACAGCTTTAATGGTCAAGATGCGGATGATGGAGCTGAGGAGGAGCACCAACCGAAAAGCAGACGCCATCTGAAAAAAGACACTGAAGTTCAGTAAAAATCTGAATCCTTCCAGACTAACTAACTAAGACTCTTTGCTAAAAAGTCTCAGTTTAACGTGACAAGAAATAAGAAGCTGTAGAACAAGATGAGAAGCTGTTAGATGTTACCTTTGCTGCGTTGAATCCTAAAACAAATGATCATAGTCAGGAGGAAGGACTTTATATAACTTGTTGGTGTCTTTATTTGGAATGCTGAACATGTATGATGACATCCATCTTTCAGTAATGAGGAAACGTGTTGCTTTTACAGGAACTTGTTCTTTAATACAGAGAATGTTTTTCTTGATCTACCTGCTTTTATTATGTTTTTATCTTTATTTCTTTTGTTCTACTTTTCATTTTCCTCTATTTTACTGTTGAATTCATATAAAGCACTTTGGATTGTCTTTGTACTGAATTGTGCTTTACGAATAGACTTGCCTTGCCTTGAAATGTGACAAAGTTTTCTAATGCATTAAACAAAAACTTTATTAATAGCTATAACTGCTTTGATTGCAATCTCAGCATGTCAGACCAAATACTGACATGCTGAGTGATATTAATCTGTTTCTGAACCGCTACTATACATGATGCATCAGCTTATGGGAGAACATTCATATATTTAAACCTTTGTCATTTAAACTTATTGTTGTTTAAAAAAATAAAAATCAAGTCTGAGGAGGAATATGACACTTGAAACTCTCTAAAAGAGCTTAGATGTAGTGAGCTTGTCTTTCCTGTTAGATGAGAGTTTTCTGATCCAACAGGAAACAGCATTTATGCAGCCAGTTGTTAATCCTGCTGTCAGCTGCTTCATGTTCATGCTGCAGTTAAAAATTATCGTCTCCAAATGGATTTAATACATGTCTTAAACATGTAAAAATATAAAATTAAGGCAGAGAATCTAAATTTCTGCAAGAAATTAGGTGTCATCAGTGCAGATCAATGAACAGGCCCATTTTGTTAGAATAAATAAGGTCAGCTTTAGAGCTGGTTTGCGTGTTTAGTCGCTGACCTTGTTTAATCAGTGTTATTGCATTCATCTGGAGTCATAGTGTTCCTCATATCTGTTTGTTTTTAATCTCCGAATGAACTGCTGCTCCAGAGAATATCAGCTTCCCAGGAGAGGTTATCCTCAAAACCGAAATCAGAATAATGCAGTGTTATAAATATGTAAAGGGGAATAAAAAAAACACACCATAAAGTCATATATATCAGCGTCTGAAGAACATGGATGGGACTAACGGCGTTGAAAGTAACGGCGTTACTAACGCCGTTACCTTGTTTTAGTAACGAGTAATCTAACTAATTACTTTGACTGTAACTATAACGCAGTTACCATTGCAGACACCCCGTTACTGCGCGTTACTCAGGTCGCACAATTAACCTTTTTTCATGATAGGACTCATGCGCAGCTGCGTGAAGCTGACACCCCACCCACGTCAAAAAAAAAAACTCTGCAAATAGACTGAATGGTTAGTGCAAAGTTAGTGCAGATTTGCGCAGAAAAAAATATTGTTTGTGCTACTTTTGTTTAAGAGATATTAAAGATTATTTTTTTAGGTCATCCAGAGGTGCGCGCCTTGTCATGAGAGAGGGGAGGATGAGAATGGCTGATGTATAGTGAGATTCCGTCTGTCAGTTGGGTAGGCGGGTGTCTCCGCTGGTGGTTGTTAACGTACAGATACACAGAGAGATGGAGAGTGAGGATGACTTCAGCAGCAAAACAGCGTTTTCCAGATGGAAATACCGGTGTTACGTCGAGCTCCGTTTCCCCATCAGATACGGTTTCCCCTGCATCTCCGCACAGCGCAGGCGGCACGATTCACCGCGCACGCGACAGGAAACGCGCATGCTCGCTAAAGGCGCGCAACAGTCGCCCTGTGCTCGCGCCACAGGAGAACTATGGAGAGCGTGAACGATCAAATGATAGCCTATATGGAGAAAGGGAGAAATCTGGATGGATGGATGGATGGATGGATACTCTGCCTTTTCAACCTACTGTATTTTTTATTTTAAACATTATTTGATGGCCTTTGTGGCAGGGATGGAGATCCATATTTTATGTCACACACAGAGTATAGATTTAGATAGATAGATAGATAGATAGATAGATAGATAGATAGATAGATAGATAGATAGATAGATAGATAGATAGATAGATAGATAGATAGATAGATATACACTATATTGCCAAAAGTATTTGCTCACCCATCCAAATTATTGGAATCAGGTGTTCCAATCACTTCCATGGCCACAGGTGTATAAATTCAAGCACCTAGGCATGCAGACTGTTTTTACAAACATTTGTGAAAGAATGGGTCGCTCTCAGGAGCTCAGTGAATTCCAGCGTGGAACTGTGATAGGATGCCACCTGTGCAACAAATCCAGTCGTGAAATTTCCTCGCTCCTAAATATTCCACAGTCAACTGTCAGCTGTATTATAAGAAAATGGAAGTGTTTGGGAACGACAGCAACTCAGCCACGAAGTGGTAGGCCACGTAAACTGACGGAGCGGGGTCAGCGGATGCTGACGCGCATAGTGCGAAGAGGTCGCCAACTTTCTGCAGAGTCAATCACTACAGACCTCCAAACTTCATGTGGCCTTCAGATTAGCTCAAGAACAGTGCGCAGAGAGCTTCATGGAATGGGTTTCCATGGTCGAGCAGCTGCATCCAAGCCATACATCACCAAGTGCAATGCAAAGCGTCGGATGCGGTGGTGTAAAGCACGCCGCCACTGGACTCTAGAGCAGTGGAGACGCGTTCTCTGGAGTGACGAATCGCGCTTCTCCATCTGGCAATCTGATGGACGGGTCTGGGTTTGGCGGTTGCCAGGAGAACGGTACTTGTCTGACTGCATTGTGCCAAGTGTAAAGTTTGTTGGAGGGGGGATTATGGTGTGGGGTTGTTTTTCAGGAGCTGGGCTTGGCCCCTTAGTTCCAGTGAAAGGAACTCTGAATGCTTCAGCATACCAAGACATTTTGGACAATTCCATGCTCCCAACTTTGTGGGAACAGTTTGGAGCTGGCCCCTTCCTCTTCCAACATGACTGTGCACCAGTGCACAAAGCAAGGTCCATAAAGACATGGATGACAGAGTCTGGTGTGGATGAACTTGACTGGCCTGCACAGAGTCCTGACCTCAACCCGATAGAACACCTTTGGGATGAATTAGAGCGGAGACTGAGAGCCAGGCCTTCTCGTCCAACATCAGTGTGCGACCTCACAAATGCGCTTCTGGAAGAATGGTCAAAAATTCCCATAAACACACTCCTAAACCTTGTGGACAGCCTTCCCAGAAGAGTTGAAGCTGTTCTAGCTGCAAAGGGTGGACCGACGTCATATTAAACCCTATGGATTAGGAACGGGATGTCACTTAAGCTCATATGTGAGTCAAGGCAGGTGCGCAAATACTTTTGGCAATATAGTGTATGTTGCAGTACACAGGATTTCAGAATTAGACATCCCCAGTTATTAATTTCATATACTCACCAGATCTGAATGCCCTGTTAAAAAACTTCATAGCGCGTTCCCCCCGATGTCATTTACGTTGAGTTGTAATAAATGCAAAACTCTCTGCAGGTTCTTGTCTTTGTCGTTCGCTCTATTCAGCTGGCTTTGGAAACACACCGCGAGAAGGTGGGGGCTGGGTGGTGAGGGTTACGGGGGCGAGAAACGCAAAAGTAACGCAATAGTTACTTTTACTAGTAACTAGTTACTTTTATTGTGGAGTAACTCAGTTAGTAACTCAGTTACTTTTTGGGAGAAGTAACTAGTAACTATAACTAATTACTTTTTCAAAGTAACGTGCCCAACACTGCTGAAGAATCATCCTCAAGCTTTGTCTGCAGTTTCTGGATGCTGACAGATCCTCAGTAAGGGAAACTTTCTGAGTGAAAGAATTTCCCTGCCTTTAAAACATGTTTACATCAAGAACTCGTGAGAGTTTTGTGTTATGAGGAAGAAACTCTCTCTGAAACTTTTTTAAAGGTCTGTCAATTATGGTGCATGACTGATGGATAAACCCGGGCAATGCTTTGGGGATTTTAGGACCTCTCTCTTTGGGTTCCAAAATAGCAGTCTGTGTTTCAAATCAATGATCCTGCGACATCTCCAGGGTTTATTTCTGTGTATCCATATTATTAAGTGGCTTAAGATGTGGTGAAAAAACTAGCTGATGGAAAGGAAAAACAAGATGGAGACAGGGGTGGATTTAGGAAATTTGGGGCTCTAGGCAAAGACAGGCAGGGGGCCCTCTAAATGGAGAAGACAACACATAAAACCAGTGTTGTATAAAGTACTGAAATCTAGGAGTCAAGTAAAAGTATAAGTACCTCTCCAAAATAGGAGTTTGGTAAAAGTCCAAGTCACTGACTGAAATGCTACTTGATTAAAAGTCTTAAAGTATCTGAAATGGCTTGTACTTAAGTATAAGAATTACTGTAAAAATAGATGTACTCAAGAAATGTAGTGAAAAGTATAAGTAAAAAGTAGGTGCAGTTTGATTGACTTTTTTTACATTTTGGTAAACTTTGAAGGTTAAATTCATTTAAAATAATATACACAACAAAGTTTAGGATAAATTTAGACCAAGTTTTATTACTGCTACTGTCATTACAAAAAAAGAAAAAACGGAAGCTTATCTGGCATCTGAAGAGGGAGTCCAGTTTGAAGCCCCTTTTGTAAAAGCGGCCAACATGAAGAATAAAAAAAGCTGTAAATTACTGTACTTCACAAACAAAAGGCGCAAACATAACAGGTCATTTTACAAAAGAAAAAAAAAATGGGAGGGAACTGCAGCTTACTTGGCATCTGAAGATGAAGACACTTTTTGTAAAACTACCGTAAAACATAAAAAAAAGGCAGTACATCACACCAGAGAAAAAAAGATGCACTTCAGGCCATTTAACTAAATCTTAAACACTTTGTAAACACAAGCCCCTCATCCCCTCCACACTTTTGCCCTTGACTTTTTTCTTCCCCTCCAAATCTTAACCACCCCTTGTGGTCATCCTCACACATAACCCCATTATCACTTAAACTGTAAAATCTTCTGTTCATCTTCAAAAGCCTGCTACAGTCAATATTTAGCTTAAGTTAAACACACCACATGTGGAACTGAAAAAAATGCCAAACAAAGTTTATTTATACAGATAACATTATGCTCAAGATTTCACAATAGTGCCTAGTGACCAATCCATTTCCCACTGGTGTTGATGAACAAGCCCAGGCAAGACCAGACTTTGTAGTCAGTAGTTGGGGTCAAAACACTTGCGTTTCTCTCACTCTCTCCTCATTTTTATTTTTATTGTTTTTACTTAGTAACTAAACCAAACATTGAAAATGTATCGGAGTAAAAGTATGCAATTAAGTTCATAAATGTAGTGAAGTAAAAGTGAAAGTTCTCAAAAAAATGTATACTCTTGGAAAGTATAAAGTACTCCAAAATATACTTAACCTCTTACACCCTAAGGGGGTATAAATAAATTTCTGCCTGACAAAAACACACAAAAGTAAATAACTTATAGCCTCAAAGCTATTTGATTTAAGAAGAAACTTTTGGTACGTCTGTAAAGGTAAGATGTCATAGAATGGTTTTTTGGTGTCAGCACCATTGTAGCTTTGACCCTGCCTGAAATATTAGGGACAAAATACAAAATATTTTGCATTTTTTGAACCTCGCCAAAATTTTCTTTGAAATAAACATTGCAAAACACTACCAAAATATTATTTATAGCACAAAAAAGTAGTACAGACTTTCAAATCTAAATGTTGTGTAAAAATATACAAAATTTGGACTCAATCAGATGAATCATATTTATTTTAGAATGGTATTAGTGAGAAATTTCTTAGTCGGAGGGGCCATTTTGGCACATTTATCCATAAATGTCACCAAACTGTGCCAAATATGTTTTTTACATCAATACTGGGGGTTTGGTGAAATTACGAGGTCATGTAGCAGCTGGACCCGCCGGTGGGTCCGTAGGGTTCAAGGGGTTAAGTACAGTAGTGAAGTATTTTTACTACGTTACTATAACAATGCATAAAACAGACCCATTATACAGATACAGAAATTTTAATGGAATAGATATTTATTATTTGTTCTAGGTTTTGTCCCTCTCTTCTTGTCCCTTTTCTTCTTGTTTTCCTCTCTATGTTTTGTACTCAGCTGATTTTTCATCCTGTCTCTAAAGGAATGAAAGATTTTTTCCAAGCACTAAGATCACTTAGCTGATTACTCCTTCCTGTGTTTCCAAAAAAGCAATGGCGAAAGTAAATAACCCAGTCCTTCTGTAGACAAGCCATCACTGCATGAAAAGTGGGATTTTCGTCAATATGCGGCACTGTAGATTGTCGTGGAACTTCAGGTTAGCGGCAGTTTACGACAATTTGCCGGCTTCGCCGAAAACTCCCGTAAATTGTCAGAAATTGACGTGGACTCTCTTAGGCAGTGTTCCCCCCATGCCTCCCCCCCATGGAATTCTAGGGGAGGCTTTAACATGTAAATGAACATGCTGTGAGCTATACAAATGCAAACCAGGGTTGCAGGGGGGGTTTTACCCCAAGTGACATCTTTCTGGGTAAGAACATCTCTGATACAAAGAGATCAGGCTTAGTATAGCCTCTTACATTTTAGCTTGAATTGATTTATTTAATTAAAGTATAGAGACCAAAACAGATCTTTAGCTGACAGAGCAATACATTTAGAGCAGTAATTATAAAAAAAAAAATTGCATTTAAGATAAAAAATAAAATGTTGTCTGTCAATATGCTCAATTCACAATTACTTAAGTGGAAAAGTTTCAAGAAATGAGTCTGAGATGATTTACTTTATAACATGGCGCATTATCCTGTTGGAAGTAGCCATGAGAAGATTGGTAAACTGTGGTCATAAGGTCCGGCCAGGTCAAGATCCGCAATTGCAATCGCACCAAACAGGAAAAAGAACATCGACAAATTCCGGTTCGTCAAATTAAAATATAGCAGCAACAGATCTGTGACTAGAAATTATAGCACAATTCCTATATATATATATATATATATATATATATATATATATATATATATATATATATATATATATATATATATATATATATATATATATATATATATATATATATATATATATATATATATATATATATATATATATATATATATATATATATATATATATAAAAAAAACTAACACCGTTTATTTAAATGATTGGATCCAAACTATTGGTTATTCACCAACGAGGAAGCAGATTGCTCATCTCCATCAAAATATTTATTTTATACCGAGGGACTTAAACTTTAATCAAATCCATTCAAAAGAAACTTCTTATTACAGGAATGAAAAGAGATGCTGAGTTTGGAAGTAGTGAACAAGTTCATTAAAAAAAAGCAGTTTTGAATTATCCTTATCCCCGTTACAAAAATCTACAAAAATATATATATAAATTTGGGCAGAAACTGAACATATGCTGGATGATGGTGGGATTTTTTTAATATGTCATATTAAATTAAGCGCTCACAGGGTTCATACAGGAATGAGTGACTCTAATTTAATGCTATTTTAATGCTATTTGAAATGATTTTAATGCCATCAACAAGAACCATGTACACAAGTTATTAGTGTACATGAAATATGAAGGAGCTGCAAGCAGAGTTCCATGACTCCTGTATGTATGTAAACACACACACATACACACACACACACACACACACACATATATACGTATATATATATCCTCTAGCTTTTTCTCCGCCTGGAGCGATATAATATATCTGACGAAATTGTTTTTATAAGCATTTTTTATTAAAGAATTATAAATACTTTGATAAACATATTTAAATAATTTTAGTGCCAATTAAGGCCTTGATAAAAAAAAAAAAAAGAATGATTTTTTAATTATTTTTATTGATCCGCGGACACCCTGGTTCATCTCGCGCACGCTCTGTACGATCTCCAAAGAAACTCAGAGCGGAGCGGCTGGATCCACAATGGAGGATGGATGCTTTGCTTTGTGCAGGCGGTCTGGAGCGAAGTATGTGGGATTTCGGGGTAAAACTCCTCTTGGACGCGATGGCGACTCTGCATCGAACAAGACGAACTCAAAGAAGAGATGCTAGCGGTAAATATATGTTCGATTACTGCCTGCTAAGCTAAAAGCGGCCTAGCCTGAGCTACGGCTAATAGCAGCCTAGCTATTAGCCTATCCTTGCAAGAACAAGCTTTATTAAAGTGTATTTTTTGTGATTCACAGGAAGCAGTACGACGTCTTAACAACTCGGAGACTAATTGCAGGCGCTATGAACCGGAGCAAGGGTATGATTTAAAGAATATGCTTTCATTCTGCGGTAAAAGGCAATGGATACGGATAGATACCGATCATAGCTGTACATTTTGTTTTCACAGGCCTCCTATTTGCTCGGAGTCACATCAGCAAGTCCAGATTTTCACGATGTTGATGGAGACGACATTGTGTGTAAGTGACTTGTTTTAATGTTTTCTCCTTCCTTGTTACTGTGACTTGCGTTTGATTTTTTATTTATACCACTCTCATTTAATTGTTTTCCAGCTGCCTGTAAGACGTATTATTAGACGGTACGCAGGAGCTTCAGATATACGCAGCCAGCCACACGCTGCGTGCGGAGGCTATCTGCTCGGAGTCGGGCCAGAAGAAAGAGGGTAAGACTTTATTTGGTGACTATTTTTCAGGTGCGTTGATAGATGTGTTGTGTCCATACGCAGTGCGCTGATTCAAATTTTTTTTTTTTTCAGCTGCTGAAAGCGAGGCATAGTGTGCTAGCAGATGAGGAAGTGGAACTCTGGAAGTCCGCCTTCCTCGGCGGTGTCTCTGGATGGATTGTACGGTCGCCGCCATTTCGTAGGCCGGATCTCACTGAACTCTGTGTTAAGCTGCAGTCCCGGTTAGAAGCGATGTCGAAGTACAGGGCCACGCACAGTAGGCGTCTGCACATCGGACCTGCCTCGGAGGGAATGCTGCCAGTTACCTCCAACCCCGAGGAAGCAAACGGACCGTTCACGGACTTTTAATTTTTAGAAACGCATGTGTTTGGATATGCGTTGTATATAGTTGTGTGTGTTTTAATAAAGCTCTTTCTTTGCATAAACAGCTTCCTGGCAAATCTTCATTTCCTGTATAAATTCATTCATGTCCTTGATGGTAGCATAATAATTGTGTAGTAGTGTAGGATAACATAAATACACACCATATGAATGAATAAATATATGAATGAATAAATATATATATATATGAATAAATATATATATGTAAATATATATATATGCCAACCAATCACGAGCGACTTTACTTGTTTAAAAAGAAGTGGTTCCGTCCAATACTCAGTAAGAAAATTAAAGCCTGGCGTGGCCACGTGTGGTTTTGCTGCCAATCACGAGCGATTTTACTTGTTTGAGAATAGTGGTTTCAGCCAATACTGAGTAGGTTATTCAAGCCAGACCTGGCCAGCCGCGCGGGTTTGCTGCATTCATATGCTAATTAGGGCCATTAGTACAGCTGATCGCTCTCCACATACGTCATGGTACGTTTCCGACAATTTGTGGCACGACAAACGCGGACAAGCACGGGTTGCAAATTGTCGGAAACTGACGAAAATCAGGGAGATCTGCGGGAGTTTACGGGGGTTTACGGGGACGAAAATCTCACTTTTCATGCAGTGCATGATCTGCTTCTCTGTCCTCTATTTTTCATTTGTATGAAATAATAGCTGCATGAATCATGACGGCAGATATGAGAGAGGAGAGCCAAAGTCTCCAGTGGCAGAAAAGAGTTGTTAGATTTGGTGCTAGGACCTTTTTTGAGATAAAAGCTCTAGAGGGGTCTGAAAAGTCTCTAAATATAGCGACAAAAGCGCTAAGTTGGCAACACTGCTCTTTGTATAATTTGAGAAACAATACTATAAGTGTTCTGATGGCATTTTAGCATAAGGATTTTTATCAAAAACATAACTGATGTGCACAAATAAGGAATAGTTGTATTAACCATACATGTAAACGCAGTTTTAAATATTTTTTTCATTTTCCACAGTGTTAGAGCTGCAAGAGGAGACGTTAGGAATTGCATGTTGCCTGTGAGCTAGAAAGCATCCAAACTGAAGTCCTTCCATCATCGACTGATTGCTATGAAGGATTAACCATGACATAATAAAGAATAAAAGGAGAAAAATATAAATGTCCCAAATACAAACTAAAACATAATTGGGGAAACTAACAAATTATTAAAAGACTATATTGTTGAGTTAATTAAATTTAATTTAACACTGATTATTTAATATAAATTAGAATAAAAAAAAATTTTCTGCCTCTTTTTTACAGAAAATAATAAAATTGTTTGTTTTCTTCTTTTTTACTTATAGATTCATTTATGTTCCTTCCATTTCTAGCTTTTATTTTATTTTGCCTTGTTTTTTTCCTAGGCTTTTTTTTTTTTAATATAGAAATGCGTTCTGTTTACCTTTTTCTGCCCCCTACCTCTACTTTACCTCATCAACTTCTGTCTGATTATACAAATAAGGTGCGCTGGCCTTCGCTAGCTCGGTTCACCACTATTGGTCAAGCTTACAGCTTTACTGGCTGTTAATGTTGTTCTCTGTTCTGAGGGTGGGCCAGAAGGTTTATACAGATGGGGCTTGCAGATTTTACTAAGAACCACAGGAAGTTGAAATTAAGAAGTAAAAAAAAGTAAATTTAATAGATCAGATGTAGTGATTCTGCAAAGCAGGGGTGGCTCCGGAGAAGGGAAAGTGAGGACAACTGCCCCCCTGCAGTTGAGGCTAGCCCCCCTGTTGTGCCTCAACATTTGAGCCATTAAAATACTTAGAATTATTAGTTTAACTAAAAGCTCCATACAGTGTAAAAATTAAGCATTCATTTATCAAAAAATGCAATGTATATTATAATGTATTTTATATATAATACAAATATAAGAATAAATTGCCTGCCAAGATTACCAACTAGTGCTGCTAGTAGGACCTGTGTAAAAGTGAGAAAAATCTCTTGCTTCATACTGTGATGGGTTTCTTACTGTAATAAGTGGGCTAGTTTTTTTCATTTCTTAATGCAAGAAATAGCTATAGTTTTACGCTGTACTCTCCCAAACATATCCTGCTCCGGTATTTAACACTTTCTATGCAGTTTAGTATATGCTCTAATCATTCACAAACATGCTGAACGAACTACAAATGCTACTTTGTTGGTGTCACGGCTAAAGCTCTGTGTTTGCTATTAAGTTTGCATTTGTTTTATAAGACCCAAAACTTTTCAAGGTCCATCCCTAAGGGTTACCGTCTTAAACGTTGCTTCTAAGTTCATGGTGACATACACATCACACTAAAACAGATTCAAATTTCCAACAAAATAAAATATAATATAAAAATACAGGGCTGTGATAAAAGTATTTGTTTCTGCTTTTTTTCCTCATTATAATAGTTAAATGTTTATCAGCATAGAGGATAAGGTTTTTTTAAGGATAAAAAGCAATCTGAAGTCAGGCCCCAAAGCTATATGTGCTTTGTCATAAAAGTCTGATGAAAAAGCAAATTCAGAAGAAGTCTGTTTCAGGATTCATCACTTTAAGAGCGCAGTTAAACTCATGGAATAAAGATATACAAAGATGGTTGTAGTGTGTGAACAATAAGTAAAGTGATTTATTTTAAACCAGAAACTAAGAGTTAATGACAGGGCACAAACTGTTGGAAAGATAATGCATTTATTTGTGCTACTAATTAAATGGTAGTGGAATTCTCTTCCAGATGTGATGACTTCGAGGCTCGATGTTCTGCTGAAAGAGATGCATCTGGAGCGGTGGACTGATTGGCCATAGTTAGTGAAGGTTTTTCTTGCAGATGTAGGCTGAGTGTCTTTCACAACCTTCATCATTTACAATAAAACCTGGTGGTTCATAAAAAGAAAAAAATTAACATCAAGCATTTTTCTTAAGCAACCAGAAACATAGAGTAGTATTATGATTAGTGGAAACACAGCCAGATGTTCTATTGATATAACGGTAATGAGCTTAAAATAAAAAAAAAAATATGAAAATCATTTATAAAATATATAATAGTGCAAAGGTATTTTTTTTTTCATCATATACAGTTGAATACAGGTGAGTTGTATCTGTGTACCTCTGAAGTTGATATCCATGCAGTCTTCACCTTGAAGGTCATTTGGTTCTCCATCGCCCCATAAGTCTTCGACTTCAAATTTCGTACCATCGCTAAAAAGCCAGTGGTTTTCCTGAGGAAATAAATCTCATCTACGTTAATTCCTACTTCCCTCTGAAACACTATGTGTAATCCAGTATGACTGAAATTATCAATTGTTTCTTCTGAGAACAGTGACCTCACCTCCACGGCATCATGACCTCCAACCCATGTTCTTTCGTTAGTTCCTGCTTCAAGGAAGATGTAATATCTTATGAATGCCAACTCCAAGGAGTTTCGGATGGATGCCAGATTTCCACCAAGTTCAATACAATGTTTCTATGGAAGAATATCAAAAGCAGGTTAGCAATAGCAGTCAGATCAACACGAATACATCAGCAAACACTAAATCCACAACAATTTGTCCTATCTGCAACCACAAAGTCTAACATTTGACCTTCTCTGAGCCAGATCATGAAAACAAAACATTTCAGGGACTTTTCTGATTAGATTAAAAATTGTTCATGTCAATGCAGACTGCAGTCTGACCAATAAATGTAACTTGAAATTACACATTTTATCTCACTGAAGTGACCATCTGCAAAATCTCAGCATTATAATCAAACAGTCTGGAGAACTGAGGGAAAGTTCTCCAACCACAATTTTCTATTGGGCCTTAACTACATTTGAAAACACTGAGGTAATGTCTTCTGTATTGTTTTATTTATATTTTGTCTAAATTGTGATATATAAACTGAAAATAAATGACACTGAAACTGGACATAAGGCAATGAGCTGTGAACGAAAGAGTAGGAATTTCAGACAGAGAATTTGACAAACGACAATAAATAAATCAACCAAATACAGACAAAAGGACTAGTTAACATCAACTAAACCAAACACCAATTACTAACTAAATTCACCTGAACATAAATAGAAACAAAACTCTCCACCAGATAAACCTGTCAGTATATAAAGCCAGAGAAGTGACATAGATTAATGTAAATTATCTGTAAAGGGGTATGAAGAAGTAAAACTTATTTTTCATACCCCCTCTCCCTAATTGCATTTAAATTTACTTATAGTACAATAACCTTCCTGTTAAACCTGTTTTTCTCCAATATTAACACGCACACAATGTATATATATAAAAAGAACTCTGTCTTTGAAAACTGTGATGTGTTTGATTTTTGAATAGCCAAGAATAGTACAACTGTTTAATAAAGCAGAAGCAGTGCCAGCCCTCAGGGATAGGCTACAGACGCGGGCTTTTAAGTCCGTCAGTCACATCAGTCAGTGGAAGAGGACAGCATCAAGCTACATATGCAGGTGGAGAGCAATTTATGTTGTAGATGACTATGAGAAAAAATATGCCTTTTCAGACAAAATATTTCAGCCCAGCGGGGTACTCACTCTGCAAGGCGACATCAAACCAAAGGCTGTTTGTTAATTCACAAGAAAACAGGTTCTTGTGACTCGTGTCCTAGCCAAGTATGTTCTTGAGAAGAACACAGGAAAATATGGACTTGGGAAGAACGGGATCACACAGCATAAATATGGATCAATTGGAATAGAAGCGTACATGTGACATCACCACACGCTCAGCTCGTCTAGAGCTGCATTTCACCTCCTGTTATTAATAGCCTCTAGATAATAATAAATTCTTACTTTTTTCATTTAGTCGGGGAATAATGATCCACACAGTCAGATAAACACAAATTGAATCAACATTTTGTCATATAAAACAAAAAACTTGCTATCAGAGCCAGCGGTTCTATACACACAGATATGCTTAGAAAGGGCTGCTGCAGACGGGCTAAAGTAGCCCTTGCTGTGTTTACTCTCTGAGGTTGCTGGTTGCTGCGGTCCTCTCAACAGCATTAAATGGGCCATATAGTGATTCTTAAAAGTATAATGTTCTCGCCTCAAATGATCTTAAAATGTACTTTTATAGAACAATGGCAACAGGAAAGAGAACTTTTAACTTAATACTGTGAGCTCTGTGAGCGCTCCATTGGAAGGTGCTGCAGTGCATGCTGGGACAGCTGTCAATCTCAAGAACGGATAAGTCTGCTCTGATGCATACACAGTAAAGAGGGAAGGGTGAGAACAACATCCAGGGACTTTGTCCGTCTAGGACTTGTGTTCTTTTGAATTGGAACAATACTAGGGCTGAGCCTGATCATGTTTCACGAGTACACGAGCGCATGAGAACACAACGGACAAAGATTGTTTAACTACGTCAGAACCGGTTGTCAGACAATTTCCACTGGTTGGATCAACACATTCATTAGGCGATGAATATGTTAGCGACGTGTTTGGCTGAAAACGAAATGTTTACTCAGAGTTGATTTCTCAGTGTTTGATGTTGGACTGTTTTATATTTAGAGGGATGCTAGAGCTCAACGCAGCAAGACGGCACAGAGCAGATCATGCAGGACAGGAAGTCCTGTGCTGAAACAAAATAAAACATCCAATTTATTTGCAAAATAAATAATTTTCTGTGGTAACTTGCCCTTACAGTCACCAGATTAGGCACTATCATCAACATCATAGTGTATTGGGGCTTTGGTGTTTATTTTAGATACTGAGGTAAATATGAAGCAACTCATTTTAATTATATTGGAATGTCTTTTGTGACTCATTCCTACTGTAAGCACATGTAGATAGAAGCTTCAAAAGAAAGATGACAAGATGAAAAATCAAGTTTACAATTTATAATGCCAGTAATGTCTGGCAGGGAAAGAAGAAAAGGGAAATGCACCACCTAGCCTATTCAAAAGTCATGATGATGTTGCTTTTGCTCCTTAAGACGGCCAGATAATGTAATTAAAAACATTTTCTGGGGAGCACGCCGCTGAACTCGCCTAGAGGATTCCCTCTTGATCTCAGTATTTTTTGAGTCCTGCATATGGCCCGGCAGCAACTAGCAGACTACATACTCATCAGATAAAACAAGGAGAGTTCATATGTATTAGTGTTTGAATTTGAGATTAAGGAAAAATGTATTGAGCCCTAAACAGTTTGACAGTGTTTGTTGTTCATATCTAAGAAACAACTGTGATTTCGTTACAGCTGACCTCGAAAGCTTGCAACAGTATTTTAAATTGCAGACTGCAACCATATGAGTGCAGGAAAGATAAACCAGAATAAAGTGTATCATACCTCAGCTTTAATCCAATCCTTTTTGTCTTCAAAAAACTTGTAACACTTGCCTTGAAAAAATGCCCAACCGGCAGGGCACTTACAAGAAAGTGCTGAAAGACATGATACAGATGTCAGAACAAGTGTGGCAATGCAACAAAGCAACAGCATCAAATTACCTCAGGAAATAAAGTAAAAACTATAAAACAATAAAAACTGCAGTTACAGCTAAGATGTTTAAAATGTAGGAACAAATGTGTGTTAATAGCAAATGTGTGTGTAAACCAACATCACACTTTCTGAGAAAATCACCTGGGAAATAAAACAAGATACTAGCAGTTGTAGCAGTCATTCAGGAATTAATAACAAGTGTAAAGTATATACATATTTTAGCATTTTTTGAAATTACGGAAAACAATTATTTGCTGAGAGAGAATGAGAAAGAGAGAGATTCTTTTCATGATTGATGACATGAGGACAGTTATAATTATGTAGAATCTGCAGATCAAGGCAGAAAATCTAAAAATTGATTGACTAGACATAAAAATTATCTTGTCTGAAAAGTAGAGCTCCCATATTTCAGATCACAAACCTGATACTTCTGGGTCATATCCTGGATTTTCTGGTTCTATGTTTTCTGCGTTTGATGTTCTTGGTCTCAGTAAGCCATCTGGGCCTCCAAAGCCCTCATCTGGGTCCTCCTGTGGGCTATTCTCTCGTTCTGATCCCAATTGTTGTGGATCATTGTTTAACTGTTGGTGAAATAAAAATTCGTTACTGACATTTTCATGAATTCAACACTAATAAAAGCTTAGCTTGGAGTTCATGTTCTCCTTTACCTCTTGTCCTGAAGATAAAATGTCAGGTTTTGCTTTATAGTTTTAAGAGTTTTTAAATAAGGGGAAATTATATATATTCTGTTTTACTTACTTGGATTAAAGTGGCTCCTATTCCAAACCCACACATAAACAGAGTGAGAAGAAGAACTGAGGTCATCTGTACACAGATAAAACAAGTAAAAATCAAAATACTCAAAAATTAGGGAAATGTATGTTAATCTTTGAGAGAGAGATGGATTTAAATGTTTTCCCCAATCTAAAACCAAAGTTGTTTTACTCTGATGAAGAATGTTGTCAAGATTTTACCTTGCTCTGACGATGAAACAAATCAGCTTCAGCCGTTACTGGATGCTCTTCTGCCTCATGATGCAGCACTTGGTTTATATAGCACTGATTTCTGGATGAGTCTGCCAATCAATGCTGACAGCTCATCAGCTGAAGATAAGAAACAGTTAAAGGACATTCTGGAAGGTTGCAGGACAACCTCCCTCTCACCCTGTGTGTGACCTGACTCTTAGTTGTGATTTTCTCTGAGACTCTCTATGAGATAATAGTCATCAGAGCAACATGAATGCCACAGATTGTGAATCTTCTCGCTCCTATCAGCTGAACGTATTGAGAAAAAAGCTCTAGACTTATTTTTGGTATTATTTTAAAAGAAAACACTAAAGCAAATGAAAGCAAAAAATGTTCAGAAAACATGATCCGATCCATAACTAGAAAAATGCTTTGAACCTTTTCCATCTTAAGGGGGCATGTATCTGCGGAAGAGGATTAGGGCCACTGAAAAGATTAAAAAAGTTAACTGATTTTTACATTTTATTTCAGTATTATATGAGAAAAAAAAATCAGAATTCTGACTGAATTCTCACAGCTAACAAACATGTTAGCATCAAGCAGTAGCCATGTATGTTTTAGAGACTAAACTAGATCTCTTGTTTTAATCACCTTCTGTTCCTCCATTAATGAAATAGCATCACCGGGGACCCCTTGGCCACGTAAAACGTCATTTTCCATCAATGTGTTACTGGCCCTCTCAAACAACTCACATCTTTGTCAGTGAAGCTGAGTGCTCCCACATCTCTTCCTACATGGTGCTCATCTACATTAAGATCCAAAATTCTGAGATTAAAGCCAGAATTCTGAGATTAAGTCAGAATTTATTTGATGATTATTTCAATAATCGATTAATGAAATCACATTTTTCAGCTTCATAGTCAACCTCATTCAGGGGAAACTCACAGAGCTTATGCATATGGGAAAAATATGGCAGAGTATTTTTTTTGTAGTTGTCACATCCTATACTGATACATGCCGAAGCGGATCAGGGCCACTGAAAAAACATAAAGTTAACTGATTTTGAAATATATTACAGTTTAATATAGGAAAAAAGTCAGAATTCTGAGATTAAAGTCAGAATTCTGACAGAGAGAAGTTGAACTAACAAATACTGCAGAATGGAAGAATAGAGATATGATGAAAATGGGTCTTTATGTCCTCAATCAGTCAAAGACTAAAGCAGCATAACTGTGGAAATAGGACAACCTGAGCCAATTTAACTATAAGCTTTCTCAAAAAGGGAAGTTTTAAGCCAGAGAGGATGCCTGCCTCAACGACTAAAACTGGAAGATGGTTCCACAGGAGAGGAGCCTGATAACGGAAAGATATGTCTCCCATTCCTTAACTCTGGCTGAAGCATTATAGATTACCTGAAGGCTTAACTGCAGTTTCTTTATAGAGAAGAAAGATGGATGCCTGTGCCAATGTATAGAATATCAAGGCCTAAATCAGATTACATTACAAAATAAATATCCACCATCTCTGATCTAATCAGCCTTTGAACCTGTAAAAAGATTCAACCCTTTTTCTAAGCTGAGGACAGAGGAGAATCATTTTCTATCCTTAAGGACAGGTTCTCCAAGGCAACCCTCCTAGTGGTCACAGACCACCTGAGACAATACATTTTACAGGTCAAAATTTCAGACATGGGTGTAGGCAGAGTTCCCCCCTAATGCTCGGATTCAGATGGAAAACTCATTTTCTCTTATGAAATTGGTGACAGAGAATTGCTGCTTACCAAGCTAGCCTTAAAAGAATGGTATCACTGGCTGTAGGGTGCTGAGAAACCTGTACTAATCTGGACAGATCATAAGAATTGACCATGCATTCATCCTGTTGGTCTTTGTTTTAATCATGGTTCAGTTTATCCAGCTCATATCGCCTAGGTTCCAAAAATGTTAACCCCAAAGTCCTATCCCACTGCACCGACCATGAACCTACTCCCATACTACCTCCGATCTGTGTCATCTCCCAGGTGAGCGAGCCTACGCTCACCTGGGAGATGGAGGGCCTGGTGAACCATGCTCTGCAGAGTGAACCAGACCCTGGTTCAGGTCCCACAAATCAAACCTATGTTTCCACTATGGTTCCATTCCACCTCTAACCTGACTCCGGCAGATGGATTTGCTCCGCATATCCATCTGGAAACCTTCCGGTGAAGTAATTTTGGGAAGGGGCAAAAATACTGGTTAGCTGATTGGCCTATGTTGGTGATAAATGGGCCAAATAAACCAATCAGATCAACGAAGCATATGACGTAACAGAGCGACGACGAAGAGGAGCCAATTGATAGAACAAACTCTTGTCGAAACCAGTCGGGAGAAGAGCAAAAACATCTTTTCCTCTGAGAAAAGCCTCCAGAGCAGTGTTTTGCTCTTCTTTAAGTGAAGAAATACAGTGTAATTCCGATAAAACTTGTTCGATAGCCACGCTAACGCTAGTTTCATCGGCTGAAGCCACCATGTTCTTTAGACTGAACTGTCGCGCTTCTCGTTGCGTCGCACCTCAACCCGCCTCAAAGCCAACGCTGATTGGACGTTCGTTTGTTGAACGGCTTCAAATTTTCTTCAACGGAGAGTCTCCAGACTGATTAGCGAGTGAAATCTTGAAAGCTTGCGAGATCAGGATGGTCTCACGAGGCTATTCCACCTCATCCACTGGTTTCATTCAACAAAATCAAACCATCCGGACCAAGCAACCATGGTCACACATCGCTGTCGGATTTGTTACTGGCCTTCAGTCATCCAATTGTATGACCCTTATACTTACTGTAGTTGATTGATTCTCTAAAGCCTATCATCTCGTTCCCCTCAGTAAACCAACCTCTGCTTTACAGACAGCCCAGCTCTTTGTTAAGTATGTTTTCAGACTCCATGGAATCCAGCAAGAAGCCTGAGTATTGCTAAAAAAGTACTATCCCTGATAAATGCAGTGAACTTGTCTTTTCTGTTGATGAGAATTTTCTGATCCAACAGGAAACAGCATTAATGTAGCCTGCTGCCAGCTGCTTCATGTTCATGCTGCCGTAAAGAAGGACTGCCTCCCAAAGGATTTAATACCTTTTCTCAAATGCATGACAGTGTGGGGCTCCTGGTAATGACGATGATCATGCACCTTGGTTATCTGGCTAGGGTGATATCAATTCCGGTGACTGGTCAGCATGCATGACTTCCGCCTGGGAGTGTTGGGATTGAATCCTGTTGGGCCCATATGTTAAAACAAAAAATGAACGCTGAGAATCTAGTTTCAAGGCTGAATTTTTGCAGGAAATCAGCTGTTGTCTGCTGCAGACTTGGAACAGGTCTGCTTTGTTAAAATGATTGGTCAGTGTTGGAGCTGCTTTTGAATTTTTTTTATCTTTGACTTTGTTTTATCTGTGGTACTGCAGTTATCTGGAGTCATAGTGTTCCTCATATCAATGGGATGTTTATTACAAATTATAGAACAAACTGCTGCTTAAAGACATTTAATCCTCAATTTTGAGAGGAAGTTTAAATCTTTACCCTTCAATTGTGTTCTTCCTTTTATTGTATTGATTGATTTATTGTATTGATTGTATTTTTTATATCGGGGAGAGCAAATAAAAATATGTTTTTAAATCACTTTTTTTTTAATGGCCACTAATGGTGAGGAAGTTATTTGTCTCTGTAGAGGCAGTCCATCAAAGTCCAGGGGCTTTTGAAATCTCATATAGGGTTTATATCACACCTGGCAGGATAATTTCCAGAAGCTTTCATTTTCCAGAGCCTTTATTTACTTTTATTTCAAATTCCTGGAACTTGTTGAGGGGTGGGGTTGCGTAGAGCTGCATTGTTTTTTTTTCACCAGGGGTGCCAGTAACTAATAAAGGAATGTTGTTTGGATACCATAAGTTTGTCACAATATATTTTAGTTTTTTAATGAGAAAGAACACCTCAAAGATTCATCTGTATAGGTAGTTTTTCAAGAAATTGTGTCGAAACGGCAGGGCCCTGGGACTTTAATGGATTAAAATCTCCAGCTAACCAAAATCATCAGTCCGTCATTGTTAGTTAATTGGTTGTACAAGAAAAGTCATGTTAAGATATTTTTAGGGGCAGTTGAGTCAGTTCATCAAGATAATAGTCTTACTTTTAAATATTTCTTTATAGAGTGGCAGAGTCTCATGGAGGATAAAAAGTGCCAAAATTAAATAAATAAATACAGCATTAAATAAATAATTAAATGTGTCGATAATTAATTAAAAGTGGAATTAAATAAATAAATATGTCATTCATTAATTAAAACCACGTCACTAATATAAAGTGCCACAATTAAATAAATAAATACAGTGATAAACAATTAATTAAATGTGTAATTCATTAAATAAATATGGAATTAAATATATAAATGTGTCATTAATTTAATAAAATACGTCTTCATTTTATAAAAAAATAAATATATAATTATTTCAGTGTGCATTTAATTATTTCATGGTCCTGTGTCGCAGTCGCAGTGCATCGAAACTATTAAAAGAATCTGTCAAACTCACCCATCAAAGTTAGGGGGCGGTTATCTAACACCTGATTGGTCACCCTGCACATTAAGGTGAAGCAAATCGATTACAGACTCGAGACTCGATTCGGGTTAACCCCGCCCCCTAACTTTGATGGGTGAGTTTGACAGATTCTTTTAATGGTTTCGATGCACTGCGACACAGGACCATGAAATAATTAAATGCACACTGAAATAATTATATATATATTTTTAATAAAATGAAGACGTATTTTATTAAATTAATGACACATTTATATATTTAATTCCTTATTTATTAAATGAATTACACATTTAATTAATTGTTTATCGCTGTATTTATTTATTTAATTGTGGCACTTTATATTAGTGACGTGGTTTTAATTAATGAATGACACATTTATTTATTTAATTTCACATTTAATTAATTATTGACACATTTAATTATTTATTTAATGCTGTATTTATTTATTTAATTTTGGCAATTTTTATCCTCCATAATTGTGGCTGCACATTTTAAAATATGTAAAATCCTTTTCACTAAAAAGTTTTGACATTTTAGATTAATGTAATTATTGACTTTAAACTGTTTTGCCACAGTTTGAAGAAAAATATTTTAATGATCTGATAGAGCACTTTGACTTTTTTTTAGAAACAAAAAAGATACATTTCCATTAGACTTGCTTTTTATTTAATCATGTAAATCAAATTCATTGGAGCGTAAGGCCTTCATATAAATATTTTCATTTTCCACAGTGACAGAGCTGCAGGAGGAGACGTTACGGACTGGATGCTGCCTGAGGCTTAGAAAGGATCCAAACTGAAGTCCCTCCATCATCGACTATACTGTCTGCTGTGAAAGACTTTCCTGAGATAATTAAGAATTAATGAAGAAATATTTACATTTCCCAAATAAAAATTAAGAATACACTGGGAAACTAACAAATTATTAAAAATAATTATACTATTAAAAGAGTTAATAAGATTTACTTTTGATTTTTTCTTTTCACTTTTCATGTTTTTCTTTCACTTATAGATTATTTTATTTTCCTTCAATTTCCCCCTTTTATTTTTTTTTTGCCTAGTTTTCTTCCAAAGGTTTTTTTAATTAAATGCCTTTTGTTTACTTTTTTCTGCCTTCTATTTCTACTTTACGTCATGACGTTCTGTCTGATTACACAAACAAGATGGGCCTGCCTTCACCGTCTCAGCTCCCCCACTATTACTCAGTTAGAAGAAACTACCAGTTTTACTGGCTGTTATTGTTGTTGAGACCCTTCCCTACCCTTTCCTGAAGGTGGGCTTAATAAATGGGCTGATTTTTTTCAAATCCTGATGCTTACACATTGCAAATCGCAGTGCAATGAGCATTCATATCTATGTAACCCCTTATAACTAATGATATGCACTAAGTTATCAATCACTTTGATTCTAATATTTAAAATAATATAGCTTTACTTTGCATTTATAGATTTTTCCCTTGATATAAATCTTTATATGTGTCTCATATAACATGGAGATTCATTAGAAATGAGAACACTGTCAGTGTATGAATAAATCAGGGTCTAAATTATATTGTTAATGATTCAAGAGGGATAATTCTCTGCATTTACACCATAGTCATATTCCAGCATCAGGGGCACCTGGTGGAGAGGATGAGCACTGGAGGAAGCTCTGATGAATTCCATAGACAAGGGGACTATGGAATAGCTCTACCATGGGAAATCATTTATATCAGACTACAGGATGTTGTTGAACAGTAAGATTATGGGAATAAGAACACTACATATTTTTTTATGGTTCTACAACTTATATACACAAAAGGAGCTATAATTTGATGCTGCTCTCTCAAAAATATCTTCCTCTGACCGTTTGCACTTCCTATACTGTTCAGTACATGTTTTACATATGGACAAACACAAATTTCTTTTTAAATACCTCAAACTTTTCAAAGTCCAGCCCTAAGGGTTACTTTCTTAAACATTGCTTAGTTAAAATTAATACAGGGCTGCAATAAAACTATTTGCCTCGTTACACACATCACCCCTGGCCTATCACGTGTCTTTTGTGGATTGTTACCTAGTTTTTTACATCATTGTGAAAGGTTTTGGCCGCCTCTTCTTTGTAGATTTGGTTGGATTCAGACACATTGGAGTGTTTTACAGTATAGACTTCCTGTTTAAAATAATAGCTCACAATCTTAACACAATTTATTAATTCAGAATTGGACCTGCCAGTGGGCTTTGGATCATTATTACCTCAGACAAGGAGGTGATGTTTTAAGGAGAGTTTGTGCGTGTGTTTTTTTCTGTTGTGTACGGGATAACTTGAAAAGTTGTTTACGTATTTCAATGAAATTTTTAGCAATGGTGCTCCTCAGTCCAAGGAACAATCCATTACATTTTGGTGACAATCCAGATCACTCATTCTTTGAATGATTCTGGCAATACTGGTATTAATTTGAGGTGGAAGTCACAATACAGTGGGGAAAATTAGCTACTTGATGGAGGTCTGCACTCTCCAAGTGCTTTTCTTTAAAGTCAGATGATAAAGCAAATACAGAAGAAGTCTGTCTAGAAATACATCATTTTTGGAGCACCATTAAACTAATGAAATAAAGTTATACAAAGACGGTTGTGGTGTTTGTGTGTAACAATGTGTAAACTGAATTATTTTAAACCAGACAATAAAAGTTACACATGGGGCACAAACTGTTGGAAAGTTAATGCATTTATTTGTTCTACTAATTTAGTGGTAGTAGAATCAGATTGGAGGAAACATCTTCCAGATGTGATGACATCGGGGCTTGGAATTTTGCTGGAAGAGACGTATCTGGAGCGTCGGACTGATGGAACACAGTTATGCATGTTTCTCGCAGATAAAGGCATTATTGTTTGAGCATGGCGCATCTCTTACTTTATCTCCTGGAGGTTCATAAAAAAAAAAGAAAAAATTAAACATCAGAGTCCAAGAAGTATTGTGAGAAACTGAGCCAGATGATTAATTCATTTACTGTTAATAAGCTGATAAAAAAAATCTGGAAATGATGTTTTTAACCACAATTCCAAAAACGTAAAAACAAAACAAAAAAAAAAGTGTCAGGAATAGCGTTGAGTTCAAGTTTTATATAGTAGCCCATAACATAAAACCTCAAACTCAACACTATTACTGGCACTTTGAATTAAAAAAACGCTTCCTGGATGGGAAACAGAACATCTTCAAACCTGGAAACAAAATTCAGTGGATTGTTTTTGTTTTTACTTTTTAATGAATGGCTATGACCTTGATGACCGAGAATCTGCAACAGCATATTTATAACAATAAGTGCCAAAAAGTAACATCTCATTCCAATTTTATCATAAACAGTTGAATAAGGAGGATTTATATCTGCTTACCTTGAGTGTTAATTTGCATGCAGTCTTTATCGTTTCCTGCGGTAGTTTGTGGTCTCCCATTCTCCCAGTCATCAAAGTTAAATTGATTACCATCACTCCACAGCCAGTGGGTTTCCTGAGAAAATAAAGCCAATTTGTGGTAATTTCTCCACCCCTCTTAGACACTCTTAGTTGATCCAAACCTTGTGTAATTAACTATGAATGAAAATATCAACTTTTTTTAATAGAAGTTGACCTCACCGCCACTGTATCATGGGCTCCAAGCCAAGTTTTTGTGTTAGATCCTGCTTCAAGGTAGATGAAATATCTGATGAATAGAAATTCTGTTGAAGTTTCAGCGGAAGCCAGATTTCCACCAATGTCAAGACAATGTTTCTAAGAAGGAAGAGCAGATGAAGATTTGCAAAAACCATCACATTAACATGAATGCACACTCAGTCCAATCTGCAACCTCAAAATCAAATTTTTAACCTTTTCTGGTCCAGATCTTTTCAGGGACTTTTTGATTAGGTTTTATAAATTCCTTGACATTTAGAATCAAAAGTATTAGAAGCTGTGACAAGAAACTGTAACCTGTCAAAGAAAAAAGATAATTTAAGATATGCTTAGGCCCACTGTGGTCATAAAGCAGGGGACTGATTTGGAGTCTGCCAGCATTTTCACCTTTGATTGACTCAAAGTAATACAAATGTATATAAAAAAAAACAACAACAATGGAGTGGCGATCAAATCAGATTGCATTGCTAAGGTATAACTGTCCAAAACTAGGTCCAGAGTGCTAGTGAAGATTGTCATGCAGGTTATTGTTATCCCAAAAAAGTAAAATAATAATAATAATAATAAAAAAAACAATCCACTGGACTTTGTTTCCAATTTTAAAGACATTTTGCCTACCGTCCAGGAAACTTTCTCAATTTAAAATGTCAGGAATAGCGCTGAGTACGACGTTTTTCAAACACAAAATCCCAGTACTTTTCAAACCAAACAAGACCCTTAAAAACAATCTCTCCACAGACGCATGGCCCAACACAAAAGAGCGACCTCCTCGGGACAAGACTGAGCAGTACATCTACACCTTATGGACAAAGGACATTATTTTGAGGACCAGAATGTTCACATTTTGGAAAACAAAACAACCTTAAACAGAAGTGGTGGTCTCAGATTTCAGCTTTCAAAAACATACCCTGCGGCATTTGAGTTGATCCCTTTCAGCTATCATCGCATCTGCATCCTCGCCTATTCAGCCAGGCCAACAATTCCCTTTAACGACACCCCTTTCAGACACTTAGATGGGCATGGGGCATTGCAGGCTAACAAAAGAAGCCAAAAGACGCCCATTGCAAAGGGGTGGATCTGTTCATCCCTTTCAATTTGCATGTTTTAACAAGGCATTGTTGGGCTGCTGTATAAAACCTTGAACTCAGCACAATTCCTGACATTTTTAATTGAAAAAGCTTCCTGGATGGGAAGCAAAACGTCTTCAAACTTGGAAACAAAGTCCAGTGGATTATTTTTTTATTGTTTTTTTCTTGGAATGGCTCCAGAGTGTAATAGAGTAATCACAGGTTAGTGATGCTTGATGTATTTGAGATATTTCACTGCATGTATTTTTTCACATGAGTTAGTTATCTGCTTAAGGATCTGCAGTAGAAATCTCCTGTAAAATACCAGAGTGTGAAGAAGTCTTTTGAGGGCAAAAACCATGAAAAAGCTTTGCTTGAGGTAGGGTTAGCACAGACTTAAAAAAAGGCTAAGAATGTCAAAGAGTAAATATTTAATTCCAGGTTTCAGTTAAGTTGGAAGCAATAGCCCTTCCACAATCACGTGGTATTAAAACAATGAAGGATCACACATTCAGTTCTAACAAGAATAACCTAAACAATAATATTAAATATCCTTTATTGTCACCCTGGTGAGAAAAATCGCAGCCATCCAAGCAGTAAACTGAAAAGCCAATTGAATATAGCTGATACACAGAAAAAGTAAAAAAACAAAAACAAAAAACATAAGAGGCTCAGAAGTGAAGGAAAATTTAAAACAAATGAAAAATGTAACATATAGTTATTAAAAATAGCCTTCCCCAAAAATGCAAGAGGTTTACAGCTGAGTAGGTTTAAAAATATGCAACATGATTCACATATAAAAAAAAAAAAAATATAACAAAATTGGCAGAGATGTAGGATAGACTGGCTGAGTTAACATTTGTAATAATAATAGGAAAAACCTGAATTTGTTCTATATACAAAAATACAAACATTCACAACAACCAAGTTTCTTGGTTGACATCTACTGGAATCTTGGTAAAATTAGACCGGGTTAATAAATAAAATATTTATAGATACAAACATAAAAAATACTATGAAGCTGTTATTATGAATTTAATCTCATTGATATTTTTATTTTTGTGTTGTATTCCTCAGAAATGTCCTATCGTCTGTGACCATCAGCTTAATTTGTCTCAATAAGCCAAGTGTGATTCTGTTTGGACAGCATATTGAAAAAAACTGAAGTGTCAGACTTTGTCAGAAATTGGTAAAGAATCTCTTCCATTTTGAGGAATCTGACATATACAGCATTAGAATCTTATACAGTCTAAAACTGAAAGAAGAAACTTCCATTTCTTATTATCAAAGCCTCTAACCAGGTTCTACAATAATCAAATGAAACAAAGAACATTTTGTAACAGGCCTGGTATTTAATTCAAGATTTAGAAAAAAATAAATGCTGAGCTGTTTTTCAATGTTTGTTGTTAATATCTGGGAAACAACTGTGCTTTGGTTACAGCTGAGTTTTAAAGATTGCTACTGCATTGTGAACCACAGACTGCAATAGCATGAGTTCAGGAAAGGTAAATCAGAATAAAGTGTGTCATACCTCAGCTCCAATCCAATCCTTTGTGGTATCAATATATATGTAACAGCGTTCTTCAAAATACGTCCAACCGGCAGGGCACTTTTCACAAAGAATGTCTGAAACACATGATAAAGGTGTAAAAAGAAATGTGGCAATAAAACACATCCACAGCATATATATATATATATATGTATATATATATATATATATATATATATATATATATATATATATATATATATATATATATATATATATATATATATATATATATATATATATATGCTCAGGGATAAACTAATATGTATCTGAGATGTATTTTATGATTAATGACATGAGGACATTTAAAATTGTGTAAAATGATCAGATCAAGGTAGAAAGTCTATCACTTTATTTTACTAGACATAAGAAGTCATCTTGTCTGAAAAGTGGAGCTCACAGATTTCAGATCACAAACCTGATACATCTGGGTCATATCCTGGATTAACTGGTTCTATGTTTTGTGCATTTGATGTTCTTGGTCTGAGAAAGCCATCTGGGCCTCCAAAGCCCTCATCTGGGTCCTCCTGTGGGCTATTCTCTTGTTCTGATCCTAATTGTTGTGGATCATTGTTTAACTGTTGGTAAAATAAATATTAGTTACTGACATTGTCATGAATGCAACACCAATAAAAGCTTAGCTTGGAGTTCATGTTCTCCTTTACCTCTGGTCCTGAAGATAAATGCATCCCAGAAAAAGTCTAGTTTTGCTTTATAGTGATTTTAAATAAGGGGAAAAATTATATATATTCTGTTTTACTTACTTGGATTACAGTGGCTCCTATTCCAAACCCACACATAAACAGAGTGAGAAGAAGAACTGAAGTCATCTGTACACAGAAATTAAAATCAATCAAAACACTTAAACCTGCAGCACTGATAAAAAAAATCAGGAATGTTTTAGATGTATGTTCATTTTTGAGGGACATAGATTTAAATGCTTTCCCTAATCTAAAGTAATACCAAATTTGTTTTACTCTGATGAAGAACGATGTTACGATTTTACCTTGATCTGACGATGAAACAAATCAGCTTCAGCCGTTACTGGATGCTCTTCTGCCTCATGATGCAGCACTTGGTTTATATAGCACTGATTTCTGGATGAGTCTGCCTATCAATGCTGACAGCTCATCAGCTGAAGATAAGAAACAGTTAAAGGACATTCTGGAAGGTTGCAGGACAACCTCTCCCTCTCACCCTGTGTGTGACCTGATTCTTAGTTGTGATTTTCTCTGAGACTCAGATAATAGTCATCAGAGCAACAAGAATGCCATATATTGTGAATCTTCTTGCCCATATCAGCTGAACGTATGATCTGATTAAACATAACTAGAGAAGTGTTTTAAACCTTTTCCATCTTCAGGGGGCATGTATCAGAGTAGGAAGTGGGAAGAAATGTGCTGATACACTGAAAGTGTTCTGAAAAAAGAAAATGCTTTTAAAAGTATTTTTTTTTGTTTTTGTTTAAAAGATTTAGACACAAAAAAATAAAATAATGTACCTGAATGAATGTATCTTGTTACTTCCGGCCTCGGGTGATGAATGGTTTGGTTTATCCACACATAGTTTAGATTTTCATGTGCCCTAAAAAAGATTCTGGGGTCTCTATATCTATCTAGCCAGCATATATATCCAGTGTCTATGTGTTTTATGATGCATCCAAAATGTTAGATTGCCTAAATTATGAAAAAAAAAAAAAAATTGCAGAAGTTATGCAACAAAGATGCCCACAGAGAGCCTGTTTAATTAAATATACTTGTATGGTTGTAATGTTGTAAGCACACATTTTCTTTTACTATGAATGAAGCAGCAGCAGGAAACCTATGTGGCTCCATTTGTGTCAAAAATAAGTAGATGTAAAATATGTAGATGCTGTTGGTTTATTTGGTTGCTGAACGTCTATGCTGCATATGTAGTTTTGCATAGCTAGATATCATATGCTGCAAAACTGATCTAGAAATAAGTAAACATTTATTTAATTAGGTGTATTTACCCTTAATTTGAGTAGGTAAATAAGATAGTTTGCCAATGGAATGAGTATTTTTACTCTTAAAATAAGATAATTAGATAATATGCACTTGAAATAAGACAATGCAATTGTGTTTTCTTATTTTAAATGTAAATTGTCTTGTTCCATTGGCAAAATGTCTCTTTTACCTCCTCAATCCAAGAACAAATGCACTTACGGTATTTAAAAAAAAAAGACTTATCTAGGTTTGGATTTTTTTCCAGTGTACAAATGGAAACCCATAGGAAACAGCTGACAAAAGCTGAGTATGACACTTCAGGGACTGAAAGATTAATTCATTATCTATAGATTTGCTTTTAAAATAATGTCTGATCACTATTTTGAGGTTGTCAGTGAAGCAGAGATTAAAAGCAGGCATCCTGTTGATATGAGGAGCACCATGACTTCAGATGAATGCAGTAACACTGATACAACAATTCCTGTTCTTATATCCAAAAAAAATTCATTATCTTGTTGTTTATCTTTGGATAAAGACACAGACAAAAATTTAAACAAACGTACAAAGGACATTTCACTCTCAAAGTTCCTCTGTTTCTGTCTATTCAAATAAGATGTATATGTTTCCTTGAAGTGGGATAATATGGTTTCTCTGTTTTCTTTTAAAATTCAAATTTTTTAATTGACATATTAAGTTTTGGATTGTCATGGCATTTCAGCACAAGGCAGCCTTAGAGGTTCCTGTGTATAATCTATTAAAACTATAAGTCTAGTTTTTGTTAATCAAGAATTAAAACAACTGCTAAATTTCTATAACTTACTTTCTTCTTCTAAACGCTAAAAATATTGAATACAAAAATGTAATGTAGCTCTTATATATATTTTGGTTTACATCCAAAAGAATCTATTCTTTTGCACTGGGTGTAATAAAACTATCCAATAATTTTTTTTTTTATATTTTACCGACAGAAAATTCAGACTTCCTTCTCCCCAGAGGCAGAATGAATGTGAAGCAGCTCCTAGTAGAGTTATGATCAGGCTGCTTAACACTGCTTCCTGTTAAAAATTCCCTCCTAACAGGAAAGACAAGTTCATTGCTCCAATGGTAAATTTGAGTTGATGTTGTTTCAAAAGTAATTTTCCTCCTCAGACCTGATGTTAAAAACACAGCATTAAATCCAGGCAATGACTCAGGGGTAAAAAGAACCATAGAATCTAATTAACTGATGTGTCAATAAACGATAATGGTCAGATCATTTTACCGGAGAGGAATTAAAGAACTCAAAGCCAGAGATGTTCTTTTAACATAGACTTAAAACAGTCTGTATAGCCATAAGAAAAGAGATCAAGTATAATATTCATCTGTAAATTTGTTAACTTTGTATTTCAGGTTAATCTTGCTCTAGTAAAAAAAAAAAACTTAACAAAAGATAAATCGAGGAAAATTTTTCAGTGCGGGAAGATTTTAAACCTGTTTAGTAATATATTTATAAATAAGATATAAGAGGCATAGAAAAATGTCCAGGACAGGAGTTTCCAAAATAAAGCTGGAGTTTAAGTAGGATAACTTTAAGAGATCTAAACAGGAGCGTAAAGAAGAACTTTAGCACATTATTCTCTCTTTTCTTACTTGCAAAGAGGCTAATTTTCTGCTAGTGTCCTTGACTCTAAAGTAAGAAGAAAACACTTTTCTGTTGAATATAATACAAATGTCTCAGCAGCTGTTTAATTTAGAAGGATATTGTATGTCTCTAATCTGTGCTGTTGCTCTTCCTCTACCAAAAGTTGCACAATTTTTCTCTTTTCTCATAACACAACTTTTATTTCAAAGACTATATTTTTCCTCAGTCTATTTAAATCAGCTGTGTGTTTGTCTGCATGTAGCACTTGATTACCAAAGGAGATTCCTGGTACGTGTAAGACTACTTGGCAATAAACTTTTTGCCATTCAGAGCCTAAATTTAGCACTAAGAACAAAGTAAAATGTTTCCTCATGCCTCTCCTATGAGTAACAAAACTAGTACTGTCATAACTGATTATTGCAGGATGTGTTAACTGATTTTTATTTCCTTAATTTTCCTCTTTCTAAATCCTGCCTTTTTATTTTATTCTTCAAGCCTGATTGACTGATGCAGAGGTACTGGTCTGAGTCTCCATTTCACTTGTTTGGGTGAATTTCGGTGTTAATACATTAACTCTTTATACGGGTTCTGCAGTGCCCCACCTCCTGTCCTGATCTCTACTGAGCAGAGAATGTGTGGGACGTATGAAAAGTGCATAATCTGATTAAAGTCTCAAGCAGAACAGGTCAAAATAAACCTGCGACGTTTCATGGTTTGGTTTTTTCAGCTTTCGGAATATCCATTGAAGGTTGTGAATGAATGAGTGAATCGCTTATTTTTGTGGGGGAAATTCTTTGGGATAATCCTTTGCATTTAATTAGATCATTAATCCTACCTTGGGAGGTGGGTGTTTCATAGCATAAATAGGTAGGTTTAAAGTAGTTTATTATGCCCGTGGGTGGTCATATAGTTTTTTTTTTACCAGTCTCAGTCTCAGTCAGCCTGTTTGTCATCAGTTGTAAGTCTGACAGTCAATCAGTCAAAGAACAGGTGCAGAAATTAGAGTAAGAGCAGCAGCATAATCCTGTGAAGCCTGCAACCTATTTTGTCTGAACAGAGGAATAAAACAAAGAACTACATATTGACTCTTTTTGATCTTTTGGACTGAACAAGCCAGAATCCATGGTGCATCAGGTGGCTATTTGAGTTAAATTCACCTTTTGCTTTGATCACTTTTAAGTCTTAAGTCTTTTTTTTTTTTTCAAATAGTCACTACACCATCTAACTAAACCTTTGCCATTGCTGCTTCATATCTATAAAAAGTCCCAAACCTTCACTGACATTCTTCCAACTGATGAGATTTTAAAACGTCTGGATTTGAAATGTATGCACCAAAAGGCTATAAAACTGTAGCAGTAGAGAACAGATAAAAATGGAAAACATTTATAAATTCAAAGAAAACTTGAAACTAGCAGAGAGTTTGGAGGGAAAATCTGATGCTTTGTCAAAATATATTTTGAATGAAGAGCAACAAAAATAATCTTTCGATTGTATCTAGTACAGCCTGTCCCAGGAACAAGTGGAGGAATCCAGGCTAGAGATATTGTCAGGGACGTTTCCTGTCTTGATTTCTATATTATTTCTTTAACTTAGAGTGTCCTTTCTGTTCCTTTCTTTTAGAAATTCTGCTTTTCTACTGGAGGAAATCTAGCCTCAATCCACAGCTTAGAAGAAAACACTTTTCTCAGGGAGATAGTTAAAAGAGGCAGTTTTTTCCAGACCCCTGGACTGGATGCTAAATACAAGTCCTGCAAACACACAATGTTTAGTGCAGGTTGTACACTGTTGTATAGCTTTACATTTTATATTATTTTGCGTTTTATATATTTGAAGATTTTTATTAAGGGGAATTCATGGTTGTGGACTGATGCATCATGTATATTATGCATAATTTAGGTAGTTAACATTTTTTTACTTCTTGAGCTTCTTGAGTTATTTACTGTCACAGATAGGTGCTTCGGCTGGAGAGTAAGTGTTGGGGCTGGTATGATTTAAAGAGTTGAAATTAGGACTGGCCTACCGGGAAAATTCCTGTTATCACAGGTTATCAGTCCAAGCTTGGCAGAAGATGATCTGAGCAGCATATCTAAATGGCTCAGTAAGCAATCTCACTGCTGATGAGGACAACACATTTATCAAGAGCTGGAAAACAGGATCTCAGATATCCGGTTGGTAACAAAAATGTTGACTGTAAGACAACGTTGGCATCTTCACTGAAAATACCAGCAATGTTGTAGAAATCAAACTAACAAAATGTCGCTACATGGATTTTTATTTTGTCCTTTATTCTACCTAAAACACTGACTGCTTAGCAGCAACATAGGAGGGACTTTTTTAGTCTCATAAAAGAGTCCACCTAGCATCTTAACCCAGCAGGTACATATTCATGTTTATGATATATTGTTTCAGATTGTGCAGCTTAACAACAGCTCTTTAGTGCTGCAGACATGTTGGAACTGCTACCAAAACAATTAGCCATGACAGAATCAACATCTGCTAAGTATTTACTAGAAACAGCCCTACAGAGATTTTTACCATAACGTCAAATCTGGCTCCTGCAATCAGGTTTTTCAGCCTTCACAAATCTAAAGCTTCCAGCAATGGAATGCCAGTACAGCCAACACAGACAGAGCTTGAGGCAAAATTATCTGTTTGTAAGGCTAATTTATACCCTTTAACATTGTTTTAAATGATTCATGAAAAGTGCTTTCCCATATCATCTAACAGTTTTAATCAGAATTTTTCATCTGGTCATTAGGAGGAATGTCATAAACTTAGTGACTTTAACTATTTAGTGGAACTGATTTCTTCCCTCAGCTGGAATCAGGATACAACATACTTAAAAGGCTCCAATTTAAATTTTCTTCTTGGAGCTTAGGCTTTGGAAGATCATCAGCAAGTCATGTAAACATGTCAGTCAGAATATTCTGATTCGATTAGAATTTACTTATAATCGAACTGAGAGGGGCTGTTCATGTCATGATCTGCTCTGATAACTGGCCTTAATTGCTGATTTCACTCACCTGCCTAGTCTGCCCAGTTCCTAATCATCTCTGATCTCATCAACCTGCCGGTTTCCTTTATATTGGGTTCATTTTCAGCTATCATGACCAGATTATTGTTTGCTTTCTGTTTGCTCCCCGTTTGATTTCTGTTAGAGTCCTGTCAGTCAGCTTTGGAAGTTTTAGGTTTATTTCCAAGGTTCATGTTCAAGTGAGGAGTTTATTTTTGAACCCGTGTCTTCAGGCTAGTTTAATCCCTAACCAGTGATGAGAGCATTTCATTATTTCCCGGGGGTGATTCTGTTTTCCTGATTCTGTTCCCTCTCACCCACTGGCCCTGTCTGGTCTGCTTGCCTGAACCTCTGTTAGACTCCTGCTGGATTTTGCCTCCCAGTTGTGGTTCTGTTTGAGCTGTATGCTTGATACTCGGGACTCTGAACCTGACTTTACACTATGATGAATTCCTGAAACCCAGATCTGTCCGTTCCTGAGTGGATCGGAACCCCTGTCCAGCCTGCTCACTGGGGTTGCTGCATCTGGGACGCTCTGGGCGGCTCAGGGCCGCCTCTTATTGGCAGTGCATCATCTTATCCTGCCTAAGACTGAGAGGATGGGCTGAACTGTTAAACAGGGTAAGTACTGTAACTGCCTCGCCCCCCTCCTGCAGTCGCTACAGGTCCACAGATCCTCAGGAGCCCATTTAAGTTCTGTTCTGTCTGTTTTTCTTGTCATCAATGTTTTGAACTTTCCTACTTGAATACTGGGTCCATCTGTTTCCGATTTATGACAGTTTATGCTGATTGATAAGCTGATTGGCATGCTTGTAACCAACAGCTGGCTAACTTTTATACAGTGATTAGCATGTTCAAGTGCATTTTTTTTGTCTGATCAGCAGTTTTATTCAGATTACTTATGTCTCTGTTAATGGTACGATCCTATTGTCATGATTTTATCTATGCTCGGACCCACATGCAGTGAAACCAAACAGAGAGACACGGATGAAAAGTTTGACAGGTTTTATTGAAGATGTTAAGCTCGGTGCAGAGTTTCCCTGAACTCTGCTCAGCCGGAACTGGAAGACAAGGTGAAGACAGACTGTTAGTTCAGGCTCAGTGGAAAATTTGATTCGTTTATCTTGAAGGAGAGGATCTGATTGTAGACTCACGTTTCCAGAGAAGTGAAGGATCCTTGACTCCAATCTGTGTGTTGGTTTTCCAGTGTATGTCTGATTCGGCGGAGGGCGGAACAGGGTTTACCCAGAACTCGGACGGTGTAGGAGAACGGAGACGCTGATTGCCACTCAGATTTCCTGCTGTTCTTGAACGGGTCGTGGTGAAGATGATTCCCTTGCTCAGAGGGTAATTTCAACGTCGTCAAAAAGGAGACTGGATCCAAACCTCCTGTTTGAATCCCTGACTCAGTTTAGTACTCAGTTGATCCCTCCTGGGATGACTTCCCTGGGATGACCTCCCGAAAAGGTCCAGTTTGCAGGATGACTTCCTGCCGAGAGGCAAAGACAAAAACAAAGTTAAAACTCAGGGAGACAAGAACACAGTTTTACTCTGAGAAAATTCAGCTTGGCTAGAGTACCAAAAACTGGCAAACACTCTGGCTCATTTGCTCAGAAAGTGGAGTTTAATTTGTGAGGTATGAGTGTAAAATTAGTCTGGGGTGGATCAAAGAAGCAAACCTCAGTTAAATAAGAATTAATAAGTATTTTTTTATACAGAAACAAGTAGTAATGTGAAGAATTAAATGTATTTTTAAAATGGAACATGGTATAACAACACACACCATTTCTCCGGCCAGGGATGTACATCCATGTGAAAAACTAACACTCAGGACTTAGCTCCTCCCTGCCCATAAAATGCCACTGCCATTGTAGAGTGGGTGCAGCTAAAGTATTTATTTAGCAGAAGAGCTATAAATACTCCTGTCGTACTGCAATAACCTAAAAACAGGGCACTAACACCAATAACCGCAATTATACACTGTGGTGTAAAACTTTGTTAATGGCATAAATACTGTTATTGTTAAAACTATATAGAAAAATAACTAAATAAAGTTCGCTTGCTAACAGAATTATAAAAGTACAGTTATTTAGTTCTTTACCAGACTTGTTCCTTTTATATGTGGTGCTGTATTGCTGTGTTTTTACCTCTGTGTATATATGCGTATATATAGGGAACGAGCGAAGGGAGGGGGTGTTTGGAGTTGCAGCTGAAGGGGAGCTAGAGAAAGGGGTTGCTTGTCACACTTCTTTTGCTCTACAGCAGTGAGCAACCACATTGCCAGATTAAATTTGTGGGGAGAGCTGCAATAAATGAAGTGGGGGAAAAAAAACAAAAGTGATCCATTCTGTGGCCATACAATATATGAATAATCTGTAGAAAAAAAAATGAAAATAAAAAAGTCTTCGCATTGAGATAAGCAGAAGCTTTGGCTCATATCCTTGGCTTTCTAAATGTTGTATTTATAAAGTGTTGTAGCAATTATAGTGAGGTATTCAAGGTGTGCATGGGTTTCTCTGTTTTATCTTAAATGAAGCCTAAGCGGAAGTGCAACTGAAGAAACTGATTTAGTTAGTCACCCTGATATGGCTCTCCCCTTTTGGGAATCTGAGTTTTTAGTTTACAGTTATCAGTTGTTCTGTTTTTGTTCTTTGGTTTATTTTCCATTATATTCACGCATTCTTTAGTTACTCTCTTTTGCCCCCTTGTGTTGTTTTCATTTCCCTTGGCTTCCTTCTTGTTAGTTTCACTCACGCCTGCTACATATTCAGCTCATTAGCCCCTCCTTTGTTTTGTTCCCCTTATATACTCCACCCCTGCAGGTACTCAGTGCTGGTGCCTTGTCGTTGTTGTTGTGTTTGTAGTTCATTCCTCATCCCTGGCTTCCCACATGAGTTTAGTATTTTGTATTTTTGGATGTCTGCCTAGGTTTTTATTAAATCTACACGTTTCACCTCTGCCTCCTGGTCTCTGCATTTGGGTCCTCAACCAACCTCCAACCATACTGTGTTGCGCTATATCACAATTGATTTAGATGACCCAGATTCAACCCAACTCTATCCCCTTCTGCACCATCGTAGGTAAAGATTAATCTGATTTTTCCATGGTGCTTCGTCTACTTCGTCCTCATCAGAGTGTAATTCCTCCCAGACATTTACTATGTTCCCTTTCTCAACCGGTCCGGCAGAAGCCCGGCATGTTGAGCCTGGTTCTGCCAGAGGTTTCTTTCCAAAGGGGAGTTTTTCATTCCCACTTCGCTTCATGCTTGCTCATCGTGGATAGGTTAGGTTTATGCAACCTCTGTTTTTCCAAGCTGGACTTCCAGATCCCTGAGTGAAGCACTAATCAGCTCACACTGTCTACTGGGTCTCACCTATACAGCTCAAGCTTACCATCTTGCCAACCAAGATTCAGTGCTAATGTTTCCTGCCGAGGTGTGAGCTCCAAAGACTAAAGTACCTATATCAATAAAATGATTCTAATTGTCTAATTTTTGCGCCCTATCCAGGGTGTAGCATGCCTCTCGCGCGTAGGCTGGAGATAGGCACCAGCACCCTTCACGACCCCGCTTGGGATAAGCATAACGGAAAATGGATGGACGTCTTTTTGTTTTCAGGTGAGCTTTTCAGATTGAATTGAGTTCATGGCTATATCTGTTCATTTGAAGGTATACGTGCTCACTAAGAAAGACATCACTTTTAAAACAAGTGGTTTCACAGTGGGAAAATTACAATTTTGAAACTGGCGCACCCACTCTGGGTTTTAGTTAGAGGATTTAATTTGTCTGCAGCTCAGTGATTTCACTTTCAAACACATGTTGTAGTGTTATGAACAGTTGAAGTCTTCTGTCGGAATAAATGAAAAGATGAAAAGCAAAGCATGAAATAATACCTGCAGAAGACTCGTATTTAAAATGGTCATTAATGGTGACGAATTATGTTCTACTAAATGTTTGCAGGGTAAGTCGCAGGGACAGGGACACTTGGCAGCACTTAGGTTGCCTCAGGTATTGAGCTGCTTGATTAAATTAGGTTTCACTTCTGAAATGTTTTAAAGAAAGCACAAGCCTTTTATGTTTCCATCAGCCTAATAAAAAGAATCCATCTCCTGAATTTGAAGATGAAAGAAAGATAGTAAATTCCTTTGTTGAAGTAAAGACGGAGAGCATGTTTCATTTCATTTTAGCCATGCAACATTTACTCGAGATTTTGCATCATACTCCCACTGTCGAACTAGTCTAACTTTAGATTTTTTAATTTTACCAGTTAAGAATTGTCAACACCGGAACTTGAAACACAATTTTATTTTCTCAAAATGTTTTTTTAAAGGTATTGTGGAGGATTTTTGAGAATTCTTTAAAAGACCCGGCCTCTCCACGCATGTGAGAGCATGCACAAGTCCATTTCTCCTCGTGCACACTCTGTTTAAAAGTTGCTGTTCTCATAGCTCATACAAGCTTAGTGTGTCTGAACTTTCACCCTAACCTCTAAATTCCTCCATCACTATATAGAGCGATGACTATATAGTGGACTTCAGTGTGAACTCGGTTAACTGACCGTTTTGACAGATGATCACTACTTTTTGATCCCAGTTGATCACGCAACTCCACCAGTGCCTCTTTGTTATTAGTCGCTGCTGTCGGGTAGTGAATGGCCTATGGATACTCCAGGCTGCTTTGATAGCGAATCCTATAATGCTTTACTAGGAGAGCTCTCCACACAAAGGATTCTGGGATATATCTGCCTCTTCTTAGGCTTTTCTTTTCTTCTAATACACTTCTGGACAATTTTCCTCTTACGACCCTTGGCCATTTTCTAAAAACCGAAAATGATGAGCTTGTCATGATCACGATTCTGATAGCTGACCTAATTGCTCATTTCACTCACCTGTCTTACTCTTCCTGCTACTGTATATACGGCTCAGTCCCTGCTATCGCGGCGAGATCATTGTTTTTTGAGTTTGTCTTTGAATTTGACTTGGAGATTTCGTTCCTGAGTTTGACTTTGATACCATAGTTCATGTTTTCCTTCTCGAAGGCCAGTGGTGTGAGAGGTTTCTAGTATTGTTGTAGTGTTCCTGATCATGTCCTGCCTCTTATCCACTGAGCATGCTCTGTTCATGTTATTGGCTCAGTTGAGGGAGCTAGTTTTAACATACTATAGTTTTTGTGATATCATGCCTTGTTCTGCCTCTCAACTACTGTGCTTGCCTGCTCCCATCTGAAAGTTCTGCCTGAACTCTCTGTTGGAACCCTGAGCCTGCCTGAGCTGTCTGTGGATTCCTGAAACCCTGGTTCTGCCTTTTTCTGTTTTGATCAGAACCCCTGACCAGGTTGAAAGGCTTATTTTAACCAATTATCTTTACAATTAATGTGTTTCTCCATGACAGCCATTCATCAACCATTACTCCAAGGAGCTTTACCTCTTTCACTTTCTCAATTTCCAACCTCTATACATAATATGAAGTTTACACTATCTTAAATAGAATCTTCTTTGTTTATAATACAATCAAATTCAGTTTGTTCTCATTTATCCTTTCCTGTAGCAACTGTTGGTCAGACATGTAAGATAAATAAATAGAGTACACAGTGAGTCATCATACCTGAAGAGCGCTGTAAACAAGTGATGGCCTTGTTATCTGATAGAAACATGTAATTTTTATCTTTTATATATTTTTGCATGTTTGGATTTGCATGTAACGACTGAATTTCCACAATATAGGACAATAATAGAGAATTCAACATGCTTAGTGTTTTTTTTGTTTTTTTAAAGCACTGGTAATTTATGAAGTTCACTTCTACCATGTCCCCAGATAAATACCCAAAGAGGTGCATCCCCTATTTTGGGAATCCCTGGGCTAATGGATATGCTCACAATTAGGACAAACATATATTGCTTCTGCAATATAGCCCAGGAATAATTTATTTAATTATTCTGATGTCTGTGTCCTGCCTCATTACCATATTTTTTAATAAAGTCTGATCTGCATTTTGTGCTTTTACTAAAAGAGCCTCTAGATCTGAAGCTCCTTCAAACCTGGAGGGTTTATATGCAAAATAATAAATGAACAAAAAAACAATTACAATCCTTTTTACTATGGTACAACAATCAACTCTAGTTACTCTTTGAATATTTGTGTTAATGACAGGAACACAAGAGCTCTTGACAATTGCAGTGAATAAATTATTCATTCTGGCCAAGGAGCATCTCAATGTGTCATCTATTTTCAAAATGGAGATTCAGTTATAAAACACTGTATGCTGATATCCAATCTCTCTCTTGTTTCCAAGCCTGGTACAACATCGCTGTGTGATTCTTCTTATAATGCAAATTATTTTAGAACACCTTGCTTCAGAATTTTTTTAAAGCCCTAACTGGACATTAACTAAACATTTTGATGTGGATGCTGTTCAGTGTTGCTATGGAGAGAAAATTTTAAACATTTTACAAAATGTAAAAAAAAAAAAAAAAACATCCAGCCTTTAAACTCAACACTTTCGACTCCCCAAAGCTGTGATATTTCCCACCATTGGTGTTTCCATTCCAGTGAGGCGGAAAACTCTATGCTCTGTGTTTCTACATTAACGAAAAGACGCCAGGCGCCGAGAAGTCAGCTATAAAATTAATTCAGCTATGAAATAGAGCAGCGTGGGTAAAAAGATGTACTGACAGCCTTGAGTTGAGTCACTATCACTGCTACGAGGCAAAGTGACATGACATGATTAGCTTCATATCGTTGGAACCAGTTTTAGCTTCTTTAGGCTTGGCTTATAAAACAATGGAAGTTAATAGCTAACAAACACAAGGGAACTATCTTGAAAATTAGTCTTTGGTCATGTTTTTGGCAATCAAAGGTAATAAGCACATGAGGGAAGACATACAAATTATAATAGTTATTTAAATGTTTTAAACTCTTAGTGAAATAACTCTTGTTTTATTATTATTTCATTGAGCTCATTACATGTCAGTATGGGGAACCATGTGGTCAACATTCGTTTCTTGTTAGTAGTTACATAGCAGGAAACAACAAAACAACTGCTAAATATTTCAACATGTTGTGACATAGTGTGACTCTTACATTGAATAAGGTGACAAAAACAGATAATTGGGTGAACCAGATATTTCTCATGTGTATACGAAATAGGAGAATGTATAGAATGGTACACCATACTTTTCAGAACTTCATTTAGGAACAAAAAATAATGCCTTTTGCCACACTTCAAATTGTGCATTACTTTGTGCAATGATATCCCACAGAAACTAACAAAATATCTAAAGAACCAGGAAAACATTAGTGAACAATAAAGGTAAGGAGTAAGCGGTGCCTAAAACACAATATTAAGAGAGATTTAAGAAGGTGAATAATAATAAAAAAAGTTTATTATTATTTAACTTTGTATTATTCTTGTTATTACAACTAACCTGAATTGAATGGAAATGAAAAAAAAAATTGTGCAGGCAAGGTTATATAATTCAGTGAAAAATTTGGAGAGGTAAGGTTATGGATTTTGTGAAAGATTATCTGCACAAGATTATCATCAACAAGGAGGATCGTAGGGGTGAAATGGTTGTGGGGGATCAACAGTGGTGACCCACGAAAAGAGCAACTATAGGAAGAATATACAGAAATACAACTCTGTAAAGCAGATACAGAATACACCAAAGATTCACATTTTGTACTGGTAGATTTTTACAGTATAGATATGTACTGTGAACATACTGCTGACAAATACTAATTCTAGACATACACACATGGAAGACACTTAACTACCAGAGTAGTAATCATAGTAGGCTCAATTCCAGCTTTCTCTTGCCAGGTGTCTTTGACCCTTGGGAGGGCATTTGACCCCAAGTTACCTGTCCTTTGATATATAATGATTGTTAGAACGCCAAATGTAAAGGATTTTGAGAGGTCATACTGACTTGATGTAATGGTTTCTGCAATGATTCTGGCCTGATCCCTCAGTCCATACACCTGCTCTGCTCCACCCGTCTGCAATCAGCTCTGACCGGAGTCACCTGTTTTCAGAACTTTAAAAACCCCATCAGATCAGTCCTCTGTGCCAGATTATCTTGAGCCAACCCGCTACGAATAGTAGCATCAAAAAGAGTACCTGACCGCCTATCTGTTTCTGACCTGATCTGCCTCCTGACTCCGAGCCTGCCTGACCCCTGTTTGATTCTGCCTGCCTAATTACCCTCTCTGCTCTGCCTCTGGATCACCGGATCCCTGTGTCGTTCTGATCGGCCTGCCTGCTCCCCTCTCTCTGGATCTCTGACTCAGAAAAGCTCCGCTAAACTGCCTGTCTCTCCATCCTGGATCTAACTTTTAAACCTCCCTCAATCTGCCCGCCTGTCTACCTGCAGCCTGTTTGCCCACACAGATGCAGCCCTGCTATCAGAGTAACCCTTTCAATAAACCAATCAAAACGTTACTAACCTGTCTTGGTTTATTTGGATCCAGTCTCTGTCTCATTACACTTGACCAACCCTATATACCATATCGACCTGATTATAGGGTGTGCTGGATTATAAGGGAGCTGCTGTATTCCCATGTTCTGTTGCGTGACTGAATGAGTTTGAAATATGCGTTGTGTCTCTTGACAGAAGCAACGTTTTGGGCCTTATTCAAACTCACTGTTTTATTATAGTGAAGCACAGCATGTATAACTATGCCCTACTTCTGACTATGGTGGATGTAATGTTACAAGCGCTGTGGCTTTGTAGTTTACCAGAGTCATACTAAAAGATTTTGACAGGGTGCTGTGTAGCATACAAACTCACTTTAAAGTCAGTAAGCATAACCAAAATGAATCAATGTATAAGGTACTCCCGATTCTGAGAAAATGTAAAACTTTTAAGTGCACCTTATAATGCGAGACATAAACACCAACCAGTTTATCAACGATATCCATACATCTTTTTTCCATATTAGAAATAACAGAAAACCTAGCCATAAAAAAGGAATATCTGTAAACAGAGTTAACAGCTTTGATTAAGAGCTACTCAGTGCACTTGCAGCGTCTTCATTTATGTTGAATCTATTTGATGTTTGACCACTGAGTTCCTCCTGCTCTGTCACTGGTTCATTGCTCCCATGTAAGGAATTCTTCATCACGCTGTAATAAACCGGCATGTTGTACTCTGCCTCCCTGCCTTGGTAGCGGCACCTACAGAGCTTTTTGAATGCAATGCGGAACTTCTGTGACATGAGGTTGTAAACAATGGGGTTTATGGCGCTGTTGGTATAGATGCACATCCGGCAGAAGAGGAGGAACCAGATGTTGTGGTAAGGAGGGTCGATGAAGGAGTTAACCACCACCAATGTTCGGTAAGGCATCCACAGCATTGCAAAGAGGATCACCACCACAGCGAGCATTTTTGTTATCTGTGGATAACAAAGGAAGACAACTTAGATAAGTTTATTCTGCAAAGTAAATTTGCAACATAACAGGGAAGGAAAGCTCAAGATTTTCTATAAGGTAGGTGCAAATGTTATGCCAGTTTGTTCAATATAATGGTAGCAAAGATGGTTCTAAAGCAAGTTTTTGATAACAACTTTGTGTTAATAGATGCTGGATGTACCATCGGGGGTTTAGTTTTTTCCTCTTTTAAAGCCATCCATCCATCCATCCTATTTTACGACCCTTGAAGTGTAGTGTGGAGGCTAGTACTTCAACCTTCAGTGTGCAAGGTAGTCACCACTCAATCTCTTAGTAACAAACAGAGAGACAGGACAACAACCATGCACAAAAAAAAACTCATACCTGAAGATAATTTATAAGGGGCAAATAACCCAAAAGATCATTGTTGGACTGTAGGAGAAAGCTGGAGTAAATGGAGAAACTTAGAAGAACTGGCATGACTGGATTTTATGACACCAGAGCATTACAGAAATATAATAAAATTATTTATGGGTAGGAGTGCAAGAAAGTTTGCAGTTGGCAGCATGCCATGATGAGACTTATTTCTTTAAAAATTCACAAAGACAATTTTCTTTTTAGCCTTTAAGCTTTCATTTTATTCTATGATTGATAATCAATGTTTTTAGGCTGAAATGAAAACTTCTGGTTCTGGTTCATGCTTCTAAAAAGCTGCAATGTTTGGTGGGTTTAATCATTTACTAGTTCAGCTAATAACCTAAAATGCAGTCATGATCTTGGTGCTGATGACTAGCTTAATTATTAATTCCATTCCCCTGTCCAACTCTGCCTGGCTTCTAATCATTGCTCATCTGATACACCTCTTCCTGCCTCTATTTAAGGTACTTGCATCCAGTTACCAGGGCTAGAATATTCTTGCTCTCTCCAGCCATTGGTGAGAGTGTTTTTAGAATTCCTTGGTGTTTCTGAGTTCCTGATCCTGACCTGTTCTGCCTTTCAACCACTGAGCCTGCCTGTTCTCATCTGAATGGTTTGCCTGAATTGTCCTTGGATTCCTGGACCTCTGAGCCTGCAACAGACACAACCCTCTGGGTTGTGTCTGTTGCATCGTGTTGGCAGCCCACTGGCTGGATCCTACCTTGTTCTCTGGGCATGGACTAAACTTGTAAACCAGGTTAGTGACTCGTGTTCATAATCTTCCTTCATTAGATTTACATGGTCACAAACCTGTGTTTCCTCTCCCTAGAGTTTCCTACCTCAGATGCCCTCGCCGCTGCTACTGTAGATCCACAACCTGTTTGTTTTAAATGAATGCTTTTGACTAATCCCAATGTCTATCTTGCCTGAATACTGGTTCCTTTTGGACACATACACTGTGATGCTGACAAATAAAACATAATAAATGAATATGCATATGGACGGTGGCTGGAAATGCTCCTTTGTAATTCTGAGTTTGATGTTTAAGTCATTACAATACCATACTTCATCCTTAAACCCTCTGGTTTGATCAAAGACAACATTGTATCTTTTCCTAAAACAGATCATCCAAACCCATGTAGATTTTAGTTCCATTTCACTCAATATATATTAAATAGAATACGAATATTGAGTTAGCGGAACACTAAAAACACATATCTGAAAATTGTAGCGGAGGATGTTCTTTTTCCAGGTGGATCATCAAAAATAAGTTGTCCTCATTGTCAATCATTCTGCTGATATGATTACGTAAGGCCGTCCAACGTGCTCATCCCCATTTTCACTTACTGGTGGTGAGTTTGACATACTGGAAAATAGCAAATGTTCATTTGCAAAGTAAGCTTGTATGAGTGATGCAAACAGCAACTAATAAAAAGTGTGCACAAGGAGAAATGGGCTTGTGTATGCTCTTGCATGGATTTAATAGGCGTTCTCTCTAAGAGCAGGTACAGGGTTGTGCATGTGCATTTTTTTTTTTATGGAGAGGGTGGGTCTTTTAAAAAAATTTGCAAAAATCCTCCATGGTACATCTAAATGCTGACAGGCTGGTAACTAAAAGAGAATTTCACAAAACAAGCTTAGTACCTGTTTTCGTGCAATCACAGCTCCTTTGTTGGCCCTGTTGGTGCTCTGGGAGTGACCTTGATGAATGGATCCTCCTCCTGCCTGGTCATTTAGATTGGATGGGAGAGGACTCATGAACAAAATCCTCGCAATAAGCCCATAGAGCACAGTGGCAACAATAAGAGGAACCACATAAAAAAGAGTAAAGTCAAGAAAGTAGATTGGCATGTAGAGACTCCTTGAGACACGGTAAGCACATGTAACAACCACCCCATTGGTGTAGATGGTTTCTTCAGTGTCTGCCAAGAAGAACCACATTGTACAGTAGAGCGAAGTAAAGATCCAGATTCCAGCTATAATCCTTTTGGCTCTAGAAACTGTGCATATGAACTGTGCCTTTATTGAGTGACAAATTGCTATGTAGCGTTCAATTGTGAATGCTGTGATGGAGCAAGACGACACATTGATGCCCAGATATTGAAGATACGTTATGCACAAGCAACCTGTGTAGCCGTAAATCCAAAAAGCTACTACATTTGAGATATTCGGTAGGCCTGCAGCCAGGAGCACAATGAGATCTGCCACAGCTAAGCTAACGAGGTAGCAATTTGTTGGTGTCACCATGTGTTTGGTGCGCAAAACAACAAGCACAACCATGGCATTTCCAGCAATCCCAATGCCACAGATGAGCACTGTTAAAAAAATGGTTATGACTTGTTCCTCAACAGAGTTCAGAGGCATTGCCGTCAGATTTAAAACCCGAGCAATATCTTGGAAAGTAGTGGTGTTGTTCTCCATCTTTACTCCAGTCCAGCAGGAATATTCCATTAGTCTTCAAAGGTGAGAATCCTCAACACAGAAAATGAAGGGAACAGGGTTAGAAATACAATAGAGAGGACAGTCCATCCACTGTCTATAGAGCAGTACAAAAAAAAGAACATGATAATAATTAATGATTATTATCTTATTTTAAGAGGAAAACATCAAACACAATTTGTTTGAATACACATTACGAATAACAACTTTTAACCTTTGTATAACTTTACCACTCTGAAGTTGCTATTTACTATCCTTGCAATAGGAATGGATATTTTAAATTAGACTCAATACAGCAATTCTGCAACATGAAACATTGTCTATTTCTTAAGTTTTAATCCAAATAGCTTTACTATTTCTTAATGATTATATTTGGTTAACCCCCTATTGATCCTGAAAACTGACTATATCTGGATTGAACTGGAGTTAGATAAGAAAGAAAGAAATAACTTTGTTTAATTTTGATGTGTTTGTCTATAGTACTTTTAGATGTCATTAATCCTGAATTTCCCTTACAAGCTGTCTTACAAGCTTTTTTCTCCTTTTCTCAATTGTCTTTGTGAATTGAAAACTGAAGCATTTCCTTTATTTCTTCATACACACTCATGTAAATATAAGTTAAAGAGAAAAAATAAAATACAGAACCTGAACTAAACTCAGAGATGGGAACTATAACAGTACACATTTTAATATTTTGTTATCATTGAAATATTGTTAGAAGAACCAATGGTACAATGACTGTAGTGCTGCAACACAAAAAAAAATTTTCATTGGTTCATATCCTCTAAATCCAATATTATTTAAGGGTAGGAGTGCAAGAAAGTGAACAAATGTAAAATGAATATAATTGTAACTAAATCAAAAACATATATAAAAACCAAACATAAAACTAATCACTTGCAAGTAGATAATAATAGAAAGCTCACCATACTTTAGGTCGAATGTCGCAGGTTTTATTCAGTCACGGCAGCAGCACTCAGGTATGGAACCGCTGTGTTCTCCTGCAGCAGAGCTCATCTCTTCATCATCTCTCTCTTTTCTATTTTCCCACTCGACATCTCCCTCCCTCTCCCACCCACTGCCATTGTATGAAGACTTGTTCGGTCTTTGTTCTAATAATCAATTTCACCTTGCTATTAAAGACTTTAAATGCTGACGCAGCGGGGGGCGTAGCTTTATGTTTTACTAGTTGAACAGGCAAAATTTAAAGTAAATTCTAAGGAGTTTGTTGTTTTGTCCCATAGAGATGTAAATTACCTGACACGCCCTCTTCTTTAGCAGCTAATTTAATGAATGCGGTCAAATAAAAGGGACTTTGTAGGATTAAAATTGCTACGTTTGGTTGAGTGAGATTAACAAACAAAAAAAAATATGGAAGACATTGTATATTGGTCAGTGGTGGCAAGTAAAATAGTACATTTACTTGATTATTGTACTGAAGCACTTTTTTCGAGTATCTTGAGTAATTTTTTTGGGAGGGGGGTACTTTACTACTTTACTAACTTTTACTCCACTTTGTTTTAAAGTCAAATATTTTACTTGCTTCTCCACTACATTTCAAGCTGGTGGTTGCTTGTTCCTCCTGGCTGAGCTTAGCTTTGTAATCCACTGTTGCTGATTTTCTTGAAATGCAATTTCAGCATGGCACATAGCAGCCTGTACGACTGAATTTAGACACCACAGTTTTAGAGACTTGCATTACATTCCACAAATGTGTGGAACTCAGGGCAGATATGATTTACAGTTACAGTAAATTTTAAAAGGTGTTAGTTGTTGCCATGTGGCCAAGTTGTATAGTAAGATGATTTCTTAAAGCAGAGTTGCAGTTTCTTTTTGCTAATAGATTCAACTTAAACCTTTAATGCATAGAGATAGTATGAGGAGACTTTGAAGACTTTCCTTTTGGTTTGTTGTTAAATAAGAAATAGTAATCAAAATAGCTGTTCTTCTATTTACGTAGCAGTAATGCATAATTGTGCATAATTATAATAAAGCAATTTATATGCAGGAAACAAGTTGAGCAATATGGCAATTGCCATACTGCTACACTTGTGAAAGTAAAATCTGTTGGGCTCTTTTTGGCATCAAGACAATTATTCTTATTGCCACATTGCCAGACAGGACACTGTAAAAAAATAAAAATAAATAGCTGTTCTTATTTTTTGTGGCCTTTTTTATGCTGAAGTTCTCTACAAGTGGTGTAGAATTTGCAGCGGAGGTTCTATGAATCAATACATCAGGTGGTTTCTAAAAGTTACGAGGTTCTTTGAAATTTCTCTGAAAATGTACTGATATAGGAAAATTTTATTTGGATTATTAAATACATAAGTAGTGCATGTACTTATGGGTACTTAAGTGTTTTTAAAAGTGTGCACTTTTATACTTTAACCTGAATAGATGTTTGACAGAGTGACTTTTACTTGAAGTTGAGTAAGAGTTGACTATGAGTATTAATACTTTTACTAAAGTACTAATGTTGAGTACTTCATCCACCACTGATATTGGTTAGATTACAGGATTTCACATTTCAAGAATGTCAACATTTTCTGGCTCTAGCCAGGTTCCACGAGAATTTAACTCTTGCCCTAAATGAAAGAAAAAACATAGATTTAACACAACCCTCTACTGCAACTACTGTAGTACTTAAGGGATAAAGTGAAGCCAGGTACTGGTACTCAAATGCAGTTCATTAATTAATTATCCTTTGAGGTAATCTCTCATATATATATATATATATATATATATATATATATATATATATATATATATATATATATATATATATATATATATATATATATATATATATATATAGTATATTTCGGAATAAAACAACTTGACTTTTAGTTATTTTTTTTTCCTCATTGACATTTACTGGTGTCCTCCATACTCAGACTTATGGTCCCATCCAGGGGCATCCCTCTCCAGGGTTAGACCCCTCTGGTGTTCTCTCTCCAGGCTTAGAACGCCTTAGTGTTCCCTCTCTAGAGACCCCAAGCAGGCTCTGTGCCGTCCAGAGACTCCCTAAGCCTACTGATGTACTAGTCCCTAAAATAGAGCTCAATGAAGGCTCGTCCTCAAGGTCCTCAAGGCCCCCCCAGCAGCCACTCCTCACCCTCAAAGGCCCTTAGCAGGAGCTTCTCGCCTCCAAGGCCCCTCAGCACGGACTCCTCGCCTCTTCATGGGTCCCAAGCTCTGCCGCCTCTTTGTGCGTCCCAAGCAGTGCCGCTGCTTCATAGGCTCCTGTGCCTCAGTCGGAGGTCCCAAGGCTCCTGTGGCAAAGTTGGCATTCACCAAGGCTCATGTGCCACAGTTGGTGGTCCCCAAGGCTTGTGTGCTGCAGTCTGGGGTCCACAAGGCTGGTGTGCTGTAGTCTGAAGTCCCCAAGGTTCGTATGCTGCAGTTGGCAGTCCCCAAGGCTCATGAGCCACAATCGGCAGGCTCCAAGGCTTAAGTGCAGCAGTCGGTGGCCTCCAAAGTTCCTGCTGTAGAGATGTCGTACTCCGGAGGTCCTCTGTTGCTGTCCTCATGGCCTGCCTCCAGAGACTTTGCTTCGTCTCTGGCCTCTCGGCGGGCCTCCAGGGACTATGCTTCACCTCAGGCCTGATGGCCTTGGGCCTTCAGAGAATTTTTTTTTTTTGTCCTCGCCCGCCTTTGGTGGGTTGGTTTGTGTTTGGACTATATTTTAGAGTTTTATTTCATATGTCAGGTCTTCGCTGTCTAAATCGTAAATATGTGAATGGGCCATTAACCTTGTGTCTTTTCCTAACTTTCCCCATATTATAGGCTAGCTTACTTTTCTTCCCATTATTCCTCGAAAAAAGTTATCCTTTATACTTGTCACAGTTGTTTTAGTTATTACAAGCAAACTTTTATCAAACTACTGTGCTAAAAAAACAGTCAGTCTGATCAGACAAGTCAAGAGAGGGAGTCGTTTTTCAGACCACCACCCTCACCTGGTCAACCAAGTAGGGTCTGAGGAAGGAAATTACAATGAATCACAAAAGGCAATTGTCCATTTTTTTGTGCCAATATTTTATTAGCTTCCCAGATTTGAAGGGATTTAATTTTAATGGAAGACGGTCATTTATATTTCATATTTATATTTTCAGTAATTTAACTTTTTGTGGACAAATAAGTGAATCTAAATTTATTTTATTTTATTTTCAGTGCTTCTCTATAAACTTTTATGTTTTTCTTTACACAAACTTTGAAATGATAACCAAAAATTTAATTAAAAAAACATAGTTTTATATAAATCCGAATCAGCATTTTTCCACTGGCCTACTGTAGGCCTGCTGTGGGGGGGCCCTATGATATTTATTTAATGGGGCCCAAGATCCCCGAAAGCACCCCTGATCCTATCACCTGCATACAGTCGATTTATTTATATAGCTGCAATTAACAACACATATAATCTCAAAGCACTTTACAGTGACAAATCAAATTATTTTTGAAACCCAACATTGTTTTAAACTTATATCTGTCAGCAAATTCTAACTTGCTTCACAAATGATCAAAAATACAAGTATTTTTATAGAAATGTAAATTCATATAAATGCACAATGATGCCATTTTTAGACATTTTGACTTACAAGATGGAAAAAGTTATTCACAAGACATTCTGAATTACAAGCTGAAAATCAATAACTGCTTCCTGTGCCTCTGACGCAGATTAGCTCCAACCACCCCCATCTAAACAGAAACAAAAAATGAGCTGCAAGAAACACTAAATGATGTTTTCCTGAAGTCTCTATAATAGCCTCTGTCAGCTTTCTTTCAGTGTGAAACATTTGAGGTTAAATAATAGTAAAACTATGCAATGTCAAATGTATTATCTGAAAGCAACACTTTTTATTTGTTGACATAAATAGTTCGGGAGGCTTTGAAATAAAAAAACCTATATGTTAATTGTCAAGCTTGAAATATTCTAAAAAATAAGTAATTAACTTGGAAATGTTTTGAACAGTCTTGAAGCAATCTGGAATAGTGATTCATACATCACAAGTTTTTAATGCTTTAAAATGATTTTTTTCCCAGAATCCAGCCTGACAGAAAAAGTTTCCTTACACTGCTCCGTTCCCAGGATGATCATTTGGAATACTAATGGAAGTTTTGTCGATTTTCTAATTAATGGCATTCCGCCTTTGGGCTACCTGGTATGAATACATAACAGCTTTGGAGAAGAAAACATCATAACATCATTATTCTATCATCTCTGTACATAAAGATATATTTGCAGGGCAAAATGTTTGGTATGCAGAGGAAGACATGCTTGGGTTACAATTTATTTTATTATTTATAAGGCTTGCTGGTTCTAATTTAGATCAGACTAAATGAACCACAATGATTTTGGAAAAAATATAGATAATGGAATAGGGTGGTGCAACTATATTCTTGTGCTATTAAGATCTTTTTATATATAACACTAATGCATTGTGATTGACTGATACAAGGTTTAAGCTAATTTAGTTTTAGAATTTTCTCTAACTACATGAGATTTGTAAAGCAGACCTAAAAATGGGGAATTGTTTGCCCAGGTGACTTTTCAGAGAATCACGAAGTGGACACAATGTCAGGAGCAAAAAATAGATTGTTAGGAAGTTTTCTATAAATATCCTTGAATGAGTTCTTAAAATAAAATCCTCAAGCCTCATGGGAAGCATTTGATATGCAAATTACCTTAGAAAAAAAATATCTTTTATAATGTATTATCTATTCTGAACAGCGTGGTGAATATTATGGTACCCAGATAAAACAGGAACATTTAATATATATTATCTATTTAAGCCAATCAAAGAATTTACTTAATCTGTTATTGTTCATTTCCTGCCTTGTGCTTGCTTTATATTTCTTGATGTACAGTGTCATCTAGTGGGGCTGAAATGTTAAAACCACAATAAAGCCGCAATGACACCATATTTCACCCTAAATAAAATTTTAAAAAAGAAAGAAGGAAATACATTGATGTGTGAAGAACTTTGATGGGGGAAATACAGCTGGTGGTGGGCCTGTTTCCTGTTCTATATGGGTTTCATATATATCCAGCGTAAAAAACAACCTTACGCCTGTATAAACCACAGGTGGGCCCAACCTGGAGAACATGATGTGTTTGCAGAAAAAAGTCGTTTCAGTGACTCATAAACAGGATGTTTGATTATTGGTTCACGTTTAGCAAAAGCAGAGCAACAGCAAGAAGCAACACTTGTCAGATAATGTGACAAACAGCCATCTGCTCTTTGAGCAAAATGTCAGCAAATCATGATCTGTTTTTTTACATTGTACAAAGTGTCCAAGGTGGCTGTTTCATTAGAACAACATACACCAACAGTTTGTCTCATGGAGAATTTTATTTATTTTTTGTGTATATTTTATTTTGAGATAAGTTTTATTTTGAAAAAATTGGAGTAAACTGTAAGAATATCAACCTTTTTGTTTTTAGCAGTTTTAGATGAGTTTACACAGTCCAAAAAGTTAATGAGGCTCACAGGCATATAAAGAATGCCTACAGCAAAGCATATCAAATGTTTGATGTGAAATGTTAGAAATATGGCAATGATAGGAAAATGGTCCTCGAGTTAAGAAATCAGTCTCATTCTGGTCGTCTCCTACTTATCCGAGATCGGGTCGAAGGGGCAGCAGTCTCAGCAAAGACCTAGACTACCCAGATAACTCCAGCTCCAATGGGGGGTTCCAGGTTTCCAGGTTTCATGACCAGAGTGGGGGGTAAGACAAAAACTGATTGGTAAATCAAGGGATTGCCTTTTTCTTCAGGTCTCTCTTCACCCACTGTCTGCAATATATCAGCAGCCGCACCATGACATGTTAAATATAAGAAGTGTCCAGGGGGCATCCAAAAACGATGTCCGAACCACCTACGCTCTATCACAAGGTAGAGAAGCGGTAATATTACAAACCTCTTCTGTACGACCAAGTTTCTCATCTCTGAGGGAGTGGCCAGCCACTATGTCGAGAAAGATCATTTCATCATCCAGATGACCGACAGCTCTCTCTTCACCACAACGGACCGGTGCAGTGTCTGCAAAATAGCAGCCGCTGCACCAGGACTTAATGAATATGGGAGGTGTCCAGGGGGCATCTGAAAAAGATGCATGTGCATACAGTCTCAAAGGCCTTCACCACTTCAATCCTCTTTCCACTGGTCCCTTATGGTTGTGGTGGGTCCCCTGGGGAATTGCCTTACATTCCCCCTTTCTGGTTTGGTCCGGCTGCAATTTGCATGAAGGAACCCGACAACCAGGCACTCACTGACCATCCCAAAAACTGGGCCTGGTTACGGGGTAAGGCATTCCTTTTTTTGACGGATCACCTAGAGCCTGTTTGCCTTGGTAGACCCTGAGATGGCCTTTAGGATCACCCAAACACTGAGTACAGAAATCATTGACTGTATCAAGAACTATGTGGCAACAGGTCGTCAAAAACCCTCAGTGCTCTTCAAGACTTGGTGAAAGCCACTAAGGTTACAGTATCTACACTAAGGATGTAACTAAAACGAATTCCCTTTATGTCTCCCAATGCTTATTCAGGCCTTTTGACCAGTGTCATATCTGGAGGATAGAATGAATAGAACAACCTGCCTCAATTGAGCAGGTAAAGACTAACTTATTCTTTGGAGACGTTCTACCTCCTTCAACTTTCAAGATCCACAGGAGGCAATTGTAAGCATCCTACAGGCTGGGCTTAGGAGGAGGGGATCAAGATTCTTAGAAGCTAGTTCCTGGCTAAGGGTCATTTATGCAGCAGAAATGGGATGCTCTAAGAACTAAGAATCGGATTTGTTGCAAATGGCTACTAACTTGAATATTTTGCCAATAAGCAAAATGTGTATTTTAGGTTAAACGGTTTTCTGTACCACTTAATAAGTTAAACAATCAAAAAGTCATTCAAATGGAAATAAAAATGTTTTGACAAAATGACGTTTCTCTTTCGAAGATAACACAAATCTATCTTAGTGCATTTCAATTAAAAACACTGGAGGTAATAGGAAATGTCCTTGTTTAGTGTCTCATCTGTTTTTCCTGTAATTTCTTTATTAAGTATGCTCTTCTTCTTTCTGCCTGTTCTCTGAAAAATGACGCACAGATATTTCTGCGTAGTCGCTTGGCATAAACCTCCAGGAACACCAAAAAATAGCTCATCATCCAGAGACATCCCAGCAGCATAGAGACACCCAGCTTCGGAGCTGAAGTTGCCACCTCGCAGAGTGAAGGTTCGGGGTTGAAAGTCCACTTGTATTCCTTTTTGAAGTTTATCAGCTCTCTTGTGACGCACGAATTAGGGATAATACAGAATGCAGGAGGAAACCATTTAACCTGCAGTAAAAAGTAGGGCACATTAAATGAAAATGTTATTCAGTGGAAAAATATGCAGAGTCGAAGCGAAAAATAAAATTACCTTATAATCGACAGTCATTGCAGCAGTAGTCGGTGGAAAATCCAACACCCATGGGATGATCATTTGGACTATATGATACGCAACATTATCCAAAAATACTATTAGAGTAATTCCAACAAAGTATAATGTCACAACGACCAGTGATATTAAAGAAGAGGTACATTCTTGACTTGTTATTTTGCAGATCCGGACTGGGATTCTTTCTTTAGCCTGCTGGATATTACCCCCAGGAGATATTTTTTGTCGAAGTGCTTCAGAGGTCAAGGGGTTATCAAAATGAACAGCTGTCAGATAGGATTTTAAATATCGTGCAGATTCTATGATCAGCAAAACGACAAATATGGCTGCGAGGATCCGGTTTGACACCAGCTTATAGTGAGTCAGGAGGTTCCTTGTATATGATAAGTTGACCTCTATTTGATAAATCACTTTAGCAAACGTGCTTTTGACTTCTGACATGTCAACATGAGTGAAATGGTCCAGGGTTCTTAAATTTTTGACAATACTTAAGTCCTCCCTCCTTGCTTTGATGGCTTCGTTGACTAGGTCTTGCTTTGCTTTGTTGAGGGGTTGAGATGAGTTCAGCAGAGTTCTTGTAAAACCCTCAGCAGTACACTTCAAGATCCGTGCTACAGCCCCTACGTTGACCGCGATGTTAGGGATGATGTTCAACACAAGAATCATGACAGAGGCTGAGATAAGGAGTTTGCATCCCTGTTTGGTGCACACAGTGGGCAGGATCATTGTGAGAACGCAGCGGAGGGGGTGGCACAGGAAGGAGACCAGGAGTATGGTTATGCTGTAGAAGCAAGTGGTCTGAAGCGATGCCATGTGGCTGTATTTTAAAGTATGTGACAGCCACTGGTGCACCAGACCACCTGTAATGATGGAAAAGGTGAAGCAGATAGAGAGCAGAGAAATTATTTCTAGGCCTGAGGGAGCAGGTTTGGAATAAACGTCCCAGAGATAAAACAGCAGAGACTTTAGAGCCTTTCTAAAGGTTCCCGATTTGTTCCTGAAAAGAAAAAAAAGAGTTTCAAACTGGTGATGAGGCTGTAGGATGCTCAAACAATTTATCACTTTATATGAACATTTGCACATTTAATATAATTATTTTATATAATGGTTTAGGTTTTATTTGCCCTACAGAACCTTTTGAATCATCGACCCACTATTTCTTCTACAGTTCTATTTTATGCAGAGCTCCTCAGGAATCTATTCTGGGATTACTTTTGTTTCTTAAATTCTATTTAGATATATCTTGCATTTATGTCTGGTTTGAAGAAAACATATAACTTCTTTTCTGTTTTTATGTTAAATAATCTCAGAACTACCTTTAGTTGAGTTGTTGCCAAACTTCCGCATTTAAACGATCCATTTGAGTCTTACTGAGGACAAAGCCGGGATGGCTTCACATTTTAATCGGAGAAGACTTAATGATTTATCTTTTAAAAACATGATAATCAGACTTCATCTTATTTGGATGTGGTTCTTCTGGAGCCTTTTGTTCAGTTGCAAGTTAAAATGTGTGAGTTGCTTTTAATTTTAATCATATAAGCAAACTTTTTTAAACTGAAGCTCTGTATCTATGTAAAGTATTCTTTATCTTTTGAAAACTTGCAACTGGGGATATATGCTTCTTTTAAATGGCATCTTAAATATTGCTGCTTTTTTTTTTTTTTTTACATATATAAAGCTTTTATGTAGGTCTGTCACCCAGTGGCGGCCGGCCCATAGGGGGCGCTGGGGCACCGCCCTCCCTGATAAGAAGAGAGAAACGTAAAATATATTTTTAGAAATTAACTCATAAATGTCAGTTTTACTCTCTAGACTGTGTACCTATAAGCAAAACAAATTATATAAACTACATTTCCCTATCTACTGTCATTAATTTGTGGATTTCCACAGACAGACTCCTACCGTCTCTGTTCTGGGGGCGCTGATCAGACTGACCCACATTTGCAGAGAATCTGTCAATCATGTACTATTGCTAGGTGAATTTAATGGCCAATCAGCGTCTCGGAACTTTATGGTATTGGGGCGCTGAAAATACTGCGCTTTAACAGGCTTCTGAACCCAAGCGCAGGTGCAGACAGTTAGAGGGAAGATGGCGAATGTAACGACCGAGATGCAGCTTCCACCAAATTCGGTGAGATCCTTATTTATCTACCCGTTTGCCAGAAGAACATCCCTGTTGTAGGATATGAACATTTCATGTCATGGTTATTGTGACTGTGACGAATCCACCTCGTCGCTTAAAACAACCTCTCTAACTTTGCGCACCACACACACATTCCTGTTATACTGTGTTTGTGAGGACCAATACACTCGCGCTGAGCCAAGTAGCTCCATGAACTTAAAACACACAAGCTGTTCCTGGTTACCTGCTGGCATATTGAGGGTGCACACTTAATATTTCAGTGGGGTTAGCCGTGTGTGTGTGTGTGTGTGTGGGGGGGGGGGGGGGGGGTGTACGTGTTTATGCTATGGGGACTTGTCATCTTCAGTCTGGCTGCGTCTTTGCTGGGTTCAAACCCAGTTTTGTGTAATTGAATAAGTCAATGAATCTGTGTAAAAGAATTAAGTTGTAAAAATTATTTGTTTTGTTTTACATCAATTGTTTGTGGAGGTAATATATGGACAAAACTGATTAATGAGAAGAAATCAGAAATAAGAGAGCCTGATGTGAGGGGCTTAAACTATTTAATGAGGGCTGTGGGAAGAAAAGCGGCAATTTTTGTTTTCTGTTTCTTTGTTACATTGCTGGTAACTGGAGGGAGGCTGAGGCCCAGAGTATCTTGTATGTTTAGTTTCTTTTGCACCCTGTTTTGAGTTTTTGAGCTCAATAAATCACCAACACCGGTAACCCGACTGAGACTGGATTCTTGGAGGCCAAAGAACCCCGTCACAGTGACCCAAATCATCACTGTTACTGTTATTATATAGTAAATTAAATCATTACTGTTAAATTGTATGTATTGTCCAATTGTTTATTTGAATTCTTATTCCGGATTAGTTGGAGACATACACTAGGCTATATCAGCCCCACCAAAAATATTTTTCACCAGCCGCCACTGCTGTCACCCCTATAAAAACGTGTGACCGTGTTTCCCACGCATGGGCGTAGGTTTGCATAGGGACCATAGGGACATGTCCCTACCAAAATTTTGAACCGACCTAATTGTCCCTACCAATAATTGGATGTGAGCAACATGTTTATAATTTACAGCAGTAGTTGTTGCAGCAGTGACTTCTTTTCCTCTCGCAGCTCCTCTGCCTGGTCTCTCCTGTCACTTTCATGTAGCATCGCATGGAACTGTGCTGCGCTGTTTAACTCAACTCTCATTGGTTGTTCTGCCTTAAGTTCCGCCTTCTCTCTCTCTGATTGGCTGTTTACTAGTCCGCGTGTGCTTGGAGCACAACATTGAAAATGTATTCACACTAGAATGCAGCGGTTACTGCAATTAATATTAGGCTACAAAACTAGTCCCAATAAAAAAATGAATATCATGTACACTAAAAAACAAAAACCTTTTTTTTTCTTTTATAAAACGAAATATTCTGAGTCAGCCAGGAGTTCTGAAGACTGCTGGAAAAATGGGCAAATAAAGGCTGTAAGCCATCAACATTTCTGATTCTCAGCCACAGCCAACTAAAAAAGAAAATGTGAGGGTTTCCTTTTTACCGATATTTAGTTGATATTACTGTTTTCTTTTTTTTGTTTTTATTTTTACAATTTTGCTTCATTACCAGTAAAGAGCGAATATCCTTCTATCAAATGTGTTGTGGAGTGGGAGCTGAGAGATAAAGACAACAAAGACCTGTTCTGCATCCGATTCCCAGTTCAGATTGTGAGCTAAACCACCATAACAGAGAAGAACCTCAGATGAGCCGCTTTTAAGAAGGGATTCAGCTTTGAGTAAAAAAAATAAAAAATCTAATATCCCTGGTTCTTGAGACTTTTATCTAAGTGGGTTGCTCTGTGGGGAAAGGCACATTTTACATTTATATTACTGTATGTTTTAAAGTCTCTATACAGTTAATGATGAATCACTCACTAAATTAGTTGACGATTATTGAAATAATCAATTAATATGATTCATTTTTTTCAGCCCCAGATGAAATACATGAAATTGGCTATACAGAGTAACTACAGCCCAGATATTCAACTTTTATAGTGAAGTTAATATTTTAATGAATGTATTATTTTGCTTGATACAGAGAGAGAATAGTAGGTACAAATATTAGAGTGGGGTTTAACTCTGCACAATTCTGTATCTTCAAAAGAAAATACTGTATTTACCTTCTCTCTTAGTCTTTCAAATGAAACCGTTTTCAAAGTGGAAAACAGTCCTAATTCCACATTCATCAGAGCCGGTGATACTTCAAACATTGATAAACAGCATCTAATGAGTGTAGAGCTTATAACATTTTTATTAATGGAGCAAAATGTTGCTTTTCTCTTTTAACAATGAATTCCTCTTACCAGTACGGATGCTCACATCGAGCATAAAAAAGGGCACGCATATTGCATAGCACCAATGACACCAGACCAATAGTGTCCCTACCAAAGTTCAAATCAAACCTACGCCCTTGTTCCCACGTCTATGCTTTTTTAAACTGGCTCCCTTTTTTGTTTTAAAGTCGATTTTAAAGTTTTATTTTTGACTTATTAGGGACTGAATAGACAGACTCTGGGGTAACTGACCTGCTGCAGCATTATATGCCCTCTAATGATCACTTGTTTTCTGTCTCTAAGGAACAAGCTGATTCACAGAGGTGTTCAAATGTTTAAGGTAATGCCCTTAAATTATGAAATGAAGTCCCTTTGCACTTAGGACAAGGTCTAGTTGTCTATATTTGCTTTTAATACAGTGTAACAAAAGTCCTTCTGAATGTATTACTGTATGTTTTTTATTGTCCTTTTATTAAGATTAACTTAATTTAATCATTTAATCATCACTGTTCATTGTTAAAAAATTAGTTATTTTACCATCTGAATATGTATTCAGGAGATAAAGTAGCAACAATATACATCCTTTAGTATTATACTTTAACTCCATGTGTTTTTCAGACTCCTTTTCACAAAATAGACTCAAATAAAAGAATAAATTATTAAATTTAAGCAGTAGTATACCCCTCTGTCAGCACAATAACTGTGAAAATAATAATAAAATAACAATGAAAATCAAATAATACAAACAAGGTCACAAAGAAGTATCTTTTCCTAGTTTAATTTTCATCAAATTTTATTTTACCTTTTCTCAAGTCTAATTTTTGAGAATTATTCAGAGCAGCCAAAAATGCAACAAAAATAATGAGGCAAAGGTAGTTGACAGTTCTTACCTGAGCGATAAGATAGTTTGGGCCATAATCCACTCTTTTTAAGCTCTGAATGCGCAGGGTAAAAAACAGTTTTGGGAAGTGTTGAACCTTGAAGGTAGAAAAAGGAGAACTAAACTGAACAGTCAGCGTCATGTTGGTGTTTATTGGTCACACGAATTCTCACGAGGAAAACAAATACTCAGCTCTTCTCAGATCTTTTTTAACAGCTGATTGGTAAAACACAAGATGACACAAGTTTCAAGATGATTAGAATGTGATGACGCCATTGACCAACAGCATAATTTATTGTTTTTTTACTTCCTGAATGTTACTTTAGGATCCTTCCTTCGACTACCAACTAAAAATGGGGGAGGGGTTTCAATACTCTGATGATCCCAGACTCACCCCGAGCTTAATTGTGCCAGGTAGGGACTGCCAAGGCAAAGGAGCTCTGGGTGACAGGTCAGACAAAGAACAGTTTAAGAAGCCCTTATGATGACCAGAAAATCAAGGTGCATAACATCGCTCAGTGAGTTAGGAGTTGGGATTTCATCCTGGAGTCAGGCCTTGGAATGTGGTTCATTGGAAAGTGTCTGAAAGTCGAGTTTCTCCCTTAGGGACCTGTGACCTGATCCTCAGTCGCTTAAGAATGTAGAATCTTATCTCGCTATGGGTAAGAGAGGAAAGAATCTCTTCTATTCTGGAGAGTAGAAAAGAGTTCAGTTTGGGGAGAGCCAGAAAACTGGGATGGACATCCTTGTCTCAGCTCAGGTGTCTTGTGTTGGAGTTTACACAGGTGGATGAGAGGGTTGCATCTCTTTGGATAGTGGGGGAGTCTCTGATTGTTGTCTCAGCCTATTGGCCAAACGGCCTCCTTAACATCCTGGCTGGGGGAGTTTGGATAGCAACCCTTTTTGGAGATTTCCTCAATCTGTTCAACCTTGGCCTTAGGAGGAGAAAATGGTTTTGGTATATAATAAATATATATATATATATATATATATATATATATATATATATATATATATATATATATATATATATATATATATATATATATATATATATATATATATATATATATTGTTAGGTTTATTCTTTTATACATCATGTGCATTGTTAGTTTGTTAGCCAGATAGAGAGAGCAGATGGCCGTCCTTTACATTGTGGATGTCACTTTGTGTAAGTAGGTCATCTAAATAGGACAGCCTTCTTGTCTTTTAAAGATACACAGAATATGGGCACATCTTGGAGCCGGACTGATAGAGGAGATGTATCTGTAATCTTGGGCATAGAGCAAGATGCATACAGGTCAGGGCATGGATGGCGTGTCAGTTTCTCATACTCTCAGCTAAACATCCACATGATCCGATACATAGACTCATGAGTTATAAGAAGGAGAAGATGACCTTGTTCCGGGCTCAATCTTTGCCAGACGTTCGCGGACGTGATTTTTTGAGCCCACAGCTGTGCAAGCTCCAAGCATTTTCTCTGTCCTGTAACGACCTCATCTGGAATAACTCTGTTACTTTTTTACTCCTGTTTTTATAGTCCTTTTTTATATGGTTTTACCCAGTTTGAGTTAAGAGTAGTAAGTAACTCCCAGGAAAAGAACCAGTGGGGAAGCCCAGAGGTGCAACTTAGGGCTTATATTTAAGAAGTTCCTATCCTCTTAGACAGACAGACAGACAGATAGATAGATAGATAGATAGATAGATAGATAGATAGATAGATAGATAGATAGATAGATAGATAGATAGATAGATAGATAGATAGATAGATAGATAGTGATGCATTAAAAGTAAGCATTTAAGGGAAATAAAATCTCCCCACAAAAATAGGTGAGCAAATCTTTTTGGGACAGCATCTCTGTTCTTGGTGGACCTATGATATATCCTACCTTCTTGATTGCACCACTAGCTCAAAAGCCCACATAAATATATAAAAAAGGATAGACAATGTATATGTATGGATACAAATACCTTGGGGCAAGGGGAACACAAAAAGAAGCGGTTGAACTTGTTTGGTAAATAAATTACTACGGCAGAGCTAAAAGTAGAAATATTTTTTCTACAAGGCAGAGATAATGCAAATATGTTACAAAGGAATTTAAAAATTAACAAGGTAGGAACATTTTAAAGCTGAAAAAAGGTGTTACCATGAAGCTCTTACTTCGTCCGTCTCCTTATTTTTTATATGGACCTAAATGCACAGTAAAAGCATATCTTATTCAAAAAAGGAAAATGGATATATATATCTATATATGTCTATATCTATATATCTATCTCTATATATATATATATATATATATATATATATATAGATAGATAGATATGTGTATATATATATATATATATATATATATTTATATATATATATATAGATATAGATAGATACATGTATATATATATTTATATATATATATATAGATATATATATATATATATATAGGCACCGCACAAGCAGAGAGTGAATCTCGCGCTTTTTACTTGTGACAATGTTATGACAATAAAGCGGAATTCTATTCTATTCTATACAGGAAAGCAGTGTGAAAATTGTAGTTTGAAAACCTGAAAAAGGGGTTCCAAAGAGAAGCATCCATTTACAGATGTTTTAGGACGACATTAAAAAGACGTTTCATTATTACATCATCGGCATTCAGAAAAAGACTGGGGTTACCTCCTTTTTACTTGAAAAAATTTTTATATTTATGCAAATTTATTAAAGACAGGAATACTGGCTAAGAGCTGTCATGGACAGAGCCAGCTATGGAGCTAGTTTAACATTAGCTTTTCTTACAAAGAAAGTATTTATGAATCAGTGCTTCTCTCTTTATTTTGCTTCTGAGTTCTTGAACCCTCACCAGCCTAAGGCAGAGGGCCACTCACACTGACCCTGCTTATGCTTAAGGTTCCTTGCTGTCAAAAGTGAGTTTTTTCTCTCTACTATCACTGCATGCATGGCTGGTGTGAGAGATAGTTGTAAAGTTAACAAACCAAAGCAAGCAAATGTCTACTGTGGTTACATATGGTCATTCAGGAGGGTGAATCCTGCAAAATTAATAACGGGATTTGATCAGCTGGTTTTCCTTTGATGGAAAACCCTTAACAAATCTTTCTGAATGGTTTGACTGAATTGTTTCTGTAAAGTTGAAATATTTTTCGTTAATTTCTGCTATATAAATCCCAGTTCCTACTTACAATGAAATTAAGAAGAATTGGAAAAGTATGGTCTTCGAAAGGCAAATACTACAACTGTGTTGTAGATAAAAAAAAATCATTTGTAACAATGTTGGGAGAATTTGTATAATTCTTTTATTGATTTGTCAAACCAAAAATCATTTAAGGGTTTATTCATAATACGACTGTCAACTTTTTACACGTTTCTTATCCAAGACTGCTGTTTCTGTTTTTACTGAATCTTTAAAGTTTTTGGTTGAATATTTTCTCGTTTTTCTTGTAAACATTAAAAGCTCTCTGCTGAAGCAGAGCACTGCACGGCATGACCTCTACGATCTTGTAGAAGTTAACCATTGCTGTAAGGCCTTGTGACTTCAAAGTCTGACTCATAATAACCCCTTACAACACTGAACAAACACAGGTTTACAGCCATTTGGTGAAATGTGTCAGAATGTGTGAAAACCTTCTTAGAAGCCAACAACTTGGATATTCTTTGTCGTTCTATTTAGACTTAGACAAATTTATTTATAATTTCTTTACACAAGTGTAAAACAAAAAGAAATTATTAAAACATTAAAACATACTTTTGACAGATAAAATCTGTGTAAATCACAATGAGAAAATCAATAGTTTATTAAATGTAATTACACAAATGTAGGTCACTATAAAACAAATGTACAGACACAGATATTGGCGTTTATCAACACAATGGGTAAAGATTTTTTTTTAGGTGAAGTTAATTGTGTGCTACATAATTCACCTACAAAAACATAATCTCTTAGTGAATTTAACCAATACATGGTTTAAAAAAGCTATTCACACATGTTTCTTGTCTTCAAACAGTGTTCGACCTTGTTTTTGCAGAATTTAAATTAACGATACTGATAAGTTTATGGCTCCTCCATCCTTATCAGTGTTGCAACGACTTTAATGAGCTCAAGTATAAAATCCAACATTTGTCATGGGTACTGCATCAACAAGCATTAGAGCAAAAAAAAAGATTTAATTGCTTTTTTAACGTGGTATCCTGATGGAATGCCACCTGTAGAATAAATGAGATTGTGAACTATTCTCAATACTGAACATACCCCGGATAACTGTTTGTGGTATTATAACCAAGTTAAAGTGATATGAAAAATTTTCAGTAGACATCATTAAGATTCGACCTGTCCAGGGTGTATCCCACCTATCGCCGTACACTGCTGGAGATAGGAACCAGCCCCACCATGACCCTGACAATGACTAAGTGGGAGAAAATGGATGGATCATTAAGATTACCTGAGGGTTTGTTTTTTGGGTGTGTGTTACATCCTAAACAAACTCCTAAACCACTTTTGGTTCCAAACTCCTATTTATCTTAAGTGCATTTATTTATTGTCTGCTCTGTTTTTTTCTTCTTTTTTTTTGGACTAAAGCTTGATTTATGCTTGACGTGTCTGCTAGGACCATGTGAAAATCTCTTGGACAATGACTGACTCTTTGATGACATAAGAAGGCTTTATATAAGTCTGCTTTGTTTTCTACTTCCTCATTTAGTGTGGTGTTGTAATCTTGAGGTTTGTGCTGTACAAGCCCCCCCGGAGCTTGCCAGAATATTTGGTACAAGTGGAAAAGCTGCCCAGAGAATGAAACCTGCAGAACGAGTTTCTCATTTTCCAAGCAGAAAATATTTGTAAGCAAATTTCCTTTCAGCATTAATAAAGTTTTGTGCAGAGGGATTTAGAGGCAGGTGCTGTTTCAGTAAGCTAATAAATGTGGATCACTTTGAACAGAATTGACAGTAGCAGGATAGAACCTTAAGAATTAATCAGAGCAGACAATGGGAGCCAGGCTAACCTCTGCAACATCAGTGTCTGATCCCACAAATGGGCATCTGGAAAGATTTTCTATAAAAACACACTAAAACTAATGGTTAGCCTTTACAGAGGAGTTAAAGCTGTTTTGGCTGCAAAGAGATACCAGTACATTTCAAACCTTTGATTGGGAATGGGATATCACACATTATATGTAAAGGCAAAAGAATACAGCGTATGAAAATGCAGGATTTGGTAAAACACATTCACATAAGGGTTTCTTAAAATTATTTGAAAAGTGAGCACACACTCCAATGAAGTTCTTAAAGCTAGGTAACAGCCGTAACAGGAAATTGGGGTGTTTCAGCAACAATACAGACATTTAAAAACAGATACGTCCATGGAAAGTTTTAGTTTTAAACCTATATACAGTCTGCAGTCATATCATCAGAGTGTGGCATTGAATGATTTTATAGATGAAAGGTGAACAGCAGCAGTATTGTTGATAGAGTGGGCCCATTCTGGGTAAGTGCTCAGGTTAAACATGGCAATGCCCCATGTGTTCATAGCTAGAGAGACTGAGAGGATCCCCAGGATGTTCATTACAAATCCAGTTTTCACCTGTAAAAAGAGAGATGGAAAGCATGAGGACTGCTGGTCTTTAAAGAGAATAACGTCAAGAGTCAGTGAGAGAATATTACCATGTCTTTGACCAAGAGATGTCCGGATGCAAATGCAATGGAGTTGGGTGGTGTGGACACAGGGAGCATAAAGGCATATGAACATCCCACTGTGGCAGGGATCATGAAGTACAAAGGATTCACTGAGACACGAATTGCCTGCAGAGACAGTCCCAAACTTTAAAATTTCCCATCAATACCATTTCAAGGTATTCAATTCAAAACATAAAAAGAAAATATAAATCTGAAAATAACCAATTCAGGAAATACAACTCAGCATGGGTTTGCAATTTTAAGCTTAAATTCTTGAAGCTATTCTGCAGTCAATGTTTTGTGCAAAGTCAGAATTACACAATGCAGTAAAACCCTCTCGATAATCATTACTATAACAGCAGCAGTTAATGTCCAACAGCCTACAAACACGAAGACATTTATTGCTGGAGTTTAGCAAGCCTTCTGGACCCTCAATAAGAGGAATCGCTGCATCTGACCTTGGCCATTGTTCACTAAATTGGTTTGCAGTGTGTTTTAACAGGAGCATCCTTTTTTTTTTACCTCATTATTATTATAACCAGTGCATTTATACTAACTTGCAATAGATAAAGACTACACGTGCAATACTTTCCATTACTGCAGTTACCAATTGTAATTATAGAACAGATGTAGATCCTGGAGAGGACATATATACACAGAGAGATGTGCTCATATTTAATTTAATCTTACCAGCTCAGCAATGACAGGTAAAAATATTATAATAGTGGCAGTGTTGCTAGCGAACTCTGTGAAACAGGCAAGGAAAGCAGTGATCAACATCACAGCTACAGCTGGGGGAACTTCAGCCAAAGGCTGGAGGTGGCCTCCAATCCAGGAGGCAAGGCCAGACTCCTGCCAAATACCAAAATATCTAGGTTAGGAGTCAAGGATCAAATAAAAAGACAACAAACTATATTTGATAGAGGACCAGTGAAAGCACAACCAACAGAGAAAGTAAGGATAATGACTCATTCGATCAGCTAGAGGAAAAAAAAGTGTTTTACTCGACTTAGATTTTCAATGTTGATTGTTTGTTGACGTTTCCATTGAAGCTGACTAGAGGTAATGCAGTAAGAATATTAATATCACAATAGATCTAACAAACACTAAAATGAGCAGCAGATGAGGACCTAATCTGTCATATAAATAAAGCAACTAGACATCCAGAATATATTGCACTAAACCAAGCTGTTTAGAGCTTACTGTCTAACAAAAATAGCTCAAAATAAAGGTTGACTAACTCCTAAATCTACTTATTTTTGCTAATACGCTGCATAAACAGATACATTTTAGTCTACATGTACCAGGCATTTTTGTAAAACTATTTAATTATATTTTGCATACAATATATAAAAAACTCTGTTTTCAATTGAATAAATGAGATACCTTCTATTAATTTTGCTTCATAAAAAAGGAAGAAGATAACTCCATAGTTCCATTTGGATAACTCCATTAAAAATACGTTTCTCTACTAAATAAGAATTTTTCCAAGTAGGCCCTGGACTGATTAGTACACTCCAAAACAATCTAGAAACAAGCAAAAATGTCTTAAATTAAGTGTATTTACCCTTAATTTGAGTAGGTAAATGAGGTAGCTTGCCAATGGAATGCATATTTTTACCCTTAAAATAAGATATTTAGATAAAATGCACTTGAAATAAGACAATGCAATTGTGTTTTTTTATTTTGAATGTAAATTGTCTTTTTCTATTGGCAAGATGTCTCTTTTACCTCCTCAATTCAAGAACAAATACACTTATTTTAAGAGAAAAATTACTTATTTAGATTTAGATTTTTTCCAGTGTAATATTCAGTAGAGGTGGGCGGATGAATCCAAGGATCGATACTATCAAAACCAACGCTGGTATTGATATTGAACAACACTTGTTTAACAAAATCAATACTTTTTATTCTCTCTGGCACACACTAAGTGCAGCCTATTCACCAGTCACCCCGTCTGTGTCACAGTGCTTTGCTGCTCCCCCCCCCTCTAACGTCGGGCGACAAAAACAGAGAGATGAAACTTTGCTCCATGCTCCAACAGATCCTCAACCCTCAGACAGACGTGATTGATCCATTAGATAAGAGTGATCATCTTCAGAAGCGATTCATATTAACTTTCAAATTAGATATTATATGTATGTTACTGGAACCCATTCAGAAATTAAGACCTTGTTACGGTCACTGACCTCTAGGAGATCGCCTCATGAGAGAGCTCTCTCTTTGTGTTTCAGGTCTACCTGGCTGCTACAGGTGCAATGTGTTGAAGCTCATCAGCCACCCCATAAAGAGCTTCAAACCTGAGATGTCAGGCCCCTTCTTTCTCTTATTTCCTGAGGCTTGATCTGCAGTGATCTTGTCTGTGAGCTGAGTGTTACTGTTCATGTTGAATAATTGGCTAAATAAAACATTTTTCTGTTCACAGTGGAAGCTGGTAGGGGTTCTCTGCCATTTGTGTTTAACTGTTTTCTCCTTGTTTCGCAGTTAGACGCGGAGTTCAGGTATTGTACTTTCTTTTCAGTTTTCTGTTAGAAAGTTGTTTATTTTATAAGTGTGTGTGTGTGTGTGTGGGGGGGGGGGGCTTTTTGTTGTTTTGGCCTCAGAGACCCTGAGGCTTAAAGCTTCCCTGTTTTGCTGTCTTCTATATTTGTGAACTCCTGCAAATTGTGAAATAAATTATGTTTTGCTATTGACATCACCTTTTAGTTTACTGACGTTTGTTTTACACCCAGTGCCAGGATTTACCCTTAGTGGTCTTAAGGGGGGGTTGTAACAGACCTTGAAGGAAGCCAGTACATTTACCCATTAAAACGTGTTTTATAAGCAGGCTGACATTATCTAATCCTTTATTTATCCCAAAATGTTGACATTTTTTTGAATTAAAGCAACAGGTACACACAATGCAAACAAAATTACATAAGAATGAAAGAATATAATAATATAAGAGATGGATTAGGAAAAAACACTATGAACATAACATTATTAATACTATTATAATTAAATTGTTAAAATAAAATACAAATCACAGAAACAATGAAAGGTCAACAGTTCCAAGATACATCAAGCTTAAATATTAAAAAGTATCCTATCAATATCAGCAATACTGACCCTGTATTTACTTCGTTTTGTATCGATGAAAAATTCCCGGTATCGCCCACCTCTAAAATCCAGTTCCTCCAAACATTTAAAAACTAACTTTTTTTATTCTGTGGATCTTATAAAGTCAAAATTACTCATATTTTTAGGTGTTACTTCTAAGCTGCAACAAACTATTGAGTGTGTCAGGTTAGTATAGAAACAAAAGACAAGGCAAGCATGCTATGATAACAAATAGTCTATAGATTTAAAGTACAAGGCTAATTTGGGGAAAAACAAGAATCTTTACCTCGCAAGCTTTGGCCATTGCAAAGCCGCCTCCAAGCAAGAGAATAATATTCCACGGGACAGAGTCCTGGGCCTTTTTCCATGAAAGCAGAGGAACGTACGGAGTGTTTACAGCTGGGAAAATATTAAAGAAAAAGAATTAGAAATTATTTAAATTATCTCTGGAAAAGTGTTTACTGTGGAAATCTTTAAATGTTTATAGTCTTGCGAATTCTCTATTTTAATGTTTATGAATATAGTTAGGAGCAAGAGAAATCTACTGTTTAGTATTTTTTTTTTTTATGGGCGTATTAGTTGCAGAAGATTGAATTCATTCTCTTCATTTCAAACATTTGACCCGAAATTTTAGAAACACAAAAGAGCCCCATGGTTTGCTTTTTTTAGTTGGAGTCCAGGGGTTTATTTGAGCAGCTGAACATAACAACCATAATCTCGTGCACATGAGCCCCAGACTCTCAACAGACAGCAAATGTCCACATATCTGTGCATTCTCAGAAACACTGGTGTTTCGATCTTTTCAAACGAGATAATGAATTGCAGTCATAGTCTGGATACTTACCCTGGCCACAAAGATAAATAATATTAGCCACAGCTCAAGCCTTCAAATCATCTCTCATGATTTACAACATGGTGACTTGTTCGCATAAACAGATCTACACTGCTGGGAAAATGTTTTTATTCTGTTCTTAGCATAAAACAATTTTCTCTCAATCTGCAGGTTTATTAGAATTTCTAAAAGCAGATCTTTTAGTTATCAGGCTCCTCTCCTGTGGAACCAACTACCAGTTTTATTCAGTAAGCAGACACCCTGTCTACTTTTAAGGCTAGGCTTAAAACGTTCCATTTTTGATAAAGCTTATAGTTAGAGTGGCTCAGGTTACCCTGAGCTATCTCTATAGTTATGCTGCTATAGGCTTAGACTGCTGGAGGACAGAGGGATCCATTTTCATCATCCTCTTCATTCTGTCTCGATTCTCCCACTCTGCAGAATTTGTTAGTTCAATGTCTTGTGTTAGGCTTCATTTATAGTAGCTTCATTTGGCCTGCTCTTTTTTGGTTGTGACACCATTCGGGAGAGAAATATCAGCTGTGCTACTGCCATCAACACCTTTGTTTATAGATGTTGGAGCTGGGCCTGTTTTTCAGTTTAGTCCTGTTTCACTGACTATGGCTAACTGTATATGCTCTTTTTCATTCTCTGACATGGGACTTGGCTTGGAGCTCATCTGTATGGCTATGTGTTTCCTGGATACGGCCGCCTGTCGAGCCGGTTGACAGTTGCCTTTTGTATCTGTACTTCCTTTTCTGTATCTCTGCTTCTGTTTCCTTGAACCCCAGTCGGCCTCAGCAGATGGCCGCTCACAGTGAGCCTGGTTCTGCTGGAGGTTACTTCCTGTTAAAAGGGAGTTTTCCTCTCCACTGTCGCTACAAGGATGCTTGGTGTTAGGGACTGACTTTGAGTCAATGAGTCGACGCAATCAAATTGATTTCTTTCTGTAAGTTCATTACAAAAATACAGTAACTATTCAAATCATTCGTCCACTATGTGAAAAAATTATTATCCAGTAGAACATGGTACAGTAGGTGGCAAAAAAAAAACATTGGGCATTTGTAATGGCTGCCTATGAGGAATCTTGGCTCGCACTTTCTTGCAGAACAGTTTTTTATTCAGTCACATAGGGGAGGCACACAAATGATCAGTCTATGGTCATGACCCAGAATCTCAATGTAATTTAAGTTCCAACTTTTTCTAGAGTCCAAAATCCTAATTTTGGTCAGGTATTTTACTTTACCCACTGGAAGTGGACTAGCTAGTGTGGTTTTCAATAAGTCCTACTGAACTTAACCCTACAGACAGTGCAAAGAAGTAGAATGCATGGTTTCATCAATAATGTCATGTTCTCCATGTTTTTGAAGCAACACAAATCATTTCACCTCCACCACCATATAATATTTTCTTTTGATGAAAAGGTTATGTTGGATGAACACCAATTTGACAGGATGCACAATCCCCAAAAGGTCGACACAATATTTTGTTTGGTCAATATCTGCTACCACTGTTAAGCCTTTAGAAATGGAGTGTTTCTCTTTTTTGCTGTAGCATGACCACTGACCTATAAGAAGCTGAAACCTGCAGTGATGATCACAGGGTTTCCATAACTGCTTTAGTTTTAAACTGTAGTCCATATAACTTCACTAACATTTCCAAAAGTTGTTGTATTCACTGCCATGCTCTTCTATTGTTTTTCCTCTTTCACATTTTTCCTCAAACACACCGTCTTTACATTACATCCTCACTTCCTGCTTTTGGCTCAATAGGAAAGGCAGTAATTCATACTGCAAGCAAATTCCAGGGTGTAGATAAATGGTGCCCAGACCTTTAGTTGCAACAGTGCTAGGATACAGTTCTGTAGTCTGTGTCTGGGTTTAAACAGGTGGGTCATGCTAAGTTAAGTCAAGTTAGTGGCTTGAGTGCAAACCCTTTCAATTCCCTTTTATCCCACTATAAATGCAACTTTTTTTTATTTTATTTTTAATCTTTCTTTAGATCTGGGAATGATGTGTTGCTTTAAAGATTTTGTAGCCCTCAGAGGTTCTACTTTAGTAAATTCTTGACTGAACAGATCTGGCTAAAATCAATACAGCTGTACATGGGGTTGATTTTGGGTAGTGTTTCTTCTTGTAATAAGTAAATTCTTCATCTAAGAACAACTTTTTGCATTAATTAGGTTTTATTTTTCTTTTATTATTGTTTGTTAATCTAATAAAAATCAACTGTGACATAAAGAACAAAAAAGGATGCAATGTTCCTTTAAACTAGGAAATGTGAATTGCTAGTTCTCACACATATATAAACAGAAAAATCAAAGTGCAGCTACAGAGCTTTGCAGGATTACTATAATCACAGAAACAGAGAAAGTACAGTTTCTCTTCCAGGTGGGAAATTTACTAAGGCTCTCTAATCTACATTATTAACATTCTTCAGGCTGCTTTGTGTGTTTTGCAACAGCTACCAAAGGAAAGAGTGCTTAAAAATGTCCTAGAAATCCAGTCATAGATATAAACTTTTAGGATGTGACCAACCTTTTGGGTCAAACCACCAACTCAGAGAAGGTTTCTGTGATGGGAAGAAGAACAAAATGGACACAATGATGACACCAGTGACAGCATCAGAGACATACCTGCAGGAAAAGGAGAAATCAAAGACAATTAGCAGCCAAAAGTAATGAGTCGACACTCCTGGGGAGTAAAACCTGCTTTTTAATTTTACTAATGTCCTACCCTTTTTTGAAAAACACCGACCAGCCAGTAACAAATTTGGGATCTCTTGTGAAAAGAAGAACAGCAAATAAAATAAAAAAGAAAGAGATGGCCCCTTCTGCAAAACTGAAAGTAAAAGAGATTAGAAAGCGAAAAATAACTAAATGTATTTACGTGATATTCTTATTTGATTAAATGGCATACACGTATCCTCACTTTATGGGTCCCAGTTTTTTGTAATCTTCTTTAATTAGAGCTCTGGCTCTAGCTTCTGCCTGGGCTCTGTGGTCATGTCTTGTGAAGCACAACCTGGAATAAATAAAAGGCTTAAAATATATGTCAACAGAAGTGATAATAGATAATTATATTTTCACATAAAAGAGGAAATATGAGTTTAAAATCTGACAATACCTCGTATTAAGTCCCCCGTATAGAAAAGAGATCCATATCCATGCCAAAAACAAAAAGAGAAGCATGAGGGGGAAGGCAAAGGCAAACCAAGAGCCAAAGTTGATAAGATCACTGTCTGGGAAGTAGCTGTAAAGGTAAACATAATCATAGGTTAACAGAGTCATTTCCTGTAGAAAAAACATATCCTAAGCAAAACCTGTACCTTTTCAGCTGTCCAATTAGGATAAGGTTTGGTGCTGTGCCTGTCAGCGTGGCTGTACCTCCTATACTGGCAGCATAGGGAATACAAATCAAGAATCCTTTCCAAACTTTCATTTGATACTGTGACTCTGATTGGATCTCCTCAGGTGTCCTCACATCTGTAGGTTCCACACCATCCATCCTTATTAAAGTTTAAAGACATAATTAAACATTTTCCATAAAAACAACAATGTTATTGACATTTATTGTTATTCACTGACATTCTATTAAGCTACTAACTAAATCATGCAAGTGATCAATTTAAACCATTTTATTTTAATCACTTTCTAAAGTTTAAAAGCCACAATAGACAATATTCACCCAATAATTCTTATGACTACTGATTAATCACAATAAATATTGAGTAAATACTGCCTGGAGACTATTTCAAAACAAATGCTACTGTAATATTTCTATGGTATTGCTTGAATTATTCTGCCATGTTAGACTTTTGATCTGGTTATTTACTTCCAGTGTAAGGGATTATATAAGAAGCATGTGGTGATATTTATTTTCAATAAAGAACTGAAACTCTGACCTTTGAGAGAGAATTGAACACACCATATGATAAAACCCTCCATCTGACACATATTTTCTGAATTCCAATTATATTCAGGAATTCCTCTAAGAAATCACTACCAAAATGAACTCGCTCTCTGCGCTCTTTACCCATCCATTGATAGCGATTTTTTTTCAGAAGGCTCTGATGGCAGCGAATGGAGCTTCAGTGATGTCTGGCCTAAAAGAAATGAAATTGAGACACAGCTTTGGTTGGTTTGATATTTACAAGAATAAGGATCACTGAAATTATGATTAACTCAAGTTTTTTTAAGGGAACCAGTTTTTCCAGTCCTTAACAAAACTCTTAGATGGAACAACATCAATCAATTACTATCCAATGCTTGACTAACTCTAAATCCCAGGACAATTCCTACTGAAAACTGCACAAAGTTCATATATTCGATTATATATTATTGTGTCATGAAGGAAAGGTTAAACATGTCAATTTATATGTTGTCTTTGTCTGTAAACTCTTCAGCAATTTAAATCCTTAAACCCACATTTACCAATTTCAAAGTAAATGAACAACTTTTGCTTTGAATACTTCTTAAGGTTGCTTTTTCTGTTCTCTCTTCATTTTGTGTTTTCCACCAACTTTTCTAGGAAATATGTACCCCATCCACAAATAAATGTGCAACCATATAATCACACTTGTCACTTGATTGAATCAGACTGTTTGTTTTCAGGCACTTAGTGGCCTATTCTGAGTTTTTGCCCCACTCCCCGCTGCTGGAAGAGTTATAAGATTGTGAAATGTCATCACGAGAAATGCTGAAAGCTCAGTAAAGCAGAAGAAAATAATATCCTTTCTAAGATCATCAAAATAAGCAATATTTTATAGCCTTGATACCTTAATAGGTATTAATAGGTATTTCTAAAGTTAGGTGAAGTTGATGGAGACCTTCTTGATTCCCTGTTACAAACACTTTGCAAATATACACTTTACCATTTATTACACCTCTGTCATGATCCTCTGGGGATTTGCACTTTTGCTTCAAGGTTTCCAGGTCTCCAAACAGGCTCTCCAGTATAGCATTGGCTATGGGAAGCATCATGGCTGTTGTGGCAGTGTTGCTGAGCCACATAGAAAGGAAGGACGAGGTTAACATCATCCCCAAGATGAGCCTATGAAATCAACAAAGTTTCCAGTTTGTAAAACTTCACTTTAATCCTTGAAAGAAACAATCATCCTAATATTAAGTTTGATTCTTCACTTTTTGGAAATATCCTATTTTTCTTGAAAAAAATTTGCTTCACTATAGCCAAATGTGGTTTGAGAAGTATCTCAAGATGACGGATATTCTCACCAAGCGGGTTTAACTCCGACAATACTAAGGACCTTCAGAGCTATCCTACGATGCAGTCCCCACTCCTCTATTGATGATGCCATCACAAGACCACTGAGGAAGAGGAAGTTTGTCTCAATGAAGTACTGGGGACAGACTTTTTTGGCAGGGAGAATACCCAGCGTTGGGAAGAGGCACACTGGAAGCATTGCAGTGACAGCCAGAGGCAGGGCCTCCGTGCACCAAAAGGTAGCCATTAGTATCACCACGTAAAGACATTTTCCCTCCTGAAAGAGAAACAACATGCATTTTTAAATGTCGCTGCCACAACAATACAATGATATATATAATTTTAATCTGCCACAAGGCTTTATGTTTATGCAAGTTTAAAGTGAAGGAGAATTAGTCTCAGAAGTTAATAGAGAAACATCAGCTTATGGGGAACATTTTGATGCTATTTTTTTTTTTATTATTGCTGTGATTAATTTGTTGTGTAATAAAATACAAGGTAAGAAATAATACAATTATCCCAGAAAGTATATACCTTATACTTATGCTATACTACAAGTACATTCAAACATAATTCAAACATTTTAATTTAAGGCAACCATTAAATCGACTTGTTAAGTAAACTAGACAGATTATTTAACCCTGTTTTAAGAGCCATGATATTTTTCTGTCTGAAAATGACTTTCATGAAAAATAATCTATACCATTAGTGAAACAGGGCACACAATACTGATCACCAAATGAGTGAGCCAACATTTAGTCACAATCAGTTGACTCTTATTAAAGCTCAAGAAATGACTCAATGTCATCTTCCTTCATATTAACCGATTTACACAATTTCTTCAACAGACTATAGATAAAAATAAACTAACATACAGTGTTAATAACTTACCTTTTCTGGCAGAGTAAAAAGTAAAGGCAGAAACACAAGTGGAGCTAGCAAGAGAAGCAGCTGCTTGTGGACGCACCACAGCTTTTTGGATAAGACTGATATTTTCATTCCCTGAGTGAGGCTTTGCTCCCCTAAGAGACATAAACTTCAAACTGGCTGGAAATAGTCTGTGAGGGAGCACTTTGAAGCTCCTGACTGGACGCAGCAGAAGATTAACCAAATACTCTGCTACAGGTTAACTCCTCCTGTGGTTGTGTTACACAGGACTGTCCATTTTCTTTCAGGTTTCCAACTGGCCCGCCTTTCTAAGCTCTACAAGGACTAAAGCAGCTTAAGAGAAAATTGTATGCTCATTAAATAAAGCGGCTGCAGCAGGTCTGACCCATTAAATAAAGGCTGCCTTTTAAATTATCCATGTTCAGTGCCATATGTGATGATACAATCTTAGGAAACCACTGGGTGTCGCGGTTGAGCACCGTCAAGTCAGATCAATCTAAACACAACACAGAAGGTGAAATCTGTATTACTGTATAAGCCTGGAAGACTACCAGACTTTACTCCCCAGACCCCTGATAGGTTAAGTGTTTTTTATATATTTCAAAAAAGTATTTATAAAAGGTAACACCAAAGGTGACATGGTTTAAAGCGCAATGGTGACACCTTAAGGTCGACATAGGAACAAAAAAGGAGTCATAGGTCAGTATAAATTTTTTTTTTTTTTATTTTACACCTAAATCTGTGACCAACCCAAGGGTTTTTTTTTTATGTATTTCACAGATTTCTTACTTTTAGTTATTAGTTTTTACTCTTTTTGGGTACTATTTTTGTGATGTTAGGCTTACTGTAGGTATGAATCTAGTGATGTTATATTTAGGAATGAATCCTGTGATGTTAGGGTAAGGTATACATCCTGGGATTTTACATTTAAGATAGAATTCTGTAAAATTAGATTTATATTTGACTCTAGTGGCATTAGGGTTCACGTACATAGCAGACTGGTGGGAAAAATCTGCGTTATGGATCATACTGATAAGTCCCTGAATAAGGTGTGAAACCAGTTCTCTACCTGTTCACATTAGTGTCCTCAATTAACGTGACATGTCATAAAGAGAGGGTTGCACACTCTCTTTTTTGAAGCTTGAGGTGTCCTGATCTTGGCCCTGATGACTGGCTTAATGGTTCATTCTATTCACCTGCCTAGCTCCACCCAGTTTCTTATTACTGTTCACCTCAACTACCTGCTCCTAACTCTATTTAAACTACCGTATTTTCACGACTATAAGGCGCATATAAACGTCTTTTTTTCCCTCAAAATGTTCCTCAAAAGAACGAGTGGGGCCAGCGTTTCGACGGTCGCTGTTCGACTAAAAGCAGTAACGCTAGCAGAAGAAATGAAAATTGAACATTTTCAAGGAGGTCCGTCGTGGTGCTTTCGTTGCAATTTTTCCATCCGGACCAGGACTACAGTTGCTCAGCAACTTCCGGCAGATTATAATGAAAAGCTAGCAAGCTTCCACTCCTTCTACAGCAAACGCCGACAAACGCATCCAGCCCAGCCACATCACCAACATGGACGAGGTGCCGCTCACTTTCGACATCCAGGTGAATCACACGGTGGAGAAGAAGGGGACCAGGACGGTAGCGATACACACAACGGGGTATGAAAAGGCGTCGTTTACTGTTGTGCTTGGCTGCCACGCAAATGGACAGAAACTGCCGCCTATGGTGATTTTTAAAAGAAAGACTTTGCCTAAAGAGACTTTTCCAGCTGGAGTCGTTATTAAGGCAAATAAAAAGGGCTGGATGGATGAGGAGATGATGAAAGCGTGGCTGAGGGAAGTGTATGTGAGGAGACCAGGTGGTTTTTTTCCACGCATCACCATCGCTGTTAATCTGTGACTCCATGCGTGCCCATCTCACAGCCGATGTGAAAAACAAGGTGAAACAAATAAACGCTGTGCTCGCTGTTATCCCGTGGGGTCTGACAAAGGAACTTCAACCGCTCCATATCGGTTCAAAGTAAGGCTGCGAGCGGCGTGGGAGCGATGGATGACAGACAGAGTCCACAGTTTCACGAAAAGTGGAAGTCAGCGCCGGGCAAGTTACGCCCCCGTTTGCGGATGGATTATTGATGCTTGGACTAACGTGTCTGCTGGCACTGTTGTTTGAGCTTTCACAAAAGCCGGCATCATTTCCAAGGAGCCGCCCGGCGCGGAAAGTGACTCTGACAGCAAAGAAGGGGAAATTGGCATGTCTGATTTAGCGCAGCTGTTTAATTCAGAAACAGAGGATGATGACTTTGATGGGTTCGATTAATACTTTGTAATAAATACATGAATAAAGCACAAACATACTCAGTTTTGCTCCCACTCTATTTTTCCACCTGAAAACTTAATTCAACAGCAGCCTCTGGCCAGGTCGCCTCCGGGTTCACCGCGGCGGCTGGTAGGTGTTTTTAATCAAAATAATCCAAACTGCAGGCACCAGGATAATAAAAGTGAACATATTCTGCCTGCAGATTTCTGCATTTCATGTTCATTTAGGCGTTAATAAACTGTTTCAGAGGAGTGACCACACCGCTCCGTGTCATCAGTGATGTGTCTGTGTCACGTAAAGCTCCCAGGTTTGATTAATACTTTGTAATAAACACATGAATAAAACACAAACATACTCAGTTTTGCTCCCGCTCTATTTTTCCACCTGAAAACTTAATTCAAGAGCAGCCTCTGGCCGGGTCGCCTCCTCGCAGTTCACCGCGGCGGCTGGTAGGTGTTTTTCATCTAAATAACCAAAACTGCAGGCACCAGGATAATAAAAGCAAACATATTCTGCCGGCAGATTTCTGCATTTTAAGTTAATTTAGGCGTTAATAAACTGTTTCAGAGGAGTGATCACAGCGCTCTGTGTCATCAGTGATGTGTCTGTCCCATGGCCAGTTCCCAGATTTGATTAACACTTTGTAATAAATACATGAATAAAGCACAAACTTACTCAGTTTTGCTCCCGTTCTATTTTTAAATACGCAGTAGAGTATTTAAACGTAGTAGAGGACATGCACCTGTATATAAAACCCGAGCCCTATAATCTGGTGCGCCTTATGTGTGCGTTAAATACAGAAATGACACACATAACTGAGACTGCGCCTTTTATTACGGTGCGCCTTATGGTCGTGAAAATACGGTACTTGCTCCCAGTCGTTAGTGCAAGATTATCAGAGTGTTTGTGTTGCTCTAATTGCCTGATTCTGACTAGTTTTTGCCATTGGACCTCTGAGCCTGCCTGCCCCTGTTCTGATCTGTTTGCCTGACCTGCCTTTGAACTCCTGCTAGATTCTGCCTGCTTACGACCCTGGATCTGTCCCCTGACCCAGACTTGGATTTCCCTTGGGTACCTCTTTGGATATCAAATCTTCTGGTGTGGACTCCTGTTTACCTCATCAACACCAGCTTTGGCTTCACCTTCTGGAAACTTACGTGGTCACTAACCTGAGTTTTCCCTTCTGCAGAAATTCCCGCCTTTTTTGTCTTAGCTGCTGAGTCGAAGATTTGAAATGCTGTCTATAAAGGCTATTGTAAAACACATCAGTCTGTCTGACTGAAGTTCTTGGTCCAGTTCTTGGTCTGTGTTCTGACATGAGGAGCAGTTGAGGAGAGGTGTAGCTCACTCGTTTAAATAATAACTAAAAGGTTTAGACTGGGATTGAGCAGGGCTCGATAACTTTAGCTAAGCCTTGGCTAGAAAAGAGAATATCAACTAGCATTGTTGCTAGCATCTCATCAGATCATCCCTCTGCCAACCACGATTTTAGACATTAAAACATCGAATTTGGTCCAAAATAGTTCAATGATTTAGTGGATGGATCAACAATAGAGAGCACAATGAGCATGTTTGATAATTTATGAAAATGTTAACATTATACAATTTAAAAGTAAAACACTGTTAATAAATCTAGCATTATTGTAAGTACTGGCGTAACCTTTGTTCTGAAATGTTTTGATTGATTTGCAACAACCACCATAAACCATATTCTGTGATCCATCATATGATCCAAGGTGATGCTAGATGTATTTCACCATAGACTTCTTTAGGTTTAGGTTAAGTTATACGACTTGTGACTTAAATTATTGTTATCAGTTTTGTAACCTTAGTTTTAGGTTTGTAGATAGCAGAGTGGTGAGGAGAATCCCCAACAGCCCATGATTACATATGGAATGTCCGAGAATACTTTGCAGGGGTGTCTCGGACCATGGATCCCAAAGGGGAAAAAAATAACACCATGGAATGCTGGTGACAAAGGATGCAGGATTTCAGGGTTAGAGAGCTCTGCTCTGACGGATGTCAGTTCCTGCTTGGTTCCTCGTGACTCAATCAACTCCTCCCAACAGAAAAACATCCACCATAGAAAGATTCCTTTATTGTGTTTCTATAATTTCATCAATGCAACAAAACTTAAACCGCATGGTGAAGCGGCTCAAGGTGAAGCGGCACATTTAATCATGAATGATTATTATATATTTAAGCCAACATAGTCCTTTCCTATAGTGGGATAATACACCTAGAGCCTGTGTTGCCATAAGAGGCATATATAATACTTTTACATTTTTGCTTGCTTTGAGCAGTTTGGGTTGCCAACCCCTGGTTATGTCTAAGACCTCCTCTTTTTGGAGATGGTTTTTCCAGGTTAAAAAAGATGGCTTTCTTAACACTTCTCTCAAACCATCTTTCTTCCTTGGCCAGAATGTGGACGTTGTTGTCCTCAGATGAGTGTCCTATAGCCTTCAGCTGTAGGGGAAGGGCTGAGCCCTGTTCTGAGGTGTTGGCCCCCCTTGTGTTGAGACAAGTGCCTGTGTGGCGGTTGCTTGATCTCTTCAAGGTTCAGGTGTTCACTATAATGAACAGCATAAACCACTTTGTTGGCCTTGTTTGTGGGTGTCTTATTTTTTATGTGAACTGTTGTTTTGTCTCAGGGTTTGCAATTCACAGGAACTTGGTGCTGGTTAAAACTCCTCCTGAATTTTTTAGACTGCAGCAAGATATGGAATGACAATGTTCCTTCTTCTGTTTTCTTCCTTCTCAGCAGACCTCTTGTTGATTCTTTAAAAAGCCCATCTGGGATACCCACAGTTCTTCAGGTGTGTTCTTATATGTCACTGTTCTCTCATCTTCCCTCCTATGGTGGTAGAGATGGTTTCTGCTCGTGTTTGGAGGGTTCTGATGATGCCTAGTTCGTGTTCTAGTGGGTGATGTGAGTCAAAACAGAGGTGTTGGTGGGTCTGTGTGGGTTTCCTGTTTACTTTCTTGTTGAGTTGTCTGTCTTCCATGATGTGACCCGTACAGTTTAGGGATGCAAGGCTGTCATCTTTCACATCTTCCAGGGTAAACCTAATGTTTCTATCCACTGCGTTGTTGTGGTCTGTGAACATGTTGATATCCTTTGTCTTTATTTTGGCCCATGTGTTATCCACGTACCTGAACCAGTGACTGGTATAAGTGCAGAGCTCTGCTTTCCACTCCTTTCATGTACATATACCTTTGCCACTATGGGAGACACAGGAGAACCCAGAAGTACATTCTAGTCTCAAAATAAGTGCAAATTGTTGCCTATTTCAACCAGCAATACTGGAGATGCACCTTGTGGTTTATTGTCATGATCAGTATATGGTTCAACAGGGCTATATAAACCTTTTACGCTCATTAAAGTATTTTTCTCGTACCTTCATTGATTGAAAACTATCAAACAGAACTTGTGAGTCCATATTTACAAATTTTGTGTTATCACTACAGTACTTTATAAAACTGCAAGACTGCTATTATGGTCCTCTGCTGGTCAGGATTCACATATTGTTTATTATTGAATGATGTTTTCAAAACTGACTGCAAACCATGGAAAAAAATCCAAAGACGTGTGGAAAGTAAAACTTTCTATTTGAAACATACAGCCAGTTCTGCCTGGTTTCTTCACCGGTTGTTTTTTTTTTATCCAAGAAAAAAAAACACTCTGCACTAATCATTTAACAGATGCCTGAGATGCTTGAGTGATATTTAAGGCTTTTTAAAATTGGGGTTTTGCCGAGTAGGACTGAGTGACGGACGTCTGTGGCACATATGGCCAGATTGTAATGGTTCAAGTTGAATTTTTTTAAAGTATTATTGTTTACTGTGCATCTTTTAACCTAATAAAGAAGCAAAACAAATAAGGATACCTAAAGTTTTTTTCTTTTTTTCTTTTTTGCAATTTTATTCTAATGTCAGCTGTGGAAGCACAGAGTAGAGCAGTTGCAAGGTGGAAAAAAAAGAGAAACATATCACTCATTCATATAATTTTACATTGTGAACACTTTATTGCTTTCATTGTATACCTTTTACAGTTTTAATAATATATCACAGTATAACAAAAAAAAAAAACAAGTATGTAATGATTTATATATGTATGTAATCATACAGTGAAAAAAAGACCTTTTGCGTAATTAACATAAAAAAGTAAATATATAAAAATTAATCATTTCATAAAGAATTTTTTAAAGTTAAGACATGATACTCGGGTTGTGGGTGCGGAGAATGCAGAGTAGGATATTGTTGATGGTAAAAATAAGCCACTGAGATGTGAAGCTGGAAATTCCAAGTTAATTTACCGTTTAATCAGTGTATAAGTCATGGTTGAATCAACATTGAAGTATGCTTTGATTGTGAATAATGTATCAATAGTAATACTGTAGCATTGTTTCAGGATCTCCCTTTTCAAATGAAAAATGTACACTTTATAGCTTTTCCAATTTTAAGGTACCTAATGTTTTGTATCCCGTCTGGTCAAGAGACAATTCATTTTCAACACATAATATTACCACAATTATACATAAGAAGTGGTGAAATATTAAAAATATATAATGTTAAGCATGTTGATTTAAGCTGAAATTTCGACTTTGATTAATAAGCATTTTAACCTTTTTACTACTATTTAATAATAATAATTGTTTTAACATTTGAGTCCATAACCAACATAGTTTTGATCACATCTGAATCCAATTTCAACGTTGAAGGGAGGTCATGTGCCAGCTTCATGCATTCATGCAGTCATGAAAAAATGCTACTGGTATTGTGTACTTTGGACAGAATTATTTAAATGCGTACATCAAAGGGAAGATAAAATGCATTAGGCTCTACAAATGGCAGAATGATCCTGATTCAATATAGTTGGTATTTCTCAATAAAGAAAAGGAAAAGCACCATGGACACAATCCAAACACCCTGGCCTGTGTTCAAGCTTCTTCTATTGTCATGTATAGATATGTCTGAACCCTATACATAGTGCAAAGATAAAAATGTCCAAAGTTAAGGATGCATTTTACAACCAAAAGCAAGTTTTAGAAATCACACTGCACTAGACCACATGGACATTTGATTATCTTGTGAAATAGGCTATGTTTGACTTTAAGTTTTATTACTTTTGTTAATAAATTCTTATATTTTGTATTGAAGCTATTGTGACTTTATCCCATATATGTGCAGAGTAACAGTTTGACTCGAATTTGAAATTGAATCAAACTTTAGTTTAATACAACATAAAGTTATTACAGGATTGAGTCATAGAAATGTACCATTTTGACCTATAGAAAATTTTGACTGCAGCAGACATTTTCCAACCATTAGAGGGCAGCACTAAAACAGGTCAAATACTGCAGAAATATTTGAACTAAAATGTCAAAATTTGCCTAGCAAAATTTGTCTGCAAAAATCTTATTTTAGGGTTTAGATATTAAATATGATAGGAAGAGCTGAGGAAATGTTTTTTGATTATTGCTTCTCTTGTTTTCTCCTTAATTCCTGTTGTTTGTTTAAATCAGTTTGTTCGTTGGATTACTACAAGTAAAAAAAGCCACTGCTTAAAGGAATAGTACACCCAAAACATGATTAGCCTTCATTTTCTACTTACCCCCATGCTGAAAAACACTCTGGAGTACTTTTTTGATATCTCAAATGCATCTGGAGATCTGGGAGGCTTCTTGCTGTCTGCTGACATTCAAATAATGGAGGTCCATAACGCCCGAGGCAGAAAGGTCCATAAAAGTCCACAAAAAACGTGTCAATATTCCTCCATACTGCTCGTCCAATCTATTCCAAGTGTCCTGAGACGGTAGCGTCCATAATATACTCGAAACGAAGTAATTTAGAATGTTTTTAGAGCATAAACAGTAGTGTATAGGATTTCCTAAAAGCGTGTTCACGAGTCTACGGAAACCGCGGCAGACCAAACCAGATGAAAGTGCGCATTCAGCGTCTGCTCTGCCGATAATGCAAGCGTAGAAGAAGAAATGTGCTGTTTACCTGTGCAAAGAAAGAAACAACGAAAGAAAAATGTCTGAGGACTTCAGTGTTGAGGAAGAGCATGAGTTCTTTGCCGAGCTGAATGCGCACTTTCATCTGGTTTGGTCTGCCGCGGTTTCCGTAGACTCGTGAACGCGCTTTTAGGAAATCCTATACACTACTGTTTATGCTCTAAAAACATTCTAAATGACTTCGTTTCGAGTAAATTATGGACGCTACCGTCTCAGGACACTTGGAATACATTGGACGAGCAGTATGGAGGAATATTGACACGTTTTTTGTGGACTTTTATGGACCTTTCTGTCTCGGGCACCATAGACCTCCATTATTTGAATGTCAGCAGACAGCAAGAAGCCTCCCAGATTTCCAGATGCATTTGAGATATCAAAAAAGTACTCCAGAGTTTTGTTCAGCATGGGGGTGAGTAGAAAATGAAGGCATGTTCATGTTTTGGGTGTACTATTCCTTTAAGGCCTCCAAACCTGGACCTCACATCAATGCTTGTAGATTTAAAATTTAAAATGTTCTATTTCTACAGAGGGTGATTATATAATTACATTTTCGAAGTTTCTGTATGTATAACTTAAGAAGATTTAAAAGATTTAAGATTTAAAACTTAAATACTGAGTCCATAGATATTGTCAAACTGTCTAAAATTGCAAAGACTAACAGTTGTAATCAGAAGTTAGGATTTAAATATCTTTAAGCTTGATATGCTTAAGTCTTTCTCAACAAATCTCTGATTGCTTTTAAAGGGGTCATAGAATGATTGTAGAGGGTATTTGGTGCTGGTCCTTAAGGTCTCTGAATAGGGTGTGTAACAATGGTTGGGCTCAAAATAGCATATTTCCTGTTCTATGCGGCCTAATGCAAGCCTGGTTATAAGCCCAAAAAATATAATGGCATGTTTCTTTCCCTTTTTGGTATGCTCATGAATATTTAGATGTGGGCTGATTCGTTGGTATACGAGTGAAGCTGCTGAGTAAAGATGCATCATAGCAACAAGCACTCACTCACTAAAACATATACGGTAAATTGTTGAGACAAAAGTAATCCATGCATGTGGAGTCTTCAGATCCTTGGGAAGATTGAAAAATATTCCCTTTGTCTGTGCAGCCTGGAACACTAGATTTACGCCCATGGTTCTGGCTCATTTTCAATAGAGAAACTGCCTGCTTTGTGATTCTTGTAGAAGTAAACCCAACTGTAGGCTAAACAGCTAAACTGGTGTCTTACATCTACCTCTATTCATGTTCTCTGGATAGTGAACCAGTGGGCTGGTCTGTATGTCAATTTCAGGGCGTGACAAAAGTACAGGCCAGAATTAAATAAGGCACCATCGCCGAATTGACGTTAACTTGGTGCTTTGTTTGGCTTCACCCATTTTATGGTGGAATGTTAGAATTGTGAGATTTGCAGAGAAAGGAGGTGTCGATGGGGTTTGAATTTCTCTGTACGTCCATTTCACCCACTGAACTATAGTTATTCATCTTTAATCTAAGTCAGTTAGACTCAGCCCCTTCTCCAAGATTGCACCAAGAAGTAAGTTGTCACTGCAACTTTGCACATTGCAATAAAGTCTGTTTGTTTCCTTTAACCAATTGTAGAGCAGTGAGCTGCATTTTCGCAGCAACAGCACTCAGGTGCAGAGATTTGGCTCAGGGACGAAAAGTGTCAGAGAACGTGCAAAGTTTCCAGGAAGCAAGCAACCAATTCTAAATACTAGACCATCTTTCCCCTCAAATCTGCTTTGAAATGCTGGTATTACAAATTATGATTTTGAGAGAGAGAGGAACCAGATTAATTTCTGCTTAAGGCCAAAAACAATCTTTGGCTGGACCCAAAGTTATATTATTCCTAAATATCCCTGTCATAAAGTCAAAAGTCATTTGGGTAATATTGAAAAAAGCATAGGTTGGCCCGCAGATTGTGGTCTCATAATATTTTCCCCTCAGCATTGTGACCTCAAAAAAAAAAAACTGTTTCAAGCTATGACCTAAACAATAACGGCATTGGTACGTTTTCCTTTTTTTTTTTTTTACACAGAGCAGGTTATACTCCTACACCACAACAATGACTGTATCCCCTCCCCGTCTTTTCTTGTAAATGAGCAAAACTATGATGGGCTTTAAGCAGTGACTCAGACATAAATGGAGATTTTTATTGTGTAAACGGGTTGGTTTACATGTTTAACAGTTAAAACAAGCTTAGTTAGGTTGGGAATGTCAAAGGTCCTCATTTATAGAGTGGAACTTTTCTCTGGAGTTTAAAGAATGGAAAAATTCTGAACTAAATAGCCGCTAAACAAGTTGAAGGCACAAACTAAACTGTTCATAATTTATTCGTTATGGTACGCCAGCATTCATACCATGTAAACGAATCACTGTCTCCCAGACATCCGTGGTAAAAAATTTTTTTTATATTTTTGAAAAACAAAGCGGAGTGTGTATGATGTCATCCGTGTGCGCCGGCTACCGTTCATTCATCCTGTCCGCTGAACTGCTGCTAGTTTTCCTCACATGCCTGGAAGATGTCTAGTGCTACTACCACAGATGATCTCCCTCCCGAAATGGAATTGAACGATTCAGATTAGCTAGCCCAATGAATAGAAGGGGTAGAGCGTAGCCGCCTGTGGCCCGGGCTGCGTGTCACAACTCCAGTCTGGCGCGCGGATGACGTCATACACGCTCAGCTTTGTTTTTAAAAGATATAAATATGAAAAATATAACCGCGGATATGGAAGCAAAACATTACCATATTTCAAATGAAAAAGCATTTTCCGAAATGCTTTTTCATTTTAAGAATGCAGCTTTTGTTGACATTGTGGTTAAACAGGGTGACAAGGTTAAACAAATCACAGAAAAATAAGACCAAAAAAAAGAAAACAAAAGATTGTTTTTTTGCTCTGTTTTCTGCACTTTGTAACCTCTGGGTTATTGCCGTAAAATGTTCCTCTTCCAAGCCTTCCCAGTCATCTGTGTCCATAACCTCTCAGAAAATACCCATTCTGTGGATCAAGTTCCCAACTGGCAGCCTTGGGTCTCTGACCATAGTTCCGCTCCTGACCGATTCCTTTCCCCTTTCCACCGTGCTTGTTTCAGACTTACTGTTCCAGCAATGTATTTTTGATTCCCATGTGAGTAGAACATGATGTAATAACGTAAAATCAAGGGGCCAATGTAAAAACAACGGTGTTCCCCTTTAACACTATATAAACCTTTTCCCTTATCACAGAACCTTTCATTGTAATCCATTGCATTAATCCAGCAATAGTATCTTCAAGGTAGCAGGTGGAGGATAAGAAAGAAAAAGTAAAAAATGTGATGCTACATGTACAGTGTATAGGCATTTGAAATGGATATAACAGTGTGACTAAAATGTTACTGTTTCAGTTGCTCTAAATAAAAACCCTGATATCCTGTAGGTCTCTGCTGACCCTAAAAATATAAAGCCACATTGTGGTTAAACAGGATGACATTGTTAAACAAAGCATGGACATAAGACAAAATATAGAAAACAAAAACACCCACATTGATTTAAAAAAGAAATTAAAACAGCAAACATTTTTCTTGAGATGTGTTTTCTCTTTCCACAGGAATTCTTCTGTCAGCTGTATAATCTATTCTTCTCTCGCCTCGTTGATATGACATGCATCATCTTAAACAGCAAGGAAAAAGAAAAATCATAATAGTAAGGCACATCATGTGGTGAAAGAAACTGAGAAGAAGACCACCTATTTAAACCTGATCAATGCAAAACTTGCTTGGGAGCTGCAGCACAATGAAAATACGATGCTTTACTTTAGGAGCAAGACCCCCTACACAAGTTAACACTCTTGCAGGAGTTGTCACTGTCCTACATAGCGGTTAAGGTGCTAGAAACGCTGTTGTTAAACCTATTGCGTAAATTCCACGTAACCTTTTAAAAGTGTTTTCCTCATTGACACCACAATTTTTTGTTGAATTTTTCCTTGCATTATTTCAATGTTTTGTTTTAAATCAGTCAAAAAAATCTATATTTTCCTTAAATGTTTCTGAAATGTATAAAGAAAGAGAGACTTGGGGGAAAAAAATTCCAGTTAGGGAATTCAGCACAAATGTGTCTTTTTCTGAAAATTATCAATAGTTTTTCATCAGAAGGATAAGAGAAACAGTGTAAGTATCTTTGAGATCAACTCTTGGGCTCTGTGGAGATTTGGTGTTTACCACAAGGGTTTCATCGCTAAACAATAACTGTTGCAGTTTTACCTCAACAGTATTTCTTTGTGAGTCACAACCATGATAACATCACCCATGCTGTATGGCTGTAAATAAAGCTGTAAATATCTAAAGCTCTACGTCTGTATTAACGGATACTTGTGGGCAACTATTCTTAGTTCCAACTGATAGGCAACAAGCAGGGGCGCTTTATTGCAATTTCACTGGAGGTGGGGTGTCAATATATTCATGCTTTGTTTCACTGTTTACTGCTGAAAAATTAGGGAGAAAATGAAGATTATTTATTTTACTGCTGAATTTTCTTTTCATATTTGAAAAATATAGTGGGACAAATCTTCTCTTCTTCTTTTGGACACCCCCTCAGTCAAGGGCCCTTAGAATCGTCCTACATTTTTCACCCCCCATATGGCGCCCCTGGCAACAAGTAAGAACTATATGAAACAGTACCTCCCCATATATGTGTGTGTGTATATATGTGTATATGTCTGTGTAAATAAGAGGAAAAAGCCAGTAAGCTAGAGGTTACACCAGGAAACAGTCCTTCTCAATACACTGTGCTGTTTGTGGTTAAATGGAGGATGGGGTGTAAGCTGAAGGTATTTGTGTCATAAATCCTTATAAATGGCATTTATATAACTTTGGTTATGTAAATAACTGGATGATTTGAATTAATTCTGGGATGAATAAAATATTTTTTTCTTGATTTGATGTTGTTACAGCAACAAATTATATGCTAAATATTGAAGAGTGAGGGGTTGTCGGTTCACACCAGAATGATGTGACTGGATTTGCAGCACAAAAAACTGGTTGGATAACCAGAATGATGGAAAATCAAGAAAGATTTCTACTTTCTGAAGCCTAAATTTGTCTGCTGCCATCGGTCTATCAACTATTGAACCTCCATATATGAGAACTGTGTGGGCTATGCAAGCTATAATGGGGTTTTCTCAAGTCTGTAATAATCAATTAGCTTTTTACCATCTGTTTACCAGGCTGAAACATTTCTTATGATAAACACCTACATTGCTGAAGCTTCAAAGTAAACACAGTTATATGTTTTTTTCCTTTGTTTTAATTTGCAGCTGTTCCTACACTACATGTAATTGTATTATAAACATGTTAATTCCACCTAAAATGAACAAAGAAAAAGTATTTTAACATTTTCTTACAGCAGAACCACCTCCCAGCTTTATGGATTGGAAAAACGTAGGTTTTCATATGTCTTAAGGTAAGTCACCAATTCTAACCAAGCTCTTAATTAATTAAATAAAACATATTTGTCAAACATAAAGAAAATAAATTGTGCTGTTTTTCTTTAGTGTTTGATTCTGTCAATGTAATACTAAATCCATTTCTCCCATCATGTCTTTTTCATTAGGAAGCTCTTACATATGTCGTTTTCTTAGTTTTTTCAGCAAAGCAAATCATTCCCCTCAAACAAAATAAAGTATAAGAAAAACAAGTATTTTACCTGAATACAGGTCAGAGATAGAAGAATTTTTGCAATGGCCACTAATAGGTAGCCTGCTAAACTCCAATGTGGTGGAAACTCCTGGACATCTAAAGGCAGGTTGGACTGGGTTGAGTTCGGTGTTGTTGTTGCTGTTGCTGTGGTTGGATTAGTCTGGGTCACACACTCTGCATTTGGACAACAGCAAATAAAATAAAAAAAATAATTCCTTTTTCATCAGTAGTATGCAAAAGTTAACAATAAGTGTATCTTTAAAGCTAAAAGGAGATAGATTTTTGTAGAATCTCTTAAATAATTGATCTCAGAGAGTTTCCTGTTTGACAACTTGCTTGAATTTATAGATGAATAAGGATGGAAATTTCTGAAATGACAGCAAAATGAAGCAGATCTTGTTTTTGTGAGATGGATGTCTCGGAACGTTTCCTGCTTTTTGATGTGGCTGGATGTGTTCTGGTTCAAAATAAAAGCTATTTCAACATTGTAGTTTTAATTCCCTAGCAACAGTAAAAAGCTTACATTCTTATATTACCTTTACATTTATTTTAGTACCTTTGAACTTTTTTTGACTACTTTGCACTGCTTCCTGCTTTTTTTCAGGGCAATAAAGTTGAGTGATTACTCAAAAGCAAGAATTCAGATAAAAATTTTAAATTCCAATTTTAAACATATATATATATATATATATATATATATACATTTTCTGATATATTATCCCTTTCATTTGGTTTTTCGCAAACAGTCTGCATTGTCCTGCTGGAACACATTGAATCCAAGTCTAAGCTGTCTGGTTGATCATTTAAAGTGAGGTTGGATATTTCAGGGCATCCATTCAACATTCATTCATCCACTTTTCAGAGTGATTCATTGCAGTTTACACTGAAACAGTCCTGCATCAGACTACCACTACTTAGTTTGACAATTAGTACAATTAATGTTTTAAAGCCTCCTCTTTCATCTTGAAGACATATTTTTAGTATTTGTGTTCCAAGAGCTTAAACTATGTCTTGCATGGTAATGACATTTTTCTTTAGAAAATGTTTTTCTCATTAAGCTCTTATTTCAGAACAACCACCAAACATAAAACGGACCATTCTTTTTGCCTCCAGCCATTAGCTTCACAAACAATTAAATTAAGAAACACCTACATTATGAGTTACAACATTTAATTTATCTTTGGGAATAATTAAGTATTTTGAATTTATTTTAAGTAATAAGTCTTGTCCATGTCGGCAACAAATGCCATTCAGTATTGAACCTGTCAGCCTTTGAGCTGAGGCATCCTTCCTGGTCAGCAGGTTTCCAGGCTATATTGACTTTTAAATCCTCTTCAATGTGGCATAAAACCATTACGTTTCATCTGAAGGTTATGATTTGAATCTTTTTCTTGACCTGTTTGAATTTTGGTTTCGCAAAATTATTTATTATTTATCTATCTGCAGCTGTTTGAATTCGACATCAAAATATCTTCTAAACAGATTTAAATCAGCAGTTCTGCTTTTTAGATGTGCATTGAGTATTTTGGATTCTGCCTGTTAACTGAGCCTTGGTCTTTCCAATTAATGCCATAAGGGTGCAGAAAATCCTTAAATGCGTTCAAATTTTTGAACCAAATTCTTATTAATAATGTCATTTGTTGAGTAAGTCTAAAAACTAAGAGAAAAAAATAAACAAAAGTTAATATACATTCAAAAATGTGATTAAATGTATTTACCATGTGCAATTCCGTGACAATAAATCAACTTTTTGATGCATTTGCTGCCATAAAAAGTATGCAGTCAAAGCCATTCAGTGCGGTCAGTAAAATAAAGAATAAAGTAAAGAAAAAAGTGATAAAAATTTAAAAGAAAGTTCATATAGCCCCTCCCTAACCAAGATAACTTTTGATAATAAATATAAAATTATTCATGAATTTCCTCAGAGGCTGAGTTTGTTTTGTTACCTTGGACGTAACCCAAATCTATTTCTAGCCTAATTTTACATTTTTAGGTGGTAATAATAATAAAGTCAACTAATGATGAACAAAACAAAATATGAAATCCACAGAGTCCTTTTACAATCATAACTTTGTTTTACCTTTATTCTAAGCTGATCTTTAGGATTTCTGAAGTGTCACGTATATTTATAATACATTTAAAGCTTACCTTTAACCCTTAGAGTGACAGTGCCTTCCTCGTTTTGACCTCCAACGTTTGCTACGATCTTATATTTGTAGGTGCCAGAATCTTCAGGCTTCACTAACGGCAAAATTAGACTCAGGTTCTCGCCAAACTTTGCCTCCCGAGAGAAATTGAAGGCCTGTGGTTTATCTTTACGCATCCTGATGATAGCTGCTTCTCCCTGTTTTAAACAACAAGCAAAAGGAAGATATTTTTTTTATGAATCTCTTATAAGGCAGTGTACAGTGACAGATAGCTCACACTTTTCAGAATTTTTTGGCTGGATAGAACAGACCTTATACCATGTGAATGAGTAAAAATCCAAGGCTTTGTTTCTGCTGACTGGACCCTCAAGCAGAACATCTTCATCGCAATCCTTTATAACTTCTCTCTGACTCTGTGTTGTGTGATGCACCAGCAACATCTGAGAAGAGCAAACCAGAAACAGAGAACGGTAAAAAACATTGCTGAGCAGACCATTTTGATTTTGATCGGGATGATGAAAAAAATATGACTTACAATGATGAACAGAATCTCCTGGGACATGTTTATCAATAGATCTGCCTCTTGTGTTTGCGGTGAAAGTGGGGTCTTTTTATCACTTCACTTGAAGTTGTGTCATAGTTTCCTGAGAAACAGGAAATGAGATTTTGAAAAATGGTAAACATATGCCACCAGCTGGTGAGTGATAAAACAAAAACTGTTCTGTTTTTGTTTTTAAGATTGAAAGTAAGTAACTCTGTTAAAATGTTACCAGCAGATTTGGCCCTTTGGCAATGAAAAAAATTAGAATTAATTATTTATATTATGATGCTTATGCACTATAGTCTATATCACATGTGTCAAACTCAAGGCCCGCGGGCCAGATGTGGCCCGCCACGTCATTTTATGTGGCCCGCTAGAACTCCCACAGCCGTCATTTTGATGGTTCTGAGATTTTAAAGGGAAAGAACTATATTTAAAATTAAATTTATGTTGCTCATGTTAACTCAATTTTCCTGATTCTAAATTTCCTTCATTTTCACTTTTTTTTTTTTTATACAATTAAAACGTAAAAAATAAATATGGTTAATTCTACCTCGATCCCCCACAACCGCCATTTTGACGGCTCTATTAGTTGCATTGTAAATTCTTCCCGCGGTTGATTGACGATTGGTACCGTTGCCTAGCAACCAACATTCTACCTAGAACTTTTTGGCTAATATGGAAAAAGTGGCGTTCAGAAGAAACCTAACAGCGAAACAGGTTTTAGAAATGCTTCAAAATATCGATGATAGTGATTCGGGCGGAGGGGGAGAGACCGATGAGAAGGACTAGGTAGGAAGCGGCTGTGTGACATGTGTGTGTTAGAGGAACAAGCAAGCATATGTTTTCTATGCAACTGTAATTGTCACTTGAATAAGTTATAATTAATAAAGAGTTATTTAACATTAAGGAGTCGTTACATTTATTTCACATTACATTCAATTACATTTAGTTACATTTATAAGTTACATCTGGCCCTTTAAGGACAGCAATTACTCTGATGTGGCCCTCAGTGAAAATGAGTTTGACACCCCTGGTCTATATGGTGTGTTCGTGATACGATAAAGAAATGCTAGTCCTTTAAGATTATGAACTTTTTCCTTTTAGATAACAAGAAACATCAGTCAGCTGGAATCAGCTGAGAGGTACCTGTGTTCTGTCAGATGAGCAAACCCAGTCAGACCAGCATACCCATAGTCAACACCCATTTATCCCTTTAGTGTATCCTTTTAGTTTTTTTCTTTAGTATTGTATGAAAAATAAACTTGAAACTACATCAACGGGCATGTATCCCTTTGGTCATGTACAAAAATAAAATTTAATTAATTGCTTTTTGTTTGTTTTTTAAGCGTATGGCGATCACACCTTAAATAGTTTTTTTTTGTAGGCAAGGCAAGGCAAATTGATTTGTATTGCATAATTCAGTACAAAGACAATGCAAAGTGCTTTAAATTATTAAAATACAGAAAATAAAACAGAATCAAAGCAAGTAGGAAAAAATAAATAAATAAAAAATGCAGAAACAAAAAAGAACATTAAAAAAGTTGGATTAAAGAAACCCAGGACCTTTAGCGTGCACTGGGGCGGTTTGCAGCCAAGTGTGGGACCAGGTTTGAAGAGGACCCAAATGCAGAGACTGAAGCTGAGATGGTTTCTTGCAAGATTGAATTAACTAAAAAGGGCAACAGAAGCAAAAATCCAGAAACAAAAAAAGAAAATCCACAAAATACGGAAAACCAGGAATATTCACAACAAGGGCAAAGAAATTAAGATAAAGCATCCACAGTGACTGAGCAGGAGGTGCACATATGGGGGAGAGAAAAAAAGACCTGGCTAATCAGCAAATTGGGAGCAGGTGTGAACAGATGGGTCTAGAAGGGAGCTAGGGAAAAGGAGACTGACACAAGAGGGCAACAGAGGGCAAACAAGAGATACCTAAGAACTTAAATACAATCAAAAATAAAACCAATGAAAACTCAACGATAAAACTTAAACAGAACCAAAACCATGGCAGTAATGACCAAAAGGCCGAAATTAGTTTCCTTCGCAGGGTGGCTGGGCGAATCAGGATGTGTTGCCTTTGCACTTGGAAGTCCATTTCCCTGTGTTACTCGACTAGAATAAAAGCCCCTAAGTTTCAATTCCCAATGTAAAATGTTCAGTTTAAAATTACGTTTCAATAAAGTTGTCACACAAATATAACAGTTAAAGTTACAGGATTAAACTATTTATTAGAAAGTATTTAAACCTCTGTGTCATCACTGCCCTTCTCAGTCGGTAGTAAGTTCAGTTATAGCAATCAACTTTCAATCACAACATCAATAATTAAAAATATTGAAACCTTGTCATTTTCATTTAACCGAATGTAATGAACTCTACATATCATTCTAGAATGTAATGAACAATGATTGTAAATTCACAGTAAATGTATTCATTTGCATTACTTTCACATTATATTGCTGGTCAAATTTAGCGAAATATATACTGCAAATTCACTGTTAATTATTGTGAACTTGTACATTAATTTCACAATGCACAGTGTAAAAGTCCAGGGCCTTCTTGTACTAATGTGCAGCAAAATGCTGTAATTTCACAGTAAGGTATTGTAATATCAAGATAATAGATTTCTTTAAGGAAGCTTTAAAGCTATGTATACAGTTGTGCTTTCACAACACTGTATTGTAATATCAGGGCTTTAAAATGACAGTAAATTGTCAGTATGATTCCCAGTGAACTACTTACTCTGAAAGTAATGCAACACTTATGTTGCATTACATTATCAATTAACTGTAAATTCACAGTGAAAAATGTATAGCCTACAGTGAAGACAACATTCCAGGCTAAACCTACTGACTTTTAAGTTCAAGCTTACAACCACCTCTTAGAAATGATTGTTATATTAGACATTGCCTCTAACCTTAGATGACTGTGAGTATTGCCAATGTTGGCCTATGTGTCTCTGAACAGATTAGAGAAAAGTGATCAGAAAAGGTTATTTGTTGTTTTAAGAGTTGGGTAACTCTGTTGGACAGAGACCCCATACCTGGTGTAAATTACAGCCAAAAAAGGTCCCCTTAAGGATGATAACAGACATTATAGACATTTTTAACATTTCCATTAGCCAGATATGATTAGGGAACTGAGAACTGATTAGGGGGAAAAAACCTGCCAATGTGGAAACATTATCATACACAAAAATCAGCTATGATTAATGTTTTGCTAGCCTATAAAATACTGTAATTTTAGCCTTTGGGCCAGCTGTGTTTGTGTTGACGTCTTTGACAGGGGAGGGTGAAAACCTATGGTTATTATTAGCAGTTACTTAGTAAAAAACGAAGAGTGAGATCTTTTCAATTCCCTAGTCACCAAAGCACAGTTCCTCACTGAAAAGAAACCAGTTCTGCAGAGGTGAAGGCAAAGAATTTTTACAACTGTATAAGAGAGAAAAATTAGATTTTTTTCAGCCACCTTATTATAGCCTTGGCTATTTAGAGTGGGAATTACATTTTAGAGGATTTGATTGTTGTATATTAGACTTAATGTGAAATTGTAATTTCTCCATACCTGTAGAAGACAACAAAATTAATCAAATCTTTCATCTGTGGTGTAAAAGTTTATCTAACTCCTTCAAATATCTCAGTCCAGTTCTCATTACCGCTCATCTGATCCAACTGCTTCAGTCTCTATTTAACCAGCCTTCAGACCATTCATCAGTGCCAAATTATTTTGAGCCATTGGTGAGAAGTATTCAAGCCTTCCTGAATTCTGATTGCCTGATCCTGACCTTTTCTGCCTCTCAACCTCTTAGCATGCCTGTCCCCATCTGATCTGTTAACCCGACCCGTCTTCTGACTCCTGCCGGATCCCTGTCTGCCTTTGTACCGTACAAGTCTTTGGATCTTGGATCTCCTGGTTCTGAAAGCTGATGACAGGCCGGAACCAACCTCACCCTCTGACCCTGGACTGAACTATAAGACCAGGTTAGTCACTCACACGTCCGTTTTCATCCACTTCCAGACATACGTGGTCAATAACCTATTTTCTCCTCCTGTAGAGGTGCTATCTTCGGTTTCGTTACTAATAAACACTTTGAGAAATCTGTTTGTACGCCTGTAATACTGGATCCTATTGTTCTTAGCTCAACACAAATATCAAGGAATTGCACTGTTCTACAAAGATCTTATCAAAATATGTGTAATGAATATGCACATTTAATCAATACAAACACTACATTATAGAATGTGAAATAATCCAAAACATACATTATATATTTTTTATGTTAAAATTTATTATAAAGATCTTGTAAAGAAAACAATTTCTCTAAAAAGCTTATCAGTCCAAGTAAAGCATTAGAAATACTACAGTTTTACGACTGTTCTTTTATTGATCATGAACAAAGACAAATAAGATTGTCCTTTATAGGCACAGAATATAATCTAGACAAAATGTTGCGCATTCTATCCTTTATTTTTTTTTAAGCTAGGCCAGACTCACTTCCCTTTCCCAGATTCCGCCTAGTATTGTAGAAGCTATAATACAATATGTATGTTTGTGTCAAGTGGGATTTGGTTTCTGTGCCGTGCACCTACCTGCTTCCAGAAGGAAAGAGGGTTAGTGCATCGGTCAGGTACAGGACCTAATCTCTTCTACTCAAGAAATAAGGCTGGTTATGGAGTCAAATAGTAATGCTCAACTTTATTTTTATTTCAAGCTCCATACAAAAATGTCTTTTTCATGGAATCTTTTATGCTGGGAGAAGCGGACTGCCATTGTGTAGCACCCAAAGATCTTTCTGGTGCAAACGTTTTTGCTCAGAAACAGAGATTGGCAGGGAAATTGCAGACTTCCCTGGATTCAAGCCACCATTCCTCAAATTTACATTGAAATCCTGGTAGCAGAGGTGATGCTCTTAACAAAAAGAGCCTAAAGGAATATGAATTAATTTCGTAAGTCCACATGCAACCTTTAGCAAAACCAAAATATGTTTTGTCATGACTATCTCCTCGTCACAAAGTTAACTCTCACTTGGGTGATGTTAAAAGACGTGTGGATTAACCACCAGATGGTGGTCTTGTCACATTTCCCCACCAAGCTGTGGCTTATAAACTGTCCTTCCAGCTATGACTTAAATTGTAATGGTTCGTTTTTTCACCTGAAGTGGATTTGATGGCAGGTTTTTATTTAAGTAAGGAGCTGAAATGCTTATGTGAGAACAATAACTGCATCAGCTCACCTTTACCTCTAAATAAGCAATGGAACAAAAGTAATTAGCACATGTTTTTTTTTTTTTACTTGTTTTAAATGGTTTTAAAATGAATTCATGATGATTACTCAGACATGCATGAATCAAGCAAAAATGCCACTATAAGCATGACAACGATGAATGAAACAGCATTACAAGAGTTGGTTTACTTTGATAGAAAGGAATATCCTGAACCAAAGAGCCAGTCAACAATGTTTAATTTTTGTTAAACAGCCAGCAAGAAACATTACATTTATTTCAAACACATTGATTAAACTAAGAAAGACTCAAACACATAAACATATATTTAAACATCAATATATATAATCAAACATATCACCAAACTTAAGCTAGAGACCTAATTACTCTAAGAATCCAGTAGAGATAATTGAACGTCTTTAAAAGGTGGATGATCAGAAACCTAAAGCAGAAAAAATGAAGGACTCTATACATTTTTGACATTGAGTGTGACTATAGCATTATGGTTTCTGTTCCTCTCTGTGGAAACCCTGTCATACAACCATGCCTCTGTAGTTCTTGCGAAATAACTGGAGCATAACAAACATGACTTTTGATTTATTTCATTTTCTTTTTTGAAATCCTTCTGTTCAATGCATAATCGATTCTTCTGTTGTCTCGATAGTGGGACATGCATCACCTTAAAAAGCAAGAAAAAAGACAAAAAATATCAAGGCACATCATTTTGATGTTACAAACTGAGTTATGTGATTATTTGAAATTAATTCTTCAAAATTTAATGCCATTTAATGCCAAATATGCTTCCTGATAACATGAATTTTGTCATCAAACAGTAAAAAAGAATAATAGGATGCAGTAGTTTCCCAGCTCAATCTCTCTGAGATGAACTGTCTTTGGCTGAAACACTTCATCCCCAAAGGCCTTTAATCTAGACAAAATGTTGCGCGTGCTATCCTTTATTTTTTTTAAGCTAGGCCAATTAGACTCACTTCCCTTTCCCAGATTCCCCCTAGTATTGTAGAAGCTATAATACAATAGGTATGTTTGTGTCAAGGGGGATTTGGTTTCTGTGCCGTGCGCCTACCTGCGTCCAGAAGGAAAGAGGGTTAGTGCATCAGACAGGTACAGGACCTAATCTCCTCTACTCAAGAAACAAGGCTGGTTATGGAGTCAAATAGTAATACCCAACTTTATTTTTCATTTCAAGCTCCATACATTGCAATAAAAAAATGTCTTTTTCATTTAATCGTTTCTGTTGGGAGGAGCAGACTGCCGTTGTGTAGCACCCAAAGATCTTTCTGGTGCAAATGTTTTTGCTCAGGAACAGAGATTGGCAGGGAAATTGCAGACTATGTGGTTTCTGTTCCTCTCAGTGGAAACCCTTTCATACAACCATGCCTCTGTAGTTCTTGCGAAATAACAGGAGCATAACAAACATGACTTTTGATTTATTTCATCTTCTGTTTTCAAATCCTTTTGTTCAATGCATAATCGATTCTTCTGTTGTCTCAATGTTGGGACATGCATCACCTTAAAAAGCAAGAAAAAATACAAAAATATCAAGGCACATCATTTCGATGTTACAAACTGATTATTTTTCAAATAATCACATAGAAAAAATGAAGGACTCGATACTGTACATTTTTGATTGAGTGACTATAGCATTATGGTTTCTGTTACGTATATGTTATGTATATGTTCTGTTACGTATATTTATAATACATTTAAAGCTTACCGTTAACCCTTAGAGTGACAGTGCCTTCCTCGTTTTGACCTCCAACGTTTGCTACGATCTTATATTTGTAGGTGCCAGAATCCTCAGGCTTCACTAACGGCAAAATTAGACTCAGGTTCTCGCCAAACTTTGCCTCCCGAGAGAAATTGAAGGCCTGTGGTTTATCTTTACGCATCCTGATGATAGCTGCTTCTCCCTGTTTAAAACAACAACCAAAAGGATGATTTTTTTTATATGAATCTCTTATAAGGCAGTGTACAGTGACAGATAGCTCACACTTTTCAGAATTTTTTGGCTGGATAGAACAGACCTTATACCATGTGAATGAGAAAAAATCCAAGGCTTTGTTCCTGCTAACTGGACCCTCAAGCAGAACATCTTCATTGCAATCCTTTATAACTTCTCTCTGACTCTGTGTTGTGTGATGCACCAGCAACATCTGAGAAGAGCAAACCAGAAACAGAGAACGGTAAAAAACATTGCTGAGCAGACCATTTTGATTTTGATAGGGATGATGAAAAAAATATGACTTACAATGATGAACAGTATCTCCTGGGACATGTTTATCAATAGATCTGCCTCTTGTGTTTGCGGTGAAAGTGGGGTCCTTTTCTCACTTCACTTGAAGTTGTGTCATAGTTTCCTGAGAAACAGGAAATGAGATTTTGAAAAATGGTAAACATATGCCACCAGCTGGTGAGTGATAAAACAAAAACTGTTTTTTTTTTTTTTTTTTTTTTTTTAAGATTGAAAGTAAGTAACTCTGTTAAAATGTTACCAGCAGATTTGGCCCTTTGGCAATAATAAAAAAAAAAAAAAATAGAATTAGAATTATTTGTGTTATGATGCTTATGCACTATAGTCTATATGGTGTGTTCGTGATACGATAAAGAAATGCTAGTCCTTTAAGATTATGAACTTTTTCCTTTTAGATAACAAGAAACATCAGTCAGCTGCAATCAGCTGAGAGGTACCTGTGTTCTGTCAGATGAGCAAACCCAGTCAGACCAGCATACCCATAGTCAATACCTATTTATCCCTTTAGTGTATCCCTTTAGTTTTTTCCTTTAGTATTGTATGAAAAATAAACTTGAAACTACATCAACAGGCATGTATCCCTTTGGTCATGTACAAAAATAAAATTTAATTAATTGCTTTTTGTTTGTTTTTTAAGCGTGTGGCGATCTCACCTTAAATTGTTTTTTTTTGTAGGCAAGGCAAGGCAAATTGATTTGTATTGCATAATTCTGTACAAAGACAATTCAAAGTGCTTTAAATTATTAAAATATAGGAAAATAAAACAGAATCAAAGCAAGTAGGAAAAAATAAATAAATAAAAAATGCAGAAACAAAAAAAGAACATTAAAAAAGTTGGATTAAAGAAACCCAGGACCTTTAGCGTGCACTGGGGTGGTTTGCAGCCAAGTGTGGGACCAGGTTTGAAGATGACCCAAATGCAGAGACTGAAGCTGAGATGGTTTCTTGCAAGATTGAATTAACAAAAAAGGGCAAAAGAAGCAAAAATCCAGAAACAAAAACAAAAAAATCCACAAAATACCGAAAACCAGGAATATTCACAACAAGGGCAAATAAATTAAGATAAAGCATCCACAGTGACTGAGCAGGAGGTGCACATATGGGAGAGAGAAAAAAAGACCAGGCTAATCAGCAAATTGGGAGCAGGTGTGAACAGATGGGTCTAGAACGGAGCTAGGGAAAAGGAGACTGACACAAGAGGGCAACAGAGGGCAAAAAAGAGATACCTAAGAACTTAAATACAATCAAAAATAAAACCAATGAAAACTCAACGATAAAACTTAAACAGAACCAAAACCATGGCAGTAATGACCAAAAGGCCGAAATGAGTTTCCTTCGCAGGGTGGCTGGGCAAACCCTTGGAGATTGGGTGAGTAGCTCAGTTACTCAGGAGAAGCTAAGAGTAGAGTTGTTGCCATCCACAGCGAAAGGAGCCAGTGGAGGCTGCTGGGGCATCTAGTCCAGATGCCTCCTGGTCGCCTCCCTCGGGAGGTGCTTCGGGGACGTCTGGAGGAATAATGGAAGGCCCAGGACACGCTGAAGAGATTACGTCTCTGAGCTGGCCTGATATCATCTTGCGGCCCCCTCAGAGCAACTGGAGGAGGTGTGTGTGGATTGGGAAGTCTGGGTATCTCTGCTTAGATTGTTGCTTCCGCGACCATGCCCCGGATAAAGCGGAAGAACGAAACAACTTTTTAATTTAATGTCTTAAAAAAGCTCTTGAATTTCTCCTAAAGATTTATAAAAAGCATTAGAATACATTCATTAAGGTTTTGCAAATGGCACAGAGGTTAGCGCGCACCAGCCATGTACAGAGGCCTTAGTCATCGACGCAGCCGATCTGGGTTCGAATCAGACCTGTGGTCCTTTGCTGCATGTCTCTCTTCCTCTCTCTCATACTCCCTTTCCTGTCAGCCCACTATCAAAAGTACAAGCCACTAGTGCCATAAAAACTAAAAAAAAAAAAAAACATTCATAACAAAGATTTAAAATGTCTTATCCTTTTTTTGAGAAGATTAACAGAGTTGGAAAAAAAATCAAACGCAGAAAAAAGATTTGTTTTTAAGAAAAATACAGGTGTACAGGGAGTGTTGGCCTAGTCATTAGAGCTGTGCACTTCTGCTCTGAGAAGTTCGCAAGTACCTGGTTCAATCCCAACAGCCTGCATTCTGGGTTCCTGAGCAAAAACCTTTAACCCCACTCTGCTCCCCGAGTGCCACACAATGGCAGCTCACTGCACCATAAGGGGATGGGTCAAAGGTGGAGAGTGAATTTCCCCATTTTGGGACAATATAGGGATTTACATTTTTATTTATTTTTTTTGCTCAGGAACAGAGATTGGCAGGGAAAGTGCAGGCTTCCCTGGAATCAAGCCACCATTTCCCAGATCTATATTGAAATGCTAGTAGCAGAGGTGATGCTCTTAACAAAAAGAACCTAAAGGAATCTGAAATAATTTTGTTTTGAGTCCACATGCAACCTTTAGCAAAACCAAAATATTTTTTGTAATGAATATCTCCTCGTCCCAAAGTTAACTCTCACTTGGGTGATGTTAAAAGATGCGTGGATTAACCACCAGATGGTGGTCTTGTCACATTTCCCCACCAATGTGTGGCTTATAAACTGTCCTTCCAGCTATGACTTAAATTGTAATGGTTCGTTTTTTCACCTGCAGTGGATTTGATGGCAGGTTTTCATTCAAGTAAGGAGATGATAAGCTTATGTCACAACAATAACTGCATCAGCTCACCTTTACCTCTAAATAAGCAATGGAACAAAAGTAATTACCACATGTTATAGAGATTTTAACTTGTTTTAAATGGTTTTAAAATGAATTCATGATGATTACTCAGACATGCATGAATCAAGCAAAAATGCCACTATAAGCATGACAGCTCTACTAAGAATCCAGTAGAGATAATTGAATGTCTTTAAAAGGTGGATGATCAGAAACCTAAAGCAGAAAACATGAAGGACTCTATACATTTTTGACATTGAGTGTGACTATAACATTATGGTTTCTGTTCCTCTCAGTGGAAACCCTGTAATATGACCATGCCTCTGTTCTTATTGTGAAATAACTGGAGCATAACAAATATGACTTTAGATGTATTTCATTTTCTGTTTTCAAATCCTTCTGTTCAATGCATAATCAATTCTTCTGTTGTCTCGATAGTGGGACATGTATTACTTTAAAAAGCAAGAAAAAGGACAAAAATATCAAGGCACATCATTTCGATGTAACAAACTGAGATGAAGGACACCCGCTTAAAAACATCAGGGAAGCTGAAGGGCTGTATGTGCTCTTTACGCATCCTGATAATAGCTGTGACACCCTGTTTAAAACAAAAACAAAAAAGAAGATTTAAAAGTATGTCTTATAAAACAGTATTAGGTGAGAGACATCTCTAAGCAATATTTTCTTGCAGAGCAAAGCTTACCTTATACCACGTGAATGGGAAAAAAATCAAAGGCTTTGCTGCTGATAACTGAACACTCTAGTAGAACATCTTTGGCACAATTTCCTTGAATTTCACGACGTAGTTGGATTGTGGTTGGGAGATGCATCAACAGCAGCTAGGAAAATAAAACCAGAGACTGTCAGAGAACAAAATAATGTAACACTGCTGAACAGAAGCATTTTAATTGGGATAATAAGAACATCTCACCATGATAAACAGTATCCCTTAGGACATGTTTTACACCTGATTTGCTTCTTGTCTTTGCGATGAAAGTGTGAAATTTTTCTCTATTTACTTGAAACTTAGTCACAGTTTCCTGTGAAAACAGGAAACGAGATTTGGCAAGTAAATCTATGGATAACATAACATATGCCACCAGGTGGTGCCTGACAAGACTGAAATCTTTGTATGTTGTCACAGAAATATTTCACAGGGACCCTCGGTGAAAAAATACATTATGGAATCAGTGCTTTTGAGAAGAGGAAAGTTATGTGATTATTTGAAATTCATTCTTCAAAATTTTATGCCAAAGATGTTTTGCTAAACAGCCAATGTGAAACTTTAAATATTGTGATTAAAAAACACTGTGTTTAAACTCTGAGAGGCAGAAAGATATAAACCAGTATTTAGACATTACAGTAGATAAACTCTTCTCCTTGCTGGAGCTGTTCTCTTGCCTTGGTGGGACCGTTGTGGGTTCACTTACAGCTTCCTACTCTGCCACATGCAGGCGCCTCTTTGACTAAAGCACTTACTTCCTGACTTCCTATCAATCTGCATGAAAGTGTTTGCATGTAAGTTGAGCAGATAAGGGTAGCTCTGATGTACGAAGCTCTTTGAGTGGTCAAGTATTTAAGGAATTATTGGTGTAATGAGTACAAAGACTTGCTTTAATTTCATTGTCCAATATAAAAAAAAAATACAATATTTTAAAAGCCAAATTTTAAGACTATTATCATTGCTATGAAAGATAAATATACAGATTAAAATTCAGAATTCCTCCTATGATTGGAGCTGTAAGTCATGAAAAATGGACACTATTCATCTTTAAAAAAAAAACTAAAACAAAAAAACAAAAAAAGAATGAATCAAGCAGCTTTAAACATAAAAACATGCTTTTACAGTGCTGGTGAAGAAAAGAGAAACACCAAAGTTAATCGCAAAGAAGCAAATAAAATAAAAATTTTTTACTTTTTGTTTTTTTTTTCTCTCAGAATTTCCATATTGCAAGTGGAGATACAAAAATAACACACCCTGATATCAGGATGAAGTGGAAAATTTGGAGATCCAGCATCACTGGGTTCCCATCCATAGAAAATATGATGTAGTACTTCTTGCAGCTCGTATCTGATTAAAACAGGTCACAAAATAGTTCTGCAGTTCTGTTTGTTGTCACATTTTATTTAGTGTTTGAACAATTAAAGGTATTGTGGAGGATTTTTGTGAATTTTCCATTGCCCATGCACAACCCTGTACCCACTCTTGAGAGGGAATGCCTTTTAAACACATGCGAGAGTTTAAAAGTTGCAGTTCTCATAGCTCATACAAGTTTATTGTGCCTGAACCTCCGCCCTAACCCCTAAATCCCTCAATCACTACATAGAGTCGGACTATATAGTGGACTTTATAGTGAACTCAGTTAACTTACCGTTACTACTTTTTTCCACATTGGTCACGTAACTCCTCCACCACACGGTGCTCGCGCCATCTTTGTTATTAGTCACCGTTGTCGGTCTGCGACAGCCTATGGCGACAGCGGGCTGCTGTGACAACAAATCCCATAATGCTTTGATACGAGAGCTCTCCGCACAAATCGTTCTGGGATATATCTGCCTCCTCTGAGGCCTTTCTTTTCTTCTCATGAACTTCATAGACACTATTTCTCTTACGACCCTCAGTCGTTTTCAAAGAAAACGGTGAGAAAGGTGAGCTTCAGTGACTGAAACCGTTGATCACCACAGATATATGCCTGAAAGTGCACATGCGCAGAAAAATAGTTAACGGGACGAGCACGTAAGATGGCCTTTTATAAACATATCATCAGATTGATAATTAGGAGGACCACTTATATAGACGATCCACCCGGAGATAAAAGATGGTCCTAAAATTCCAGGATTTAATGGGGTGAACTTAGTTTTGTCACAGAGGTCCATCTCTATTAAACAAGCTTAAAAAAATAACATTCAAAGAAAATAATCTGTATAAACCTAATGGCCTGATAATTTATATGTAAGAGTATCTGGAAATGACCCTATCCGTTTTTTTCCCCCCTTTGGCTACACATCAATCACAAGAGCATAAAGAGTCATGTACAACTTTTGGGGGAAATGAAAAAGGTTTATGAAGGTTATTGAGCTCTTTCTTCTAACAGCAGAATGACATTAATCATTCACACAAACACATACACACTCACACACATATGTGTCAAGCTCATCCTGTTGTTTTTGCCACAGGGAACTATCCATTGTCTCCCTCTCAACCGTATTATTTGTATGTGTCGCTCCTGTTGACAAAGGAGGGCGATATATGGTTATTAATAGCAGAGGGACTTTATGGAAAAGGGAAGAGTGAGGTCCTTTGGATTTCCCCATCTGCATAAAAAACAATACTTCACTCAGCAGCAGCTGGTACGGCAGAAGAAATGCGACAGAAATTTTACAAATGAATATTAGTGAAAATGTGGATTTTTTTTTTCCCAGCCACCTCCCACTGGACACCAGGGGCTGCAGCTGTGAGCTGTTTTAGTTCTGTGACCCAGAGTAAACTCAGAGCAGGACATAAACATCAAATGTAAAAGCACAACTCTCCACATTCCTGGAATATCAGTCAGAGACAGATGTGCTGATATTTCAGTGCTGCATTTTATAAAATCCAACTCATTAAACACAGGGGAGCTTTAAAGTTCTTCCAAACTGCTCATGCAAAATAGAATTTCAGCAGAAAACAATCTACAGGGTTGATAGAGGAATTAAGGGTGTTTTTTCTTTATTATTGGCTTGATATTTGGTGCAAATGTGACACAAGCGTAGTGGGGATGTTTGTCGGCATTTAGCCTCTTGGTGTTGCAGCTAAAGCGTGTTACTGAGGTAAATCCCAGAGGTTGTTAGCATGCCCAGCTGCAGGGTCTGGCCTCTATGTTTCTGTCAGCAAGCTTGTTCACTGCACACTCTGTCGCCTCTGATTGAGGAAATCCTCTGACTGTTTGCTCTGTTTGCTGAAATGAAACATCCCAATGGTTCCGCTGTCCCTCCCACAGGTCCTGTACGCAGAGACTTTCCCATGAAGACCACAGAATGTTTACAAGGGTTTGACAGATATATGGCTTTTTGATGGACCGTCACACTGCCACTGTGTTTCAGTGCCAGGGAGGAAGACAGATGACACGACCAGATAAAATTAGTCATTTGTGTAATCTAGTGTATCATTAAGATAGTCATTTATCAAATGACTATGTGAGAAAATAAAAGAGAGGAGAATGAAGCAAATCTAAGCTTACGATTTCTATGGTTTGGTCAGCTCCCTCACCAACACTGTTTAGTTTTCTCACTTTCCATGTGCTGGAACTAAAGGTTCATAAATGTCAACCTGAAATAACAGTGAAAAAATATGTCAACGTTAATTGGCCACAGTAATTAGATTGAAAACATATAAATAAGTTATTGTCATGATTAGAGACTGACTGATCTAATATCTTTTGCTAAATAATACCTATCACTAAGGGAAGCATACGCTACCTACTGAGGCGACGGGAATCTTTTGGAGTGAAGGGAGCGCTTCAGAAAAACCTCTTGGATTCTCTTGTGGCATCTCTCCTGGTTAGTATTTTAGAGCAGCAGCTTGACGTCCTTTTACTTTCTGTATCCTGTCGGCCTATTTTTAACTTCTTTGATTTGTTCTTTTTATATGGTCTTGTCTGTTTATGTTTTCTTTACTGTCTTTTTTTCTCTGCTCCTAAAACACTTGCATGCTCCCACTGTAGCGAAACAAAGGACGTTTCTATTCTGGTCACACTTTTTGATCGAATGTTTAGTTATAAAGAACCAACTTCTTTCCCCACAGTAAGAACTGATTCATTTAGGTTAAAGAGTTGATTGTTACTTTTGTCTGATGTTGATTATAGCTAGCAATAGACTATACAAGCTACTTAGCCTGTAAAAAAAAAAGAAAAATGTGTTCCTGTGGAATATATAACAATAACATAATGATAAATCATAGCTCCACCATATTGCAATTTCATATTTTTTGCGTTTTGAGAAGGTTGGAAGAACTCTGAAGAATGTTTTTAACTGTTGAGGCGTCTTACAAACTCTTCTCTACTCTTACCCAATAAACTGAGTGCTAATAGAATGAAATGTAGATAACAGGACGTTACATAGGTGGGAGATGTGGAGCCATCAATTCATCTGTATGTCATCTATGACTCACCTCGTTCAGTGGCTGGGCAGAACAAACACATGGCATGGAGATGTATTGATTGCTCCCACCTGGGACATAATCTGCAGAGAGCTTTGTTAAACAATAACTGCTTCTTGGTTCAGGCCTGCTCAAACTTCTCAAGAGGTTTCCCTGCTTCAGGACAGCTGATTTCCATTGATAGCTGATTTATTCAACTGCAGTCATCAGATTCATCCTCTAATACCTCTAAAACCTGCAGGGAAACAACCCTCGAGGACCGACGTTGGGCAAGCCTTCTAGAACTTGGATTTTGATTTCATTTCAAAATGTTTTTTATAATTTGAGCAATAAGTAAATACAAAAGACACAGGTCAATGCACACTGTTAACATATTGGGGCAAGTAGTCAAGGACAAAACTGTTGTATACAGCTATGTTTACCATCACCACCACAAGATGATAACTAGTCAAAATAAAATTGAGTTTACATGTATATATATCAAATATATTTTCCTTTAAAAGAAACAACTATAAAGCAAACTGAATCTGCATCAAACCTTTTTTCATTATAATCCAAAAAGGGAATGTTGGACAGTAATCCTGATCTTTTCAAGCTGAAGAAATTACATGGTATTGTTCACCCAGTGAGAATGTTTTGGAGGGGAGGGGGACTTCCAGTTAGTAAGGATTAAACGACAAGCCAATAGAGTTGAAAATGATTGGCAATTTGAAGCTCTAACATTAGTGCAAAGTGCGGTTATTGGATCTGGCTCAATTAGTTTTTACCATGGATTTTGATAGCAACTGTTTACTGTCTCTTTTTTTTTTTTTTTTTTTTACTTTAATACCATCTATAGCAGGGGTCTGCAACCTGCGGCTCCAGAGCCACATATGGCTCTTTGAACCCTCTCCAGCGGCTCTTAATATAGGCTAAAATGTATATAAAGAGCTAAATAATTTACTATAATATATACCGGTATCAATAGCTTTAGCGTTTTTTATAATATGGAAAAGAATGAGATTAAAAGAACCAGAAATATGTTTTAAGTGACATTTTTCTATGAATTAGCTTGAAAATGATACGTTTTAACATTAAAAATATATGAATTGATTGTTTGAGATAGCAAGGTTTTCTAGAAAAAGTCATGGTATATTTTGCGGCTCTAAATAACTTTTATTTGGTTGTACTCTGGGCAAAACGGCTCTTTGGATATGAAAGGTTGCAGACCCCTGATCTATAGGTAATGTTAAGGCAGCACAGTGAGTAGCACTGTTGACTTACAGCAAGAAGTTTCCAGGTTCGATTCCCTGCCTTGGCTTATTTCTGCATGGAGTTAGCATGTTCTCCCCATGCATGCATGGGTTCTCTCCGGGTACTCTGGCTTCTTACCACAGTCCAAAGTCAAGACCGTTAGGTTAGTTGAGTGTGTGTGAATAGTTGTTTGCCCTGTTTGTTTCTGTGTTGCCCTGCAATAAGCTGGCGACCTGTCCAGGGTGTACCCCGCCTCTCGCCCATTAACAGTTGGAGATAGGCTGTCAAGGGCACCACCACCCCTCTCGACCCCACCAGGGATAAGCGTGTCAGAAAATGGAAGGTAATGTTACATCTCATTTACTCTTTCTGATTTCATCTGACTGCCTTGAATATAAAAAATTATTATGTCAGTGTTATTGTTACCCTTTTTTATATCCTCTCTAAGAGACCATTCCCTTTATTGATATCAGCTGTAATTCAAATTAGTATTGGTTGTCTGGTCAATAACTATATTAAAGCAAATCAACACAGCTGGAACATCAAAAAAAAGTAATGAAGTCCGTCTTGAGATTTAAAATAAACTTTTTATTGTTTGCATCCAGCAAAAAAACAGCAATAGTTTGTGTTGCAGATCTGTTATTATTTTCTGGGTCAGAAACGGACTAATGGGGGAATAACTGCTGTAAGCTCCAAGATCTCAAATCTGGCTGATATCAAAACCAATTTTAATATTGCCTCTATGACCGTGAACGGATATATTTCCTCACACTTTGGACACCATGAAAGACCAAACGCATTGCTGATACTGCTTCTCTGCAAACACTCACAATCCTGAGTTGCATTACAACCACTGTCATATTACCAAACTGCATGACTGATCCCCTTCTACAACACAGACAGCAACTCCTTGGAAATAAATATCGGTTGTTGATGTCAGCCCTCCAAAAAAAGACTAATATCGCCTGCAATATTAATGCTAAGGTATCGTGCATCCTTTGTTCCAAGTTATAAAATTTGGTTAGAGAGAGAAAGAGACCCTTTGTGGAATGGGAAGCACTATCATACCTGCTATCATAATGATATAAATTTTCTGTACTAAACCAATTAACCAAATAACGCTACCTAGTTGGTGTGATACAGATTAACGATAGCACGTTTGTTCTGTGCACACATTCAAACACCTGACAGGCAAAGGTAAAACAGGGTATTTCACCATATTAGCTTTATGAGGCGTTACTATGTCAACATTGTGTTTTTAGCCTGTTTCTCCAGCCCAATGCGCTGCTAAGACATAAATCATAATATTTTTCTTTTCACAAGAGCTTCAATAACAATGACCCTTTACGCATGCAACAGGGAGTATACGCCTCTCCACTCGGAATATGATGTTTTTCCTTCCGTTTGATCTGGATAGTGCTTTGTTATGCTGATTACAGCTGAAACAAGCTTAAATTATTATTTTTTTTTTTTGTTATTGTGAGAGAACTGGGTGCACAGAGCTGCATCACCCTGCCAGTTCAAGTGTTTATTTAAGGAAGCAAAAAATAAAAATCCTTCTCTAATGTCTTGCAGGATTCTCACCTTAGCCTCTGGGCTTTGGCAGGCCACTCACTGTTGGGGATTGATTGGCCAAGCTAGCAGGAGAACACAGCACTGTTAGCAGGATCTGTATTGTTCCCTAATTTCTTCTCTGGGATTTCCTTAGACCAGCTCCCTCCACCCACCCGTTCTATTCTCTCTGCAGCCCTTAATCATCCTCCCTCTGTCTGAAGGGCCTGCCAAACTCTTTGGCACATAAAAACAATTGTTCTTGCATGTCTGAGGAGACACAACCGGCTTCTCGGACGGCTTTTCTCCCCTACAGAAGCTCAGCTGATGGTCAGGCATACAGACTTCCTCCTCCGCATGGAAAAGTGCCTGTGTTCAGTGAAATAGGAAAGGAGGCGCCTTAGCCTTAAGCTGCAAAGTGACACAGAACCATCAATATGTCTGACGTCCTGGGCCATCTTATGCTGAAATGGACTGTAAGAGCAGAAGCTATTAAAATATTACCATGTGCAAGGTTTTTGTAACAAGACCTCCTTGGCAAGAGTTACAAAATGCTGAGGACAAGCACCGATCTGGGAATCAGGACAGCGTTCCCAGATGATGCTGAAAAAAAAACAACAACAAAAAACGCTTTACATCCTTCCTGTTTCTGGTTCATCTAGTTTTTCTTCACTTCTTTCCTGCTCTCGGGGAGAAATGAACAGGACGGCTCTGAGCTGTCTGAGCTGTGATTTGTGTTTCATCTGTGAAGGTGTTTGCAAGCAGCCGTTGCTCAACACGATTCATCAAACCGTCCTTCCTTAATGAAATACAACTGCTTCCTGTTCTGTGCATTAGCATGACAAGAAAGGCTTTTCAGCTTATGGCTTCAGGAACATGAAAACTGTGATGGGTTACTTCATTCCCTTAAAGACAGAATAGTTCCAACTGTTGGAATAAAATAAAACAAAAAAAAAAATCACTCAAAGTATTTCAGAAAACAGAGGCACTTAGAATAGTAAAATATATGAATTTGACTATTTCAACAAAGGTTTTTTAAAAGCCAATTTATAATGACATCATTCAATCCTGGTGTTAAAATATTTTTAGCTTGTTTTTCACTTCAGTTTATTTCCGTTTATCATTAATCACAACACATTTCATTTCAAGGCACTTTACTGACACAATACAAATACCCAGTTTTTACCTCTGAAATAAAGACTTGAAGTACTTTCTTAACTTTTTTGATGAAAGAGTAAAAATTAACTGTCCTCATCTACTGGCCTGAGATTAAGCAGAAATGTTCACTGTCTCAGGAAAAAACATCATTGTATAGTTGTTGAGAATTTAATTGTTCCTGCTGGAAGTTTCTTCATGTTAAAAGGGAGTTTTTCCTTTCTACTGTCGCTACAAGCATTCTTGGTGTGAGGGGTTGCCTTTGAGTCAGTGAGTTGATGCAATCAACTAGTTTTCCTTAAATAGAAAACTTTGAATAAATTTGACTGTATGATTTGGTGAACTATAAAGTGCCTTGAGTTGACGTGTTGTGAATTGGTGCCATATAAAACTGAATTGAATTGAGTAACTTAGATATAATGTTGTTTGTGTGTAAAATTTACAGAAATGGGAGTTTTTTTTTTTTTTTTTTTCTTTTTTTAACTTTGGTAGGCTGGACAACTTCAAAGTTGTGAAGTAATGAGGCATGCCTGAAGAAATTACAAAAAGTATACAACTTCAGAGTCGCTGCACACCGCACATCAAACAGACCGGCTGCATCTACATTTCCATCTGGGACTGATAACCACAGATAAGAGCTTGCAAGAGAGACATCCAAGCCTTCACCAGTTAGTTTGTGTTGCTTTAGGATGGATGGAGCAACAGGTCAGCGCGCTATTATAACTGGATAGGAGGAGCTGGCTGCTTTGGAGTCAAGCGTCATTCTCCTGCTGCAGATTTGCAGGAATCCCATGAAAACACGTTTTTTTTATCTCTCAGGTGTTCATATCAAAAAATATAAAATATGGCTGTAGAAAATAAAAGGGTTAAAATATCTATCTAGTATATGTATATAATATGCAATGTTTCTTCTTTCTATTAGGCTAGAAAGAATAAAACATCTATATTTAGTGGAATAGCCATGATCGCTGCATTCATGCATTTCGATCTTTCACATCTGTTTGGGTCCAGAGGATCTTATCAGTGCCTCGTTTAGCAGAATAATATTTGCATGTCTGAGCATGAAAGGGCTTCACAAATAAAGAAGCAACAGTAGTTTTCCAAAACTTCAAAATTAACCAATTCATTGGAGAAAAACATATATATCCAGTCAGTGCTGTGTGCATACCCTGCCTTCTTACTTGCAGGGTGACTGGCAGGTGGGTTCCCACAGCTGAAGCTCATCATGGTCCAATCAGGAGCAGTTTATAGAGGCGCAGATCCCCTGTGGCAGATGCCAGATTGTTCTCCTTCTTCAAGTGGCAATCAGGCCTCGCAGTGAGCTTATGAATTCCAGTTTTTTGTGTTTTACAATTTACCTTCTCATTGTCCTCCCTCCAGAACAGCCATTAATTGGTTCTTGATCAGCGACTCTCTGCCTCCACCTTGTCATTTCTGAGGCTCATGGTTATTTAGTATTCAGCTCAGGAACCTCACTGCTCCTCTGGTTTTGTCTCTGAATCAAAAGTCTCAGCACTTTTACTAAATCACCATCATCATCATCACTTACCTGCATGTCCATCCCTAAATCACTCTGTCTGCCTCTGCCTACTTCTTGGAAAGAAAGATAGGAATCGTTACCAAACCGAACCCCGCACAACAACTTACCCAACTCAGTAGATTGACTCACCTCCTTCCTGGAAAAATCTGCCTTTCGACAATATGTCTCCTACTTCTGCACATTTACCAGAAGACTTGCTGCAATAAAAATGTTCCTGAAACTCTTCAACTTCCTTGTCATTGTTACTTGAATCCAGGGATGAATGTGTGTAATCAAGTGCAACAAATCTACCTCATATTAATGAATTTGGTCTACCTGTGGAATAGAATCGAAGAAGAAGAATAAAATTCACATTAATTGTCATTACACTGTCACAAGTACAAAGCAATGAAATTCACTCTCTGCATTTAACCAATCCCTTTTGGCAGCAGTGAGCTGCCATTGTGCGGCATCAGGGAGCAGTGTGGGGTCTTGCTTAGGGAGACAGTCCAAAGCCCTGAACAGCTATTTTATGTTTTTTAAAGAATACATGTTGAAAACAGAACAATTATATGCTTGGTGCAATAACGACTAAAAGTGAGGTGTTCATGTGTACGAGGATGGAAACACATACTGCCAACCAGACATCTTAGCAGTGATCATTTTATTCTAGCAACAGAATATCATAACATAATTTGCATTTAGTTGATGATTTATTTAGGGAATATTTCTCATGCCAAATTTCCCTGACTGCAGCACACATCTGGTTCTGTCTCCTTTTTTCTTGCTAAGAATGAAAGCTCAAACAAAAATTGTCTAACACTGATCCTAATCTTGAGATCTATGTTTTTCTGTGGAATCTTTTAAATAATTCAGTCACTAAATTCAGTCTATTACTTATAAATTCACTGATTAAATTTAAAAAAGTAATCAGTAATTTCTTCCTATTCTTTTGCGTTCTTTACCAAACACAACCAAACACAACAGCTACAACTAGAATGTGTCCAAGTATTTTTTTTATCATTTTTTTTATATATATAGTTTTGAACTATTCATTTTTTTTTTAGCACAAAGATCGGATTTATTTACTGTCTAGAGAATCCTTTCCAACAACAACATCCAAAGCATAAAAATCTGCTTTGGGACTTAAAAAAGATGGGCATCAGTTAAAGAGGAGAAACTCAGTGATGAGGTAAACTTGAGTTCCCAGATGGGTCCTTTGGGCCTTTGCTTGTCAGACATGTTAACCAGACCCACACTGATCATGTCTGCTTTCTATCCACCTTTGATTTAACTCATTTCTTCTGCACTGTCTTTCCCATGTATCTGCCAACTTGTTTTTTAAAAAATCGTTTAGATTTTGTTTAAGACTCATCTTTTGGGTTGCTTGCTCTGCAACAGAGTGCTGTACATCTGGGTCCCAGTGCCGGATGATCTCAGGACTGGCGATGACCCAAAGCCCACCGCACAGAGAGATCCTCAGAGACGCCGGCTGTGCACTATTTTCCCCCTTCCTCTGCCTACGTGACATCTTCCTGTCTGGGGAGCCTCAGGGAGCCATTTAGGGAGGCCTCAGTCTCTGAACATGGAGGATGAATTTGACTTATCCCGATGGGGACAAGATGTAGACGGAGACTGACGGAAGCCTGCACCTTTACCTGCCTGAAAATTACCTTTCCATTCAGCCTCCTAAGCCACTGGGGAGTCTGCATCTTCTAAATCTGCAGACTCACTCTAAGTGATGCCAGACAGGAACTCTGGCTCTGCTGTCTGAGTGTTTGAGCTGCAGGTTGCATGGTAGAACACCTTCTCAGGATCCAGAGGAAGCAGAGAAAAGCCCAAAGAAACTTGGCGGCTTTCACTAGCTTCAAGGGAAAGTTGTTTGTATTGACGTCGATCTGCAGATCCAGACCCTCCCTATTAGAACAAACAGCAGGCTCAATCTGTATAGTTTCCTGATGTGAAATAAACCACTAACAAGAAAACAGATGAAAAAGGGGCAAGTCTAACTGCATCATTTGCCATCATTACGTTTCACTTCACTTCAGAGCTGCGACCTCTCACCTCTCACCCCATCTCGTCTTGTCCAGTGGGCCCACAGCGGTGATTTATCCCTCTGACACACCAACAGCTGTGTTGGGGCTCTGAGCAGAGTGTGGGCTACTATTTGCCGTGACTAATCGGAAACAGACTTAAAAAAAAACACTGAATGCTGAGTTTTGAAGGGGGTGAAAAAAAACAGCAGCCAGTGACACCAGAGACCCTGAACTTTTTGCTGTAAGCTTCAGCAGTTTCCTCACAACATGTTGGCTGAAACCATTATAACATGAAGATTGGGGGGGGAGCGCAGAATAGATTTAATATTCATGCAAAATGGTGACAGAGAATATTAAGATGTTTGTTTACTAGATATTAAGTAAACAAAAAAGCCTGCTGCACTAAAAGACAGATTTTCCAACACTTTACATCAAGGACTAAATAACCTTAATGTGTGACACATGCATCTTTACTGAAACGGTGCAATAAAATGGTAAAAATGCCTTACATTTTGATAAAATATATTTTATTTAAAACATCTTTCAAATAAAAAAAAAAGACCATTAAGTTTCCAACAAATGCACTGCATCTTTGAACATCTTACAGTCTGGGATGTCTCAGTCAAGTATAAATAGTCTTTTCTTTGGTGCCACCTTTGGATCCAGCATGTGTGTACAGGTACACGGGTGGGCGCTCTGTGTTGCACCAGCTTCAGTTCTTTCCCTGAGAAAGTCTTTGAGGGTTTTCAGGTTGCAAACAGTTCACTGATGGTTTCCGGTCAACGCCTCACTCGCAGTGGACCCAGTCCACGCATTTTCAAACAGTCTTTCCCATCTTTAATCTGAAAAAGAATTAAAAAGTGCATTAGTAACTTAATATAGAAAATTAAAATAGATCAGAAAAAAGCAGCACTGAATATCAGCCCTCACCCTCCTCAAAAGTTATAGTTCTTTTACACCGATGCAATTTGGAGGTGTTTTCTGTCACACCATATAAATAAGTGCATGTTAAAAAAATATATTTAAGCCATCCGTTTAACGTATTTTTCAGGCTGGTGCAGCGGATGTGTAGCAATAAAAAAAGAGCCCTGGTGTCCAGCATTCAATTCAGTTCAGTTCAATTCAAATCACTTTATTAATCCCTAAGGGGCAAATTAAGGCACTATGATTAGCAACACATTCAGAAAAACAAGAGCATGCGATGCAGAGAAAAAGAAAAAAATGCATCACTTAATATAATTAACAAGTGATAAAGAAAAGTGAACTAATGGGAGTCTTTTACTAATTGAACCCGATCAAAGATCAACACATTTAAGGTCAAATTATCCAACACCCCCTTTATTACATTTGGTCTATAAATGCATCAACAATCAGAACATATTAGATGAGTAAATGAAAAAGTTTAGGGACGTAAACTTTGGTGCATAAGATAGGGAATAATTTTAATAATTTTTATTTGCTGTTTGATTCCAAGACCCTCCAGAGTTTAGTCTGTTGAAAGTAAAAATAAATAAAAATAAAATTGAAAGCAGCACATTTCCTCTGAAGTTGAGAAAAATTTTCTCAATAAATATATATTAATACTTCAAAAGGAAATTAACAAAAAAGTAGAAAAAATAGATTGAAACAACATTTTTTTAAGTCTGACAGCCAAGGAGAAGATGCTGGGCTTGTTTCTTTATTCTGTGGATTTTTACAGGTTGAAATCAGTTTATCTGCAGATTAAACTTGTTAGCAACTCATGAGCAGAATTATATTTGGGCCAAAATTATTTATTTCTGAATAATGGCTGCAGAATGTTCTGCACAAAGTGTGCATCCTGTGCCCCTTGTTTAATGAAAACTTCAACTATCAGTAAGAATGCAGCTTTGATTTTTATTTTGATTCATATTATTTCGACTGAACGAGCAAAACCTAAAAGTACAAAATAAAATAAAAAACTATGCCAAGATCTATCTGCACTGGCAGCCTAATAAGGCCCAAAACTGTGCAGAAAGCATTCTGATTTTATCATCTGATGCTGTGTTGTATCAAAAGGGTTTTCATATAGGATTTCCATAAAAAGCATTTACCCCTCTCCTCTGGTTGCTCAAACAGAAGGTGCAGATGGTGCGCGGCTGCTTCCCTGCGCTCTCGCCCTGCGCATGGACCGCACCGAGGCACGGCTGTCCCTCCGCGCCGGCGTCTCCGATTAGCAGCACGTTGGCCAGGTGGGAGATGTAGCTGGAGGCGAGTCGAAGCGTTTCTATCTTGGAGAGCTTTCTGTCCACCGGCTCTGTGGGAATGAGAGTCCGGAGTGCGGTGAACGCCGTGTTGACGCTTTGGGTCCGACCCCTCTCCCGCGCGTTGGCGGCGCTCCGCTGCTTCATCACCACCGCGGAGTCTCCCTCCAGCTTACGGGAGATTCGCCTCCGTTTCTCCATCGAGCCGCAGTAGCTCTGCTCCGAGCTGCCGTCGCTCTCGCTGCGGTTCTCGTCGTCCTCAGAGGTGATCATGAAGTCCGAGTAGATCAAGTGGGTCGCCACGGGCCGCAGCATGGCAAAAGTCATGATTCAAAGTTACCAGTGCCTCCTTTATCCTCGTCAGAGTCGCTCCACACCGCACACCAAACAGACCGGCTGCATCTACATTTCCATCTGGGACTGAGAACCACAGATAAGAGCTTGCAAGAGAGACATCCAAGCCTTCACCAGTTAGTTTGCGTTGCTTTAGGATGAATGGAGCAACAGGTCAGCGCGCTATTATAACTGGATGGGAGGAGCTGGCTGCTTTCAGGTCAAGAGTCATTCTTCTGCTGCAGATCCTGCAGGAATCCCATGAAAACTTGTATATGTATATATGGCTGTAGAAAATAAAAAGTGTTACATATATTAAAATGCACTGTTTTCTTTCAGACTGAGATAGAAATGATAAGGATTAGGTTAGAAAGAATAAAACATCTATATTTAGCTCAATAGCCATGATCACTGCATTCATGCATTTCAATCTTTCACATCTGTTTGGGTCCAGAGGATGTTATCAGTGCCTCATTTAGCAGAATTATATTTGCATGTCTGAGTATGAAAAGGCTTCAGAAATAAAGAAGCAAAAGTAGTTTTCCAAAACTTCAAAATTAACCAAAACATTGGAGAAAAACATATATCCAGTCAGTGCTGTGTGCATAACCTGCCTTCCTAATTGCAGGATGACTGGCAGGTGATTCCGTAAAAATTAAAAAAAATATCCACTGGACTTGGTTTTCAAGATTTGAAGACGTTTCGCTACCTCTCCAGGAAGCTTTCTCAATTCAAATGTCTGGATCCGCAGTGAGTTTGAGTCTTATATAGACAACGCCTTGTATCGCTTGGAAACATGCAATGGCGGAATGCCATTGCATGTTTTTACGGAATGACTATGACCTGGATGACTGAGAACCTTCATCAGCGACTGGCAGGTGAGTTCCCACAGCTGAAGCTCATCATGGTCCAATCAGGAGCAGCTTATAGAGGCGCAGATCCCCTGCAGCAGATGCCAGATTGTTCTCCTTCGTCAACTGAGCTTATGAATTCAATTTTTTGTGTGTTTTACAATTTACCTTCTCATTGTCCTCCCTCCAGAACAGCCATTAATTGGTTCTTGATCAGCGACTCTCTGCCTCCACCTTGTCATTTCTGAGGCTCATGGTTATTTATTATTCAGCTCAGGAACCTCACTGCTCCTCTGGTTTCGTCTCTGAATCAAAGGTCTCAGCACTTTTTCTAAACCACCATCATCACTTACCTGTATGTCCATCCCTAAATCACTCTGTGCTGCCTCTGCCTACTTCTTGGAAAGAAAGACAGGAATTGTTACCAACCAGAATCCTGTACAACAACTTACCCAACTCAGTAGATTGACTCACCTCCTTCCTGGAAACCTCTGTTTTCCAACAATATGTCTGCTACTTCTGCACATTTACCAGTAGACTTGGTGCAATAAAAATGTACCTGAAATTCTTCAACTTCCTTGTCATTGTTGCTTGAATCCAGGGATGAATGTGTTTAATCAAGTGCAACAAATCTACCTCATATTAATGAATTTGGTCTACCTGTGGAATAGAATAGAAGAAGAATAGAATTAAAATGTACTGTCATTACACTGTCAAGTACAAAGCAACAAATTTTACTCTCTGCATTAAACCCATACCTTTTGGGAGCAGTGGGCTGCCATTGTGCGGAGCCTGGAGAGCAGTGTGGGGTGAAGGGTCTTGCTCAGGGACACAGAGAGGGAGTCTGTAGGGATCAACTGGTTACTTCCAACCTTCTCAGAACAAAACCGCACTGCTCTAACCACTAGGCTATTACTTCCCAACTGTGTGCGTGTATTTAGTAGATGTACATCTATACGTGAGAAGGGTATGACATCTTCAAACCAACGGTGTTGTGTGTCACCATAACTATGGGTAACAGTATATACAATTCCATCTAAGTCTTAAATGGATTTTAATCAAACCTTTGACATGTCAAAAATAAAGAAATTTGAATTGGACATATTTCCATTCATTGAAGCATCTTAAAGGAAAAGTTCAGTCGCATTCAGAGTACAAACTTCTGAAAGTACTTTAACTATGAAATGATTACATACTTTTCAATAAATTATAAGTGTTTTTGATTAAGAGTAATTTCATTTGAATGTGCTTTACTAGAGGCATCCATGTTTGTCAAAGAATACAAATGCCACCTACTTGTTTGTGACATCACGGTGCGGTATCGGCTGTTGAGGAATTCCCAATGCTGTATCTGGTGTTTTTTCGCAACGTGCCATGATGGTGATGACCAGTGACCATGTGAAACAGAAGTTCGATGGCAAATCCTCCCTCTTCAAGTTGGTAATCCAACGACGAACCCGTGGAGGATCATGAATCGGAAAGGTGAAATAATTAAAAAGAAAATTCTCTTTCACCCGATGTATTACATCCAACTGCCATGCATGTGGGCATTGTCAGTTTAACTATAGCTCTCATGAATTTCAATAGTGAAGTCCTCTCAAAATCTTAAATAATTGTTGTTGATTGCAGATATGTCTAGTAGTTCCCAATTACTTTGCTTGTAAAGCGGGGAGAATGGTGCTAGGCTTAATGCGCCGTGACACTATATTTGGGCAAAAATGGCCAGTGACTAAGTGATCACGACGGAAAATATGTTTTTTTTTTTACTTTTTAACGCTTTTTTAATGCTAAATTCATTAAATCACTGCAAACATATTAGTTTCAGGTATAAATAATGACCCATTGGTTATTCCTGACTTTTCCTTAACCAGTCAATGTTAAGTGCAATGTCATCATAGGTTGTCGTTTCTGATGTTATAACTTCAACAAGTGCAAAAACATTTTTGCAAATTTTACTCGGTTGATCAAATGATCCTGTTTCCATCAAGCTTTTCTAATGTGACTCTTCAAAATGAAAAAAGATGATGATGGAAACACGTCTAGGGGAGCGTAAGAGAAGAAGCAAATAGGCTGCAGTAGCTGTTTAGGAGCTGCAGAGATCTGCAGTTCAAGTGGAAGAGTGGGTTGACAGGACAGCTTTTAGTGACGAACTTTAAACCTCTGGTCTTCGTGAGAGAAAAACAGGGACAAAAAATCAATGCTGAACGACATCTAGATTAAAAATTCTCACCAGCATCAATTGGGACAAAACAAACGTGGAAGAAAATTATATAATCAGATGAGACCAAACCTACAGCACATACCCACAAACTCACTATCTCTACTGTGAAACACGGCGGTGGCAGTATGGTACTGTGGAGGTACTTTTTTCCAGCCAAGAAGAGAAACTGGGCAGTGTCGATAGTAAAGAAGGAGCAAAATAGATTGCAATTGTGGAAAAATAGAAAAACAACTACAAACTGTTAAGGCCCCGTCCACACGAAGTCAAAACGAACACGAAACGCTTTGTCGTAAAGACGGAGACGTAAAATAAATGTGATCGACCACACGAATGCATGAAAACGCTGCAAAATGTATGCCAGGCCTGTAAGTGGCGCTGTGGTGCCAAAGCAAAAATAGGCGACGAAATGTTGGGCATGCGCACTAATATTTATACATGGTTGCCCTGCGGGACCATTTTCGTGGTTCAGTCAAATTCAGTTGCTGAACTATGTCGTCGATATTGATCTGTTCTTCCTGGAGATATTCCAGAAGAAGAAGAATCTGTTGTAAGCCCGACAGCAGGGTGAGTAGCATTAGCAGCAACCATTCAACACAGTATGCCGCCATTGTTGTTGTGATACTGTGTCGGCATGCGTGTTTAGAGGCGACGCTATGACGCATGCGTGTGAAAAGAAAAAATGCGGTTAGAGCTTAAAGATGGAAACGCGAAAACGGCGTTTCAAAATCTTCCCACTCTGAAGGCTGAATAAAAAAAAGATCATTTACAGACCCCCGAAACGCCGGCTTCGTATGGATGAGAGGCTGGTTTGGTAAAAAATTTGTGCGTTTAGGCCAGGGTTCGGCTTCGTGTGGACGGGGCCTAAGTACTCTGGAATAGGTTAGAAATAAAAGCCTTAACTCTCAGGCAGAGCTAAATGGGGTTGGTTAGATCAAAGGATATTCTTGTAAAAAATGGACAAGTCAAAAGCCAGACCTAAATGTGTTTGATAATCTGTTGTGGAAGCTGAAAATAAATGCTTCATTCAATCTTACTGACCCAGAGCTTTTTTTTTTTTTACAAAAAAGAAAATAAAAATGGGTAAACATTTTTGTCTTTAGGTGAGCAAAGCTGGTAGTTGATTCTGCAAATTAATGAACCAATGAGGCAAATGACCATTAACATTGTTCAGACTTTTCATATATTTATCATAAGCATTTAAAAACTTTGTTACAATTTCCCCCCATTAAATAAATCTAAACTCTTTTTGTTACTAACAATATTATAAAACCCCAAGAAGGTTTGCGATTGTAAAATTACAGAATGCTAGAACATATTAGTGTTGATACTTTTGCAAAGCCCTGAATATTAATTGCAATGGTTGTTCCAGCAACGTTTCTTCGACAGTACTCTAGAAGTTGGGAGTCTTTTTACAGACATTTAGGGGCCAATTATACAGACACTGTATTTTTCAATCCTGAAATGTTTATTGCTCTGCAGTATGCTCAGATCTTCTTTTATTAGCAAGTACAACAAAAAAAAAAAAAATGTTGTTGTTTTTTTAATGCAAATACTCTTCAGGGGCAGACATTAGGTTTGTGCATTTATGTAAAAAAGGGAGCATGCTTGTTAAAGCAGTGGCTCCTGCTGTGATGTTCCTCTGCTTTAAGACAGCAGGAGAAAGTTAAATGTGAGTAAATAAACAACGAACAGATGATTCTGGAATGACAGGGATTTATTTGCTTGCTGCCCTGGGTTCAAAAAAACAAAGCAGTAGCAAATGGATGATTTAGTCCCTCCAACCCACGTAAACTTAAGCTGGCAGCCAATTCAGGCACTTCAATGTGCCTCAGCTGCATCAACAGTGAGAGATCAGACACCCAGCTTAAAGAGCAGAAAGGTCTTTAAAGGGACAAACACAAAACATTAGATTCTACTTTACTTAAAAAAACACTTTTTTCCTATTATTGACAAGGTTTATTAGGCCTGACATAGTTTTTTGTATCATCTGTTAGGAAATATGATGATTAAACCCCCAAACATCAACAAACCCTCTGAACTATTAGCCAGCAAATGATGCTGCTAGCCTCCTCTCTTTGGGTAATTACACATATCATGAACTCTTGCTGGGGTGTTAATAGATGCAGGCTGTGGACTGTAGCATGCAATGTCCAAATGGAGCCGTGAAAGACTTTTGTGTCCTTCTGGGCCTGAAAGATCTGTTAATCCTGATGAGGCAAAAGCATGTTAGTTTAGCCACCTGCTGAGGTCCGAGTCGTTGGGTTTCTGAGGTCTGAGAGAAAACAACAGCTCTGTTCAAGCCATGGCATGCTGTTAATGCACATTTTCCTTTACAACCTGTATGTGCATAGATCCATTATTTACATATCAAAAAAGAGTCATAGGTCATCTGGGTACATTTGTGCTGCTGTACAGATTTTCTTGCAAAAATCTTTAAAGCTTCTAAAGACAACATTCCTGAATTTAGATGTCCAAGTGTTCTACTGGTTTGAATGCTAACAAGAATCTCTTATAACAAATCAGAGCATCTCAATATTTTGTTACCTCTAGCTGTCAAAGTTCCCCTTCTCAGTGAACAAATTTTTTCACCATGTTCCTTTAACTGAAATGAAAAACTTAAATGTCAACAAATTAAAGTAAACTAACCAAACTATAAAGTTCCAGGGGGTAATTTTTTATTATTTTTTTTTTTTTATGCATGATTTACCCTTTTCATTGCACCAGTCAGGGAAGCTTTTTAAAACAAAACCAAATTAGTTTTGAACAGTTTGGAAAGGTTATAAATATGCAACATTTTTGCATGAATAATAACTGTTTGGTTCATGCATGAAAAAAAATAAATAAATAAAAATACATGGCTAAATGCATTTGTGATGCAGCTTTGTATTGGGTTTTAATTGTATTTTCTGTAGATTTATTTGCTTGGTATAAATATTTTTGTTTGTGTATTTATTAAAAAGAAGCTACGTTTCATTTTTTTTTTCTTAAGGTATAGTGGAGGATGATTTTTTTTTCTGGGTGGAACTTTAAAATAAGTGGTCCTCATAATTGTCAATCTTTGTGGTTATATGTTTACTTAAGGCCATCCTACCAGCTCCTGGTCCCCATTTTCACTTACTGGTGGTGAGTCTGACAGTGGAAAAAATGCAAATTTTCTTTCGGAAAGTAAGCTTACACAAGCGATACAAACAGACCTCCAAACCGAGCGTGCACGAGCAGAAATGGGCTTGTGGATTCAATAGGCATTCCCTCAGGTACAGGGTTGTGCATTTGCATTTTTTTTTTTTAAGGTGGAGACGACGGGTCTTCAAAAATCCGCGAAAATCTATACCTATAAAATAAAAATGAAAAACTGTAATTTGGTTAAATGCAAAATTCTGACATCTCTTTTAAACAATTAAATTTTGTTTATTTAGATCACAGAAGATGCAGCTCAACTTTCTACTGAAACTTTTTTTTTTTACTTCGAAACTCAGCAGCTAGTTCTTTATTTTGTATTTATCCAAAACTCTTTTGTCATTTCCTTTGCTTGAATTTCTTTTTTAATCTATTCAACACAGTAGAGTCTGTTAAAACTGGTTGAAACTATTACTTTCAACCAACATTCAACCAGCTGTGTGGATCGCTAACGAGACAACATCCTCCATCAATGGATTCTCCTTGCGGTTACTTGGTGCAGCTTCAGGTCGAGAGGCTTAGGCTCCACCTCTGGCTGAGGAAGATCACACCTTTTAACTGTTCAAGCAGCAGAAGAAGCAAAAGAAGCTGTTTAGGGGTCATGCAGAGCTGAGGCAGGGCTGACCTGCTTGTTGCTGTTATTGTAATTCATAATGGATCAAATATTTCCAAGATTAGATATATCCAAGATTTCCTGAAGCTTTCCTTGCTTTAACTAGTAACTCTCAGGCCCAAATGTAGGTCACTTTTTCTTCTAATCTTTGTTCATCAAACAAAACATAAAAATAAATAAAGCTGATTGGTTTCATGGGTAGTAGAGAATCAATTCAGATGTGACTATAGAATAGCAGCAGGTCAGTGCTCAGTAAAGGGTCTCTACTCCATCCAGTAAAGCATTGGAAACCTCCTCGGTCTAAAGCTTGGAGATTGGTTTGGTCCACAGAGACGTCATCTCACATTCCAACGTGAGGAGCTCCTGCAGACATGGTCTACAATACTTTACTGGACACTGAGCAGAGCTTTTACTCGCTCAAGCCTTAGGCTGGCTCTGCATCAAAACAATCAGGTAAACAAATTCATCTAAATTGATGATTTGAGGTCAAAGTCACCACTTTGGCCTAATCACTGTCTGACAAGTAAAATCAAGAGAATACTGCAATAGAATCAGTCTTAAAACATCAAGGCGGCCATAGAATGAAGGGAACATGAATCAGTGGTAAATCTTCCGAGAAATGGGAAGGCTACCAAAATAACTCCAGTAGTGCATCATCGATGACTCATCCAAGATGTCGCCAAGGAGCCCAAGGCAAAGACCAACATACTGCAGAACTACAGATTGTGGCTCAGTTAAGATCAGTGTTAATGTTTCAACAATAAGAAAGAGACCTGGAAATGTGGTTTCAATAAAAATAATCTATGTCTAAGACCACTGCTGAGCAAGAATATGAAAGCCCTTCTCTCATTTGTCAAAACGGCTCACTTATCCATCAACTTTTGTGGACTTGCAAGGCAAGGGAAGGATTATTTTTAGAAGGGATATGTAAAGTTAAAGCTGATTTGCACGTAAGACAACATTTCAGAGAGAATGTCATTCTGACAGCCAAACACGGTGGTGGTAGTTTAAGGGTCTGGGCCTGGTGCTGCTTTACCAAATGTTCTGCCAACATTTTACGACCCTAACCCAAATCACAACAAGTTCATGCCTGGTAATGGCATGTCCTAATTTATGTAATGGCTTAGAACAAATACACAGAGGAGGCAGGCAGGTGAAAATAAACAAAAAAAGGAAAATCCAAACTAGAGTACAGGTGGGAACCACTATAATTCCCCAAAGGAGAAATGCAGGGAAACATGCTCTTGTGAGTAATAGGATGATCTGACTGAGAGGTATTTAAACTGGAAGGTTGATTACTAAACATCGAGCAGGTGGGAGATTAGTAGCAGGGTGCAGCTGTGAGGGAAGGAAAGTAATTATAGCTGCATTGGGGAAATGGGACAAATGGCTCATATAACACACGGGAAAGAAATCCTTAAAATATAAAATCAAATATTGACACAAAACTAGAGTCCCAAAGATCATATTAATATGAGCAATCCTCAGAACATTCAAAGCACCATACTGTTGTGTGTTTGGTGTGTGTGTTATTTAAGGTATACAAATGTTTCCATGTGAGTATGACTGGATGAATATAGAGATATGCGGTCAAGTTGTCCCTTGATCCATTGCTTTATCTTATCAGAGGCAGATTTAGATACATGGCCCCTGTACTGTTACAAGGTTTTTCTCCTTAATGTTTGAAAGTCCTGCAAAAGGAGGCACTTAGATCAGGTGATCTGTGTCCAAAAATGTGCTTTAGTCTCCTGAAATTTGCCAATGTCTGTGGTCTTCCTTTATCAAAATCCTAAATAGTATTTAGTGAAATCCTTTCCTGAAGCCACTTTGTAACGGGAGACCCTGAAAGCAGCTGAAACCCTGACGGCAGAGCACCATGGACCATAAGGGTACTCTGAACAACAGTGTGTTAGGGGTGGCTATTCTGAACAGAGTCAAATAATTTCCCCTTATTGTGTTCAAACTCTTAAGCGTAAATTTCCACTGGGTCATCAGGGAGCTCCATATTTTCTATGCAAAATTCTGAGAGTTCATGCTTTGCTAAGAGAGGAATAGCCCTCGAAATGGAAGTTTTACCAATGCAACGACCCTTAACACCCCAGTTATGAAGCATACCTGCGTACCTAGAACCAGAACTAAACATGGAGAAGCAGCATTTAGTTCCTATGCTCCACTTTTCTGGAACAAACTTCCAGAAAACTGTAAAAGTGCGGAAAGCCTGAGTTCCTTTAAATCAAGACTAAAAACACATTTGTTCAGGATTGCCTTCGACCTGTTCTAGTTAAACAGTTCAACTAAAAACATATTTTCTTTCGTCCAACTGTTTTTAATATTCTGCATTGTTTACTTTATTTTTTTATTTTGTCCTACTTGCCTTGATTCTGCTTTATCTTCCTGTATTTTAATCATGTATTGTCTTTGTACTGAATTGTGCTATACAAATAAATTTGCCTTGCCTCGCCTTGCCTTATCAAACACATCTTACTTCCACACCAAGGTTAAACCTGAGGTGTAGCAGACCAAATCCCAAGACCTTAGTACAATAGGAAAACTGTGGGGTGACATTTATCATTGTTTCTGAATTAAGACCAAGAAGCACAAATGAACTATGGGATATAGTCAAATGGTTCTTCAATTTCAATTCAATTTCAATTTATCTTTATTGTCATTGTCACAAGAACAATGAAATTTTAAAAAACTGCCATCGATTGATCTGTGCATATGCTTAACAACAAAAACAAAAATCACTGTCACCACCATTTACACATAATATAAGAAATAAATAACAATAGCTGATAAAAACACTAATAAGAATAGTACATTCTGGTCAGTTCTGGTCTGGTATACCCGTCCATAGGAGTCTGAAGTTGGCTGACTCCATGAAAAAAAGATGCGGAGCAGTTCTCAGGAACAGTAGACTGGCTATGAAACTAACTACTGCAGTTCTTCTTCATGTTTCAATCAAGACTAGAATGTGCTGTGTTCCCAACTAAATGGATATAATGTTCATGAAAGCTTTTGTCTTGAGATTCACCCACATTTTTAATTATGGTATTATTATGAGGAGCAAAACTTTTGGGGAAACCCCGTCAGATACAATTTATGTCAGCGGTCTCCATCCTGGTCCTAAGGGTTTACACTCCTGCTTCTTTTAGATGTTTCCCTGTGTCTAAGCACCTGATTTGAATCAGTGGGTCATTAAACAGGCTTTTGCAGAATGTAAAGACCTGCTGAGGGGGTAATTAGGTCGTTTGAGTTAGGTTTGTGAGAGCTTGGAAGCATCTAAAACATGCAGGGCAGTAGGCTATAAACACAGGGGTCAGGCTCCTCCGATAGACTTGTCTCAATGAGCCTTTTGACCTATGTTTAAATTTAATGTCCGATATTATAAATGCATGCATTTAGTATTAAAGATTTTTTTTTGTTAGAGAAAACTTGAAACTAGTGAATAAATAAAATGCAATGTGGTGGAATCGGCGATTGAATAAACATCACGCTGTAAAATAGTCATTCCTTTTTTCCTCTGATTTACTGAGATCACAGATTACATTTTCGTCCTATGTAAAGCCGACAATGTTGACATTATTTATATAATGACTATACATTCCTTTACAGACAAAAACTCCAGGGCAGGGCAGATCTCTGCTAATTTCCATCTAAATATTTAAGCCAGCTGAACCAAAACCTACGTTTGAAGACTGTGTGCAAAATAAAACCTATCGCCATTTAATCCAAAGTATACTTTTACACAGGTTCACAGAGAGAAAGGTTTAAGTGCAGTGTATCTCCATGGTGAGGTCAGAGGATCAGTGGAGACGGCATTGCAAATCTGGCACAAATTACACGCCTGCTGCCACCGGCAGGCTGAGGGAATTCCGGATAGGAAGCTGTGAGAAATCCTCAACCACTCAAACACCTAGAGTAAAAACTCTCTCAGGGGGATTTCACTGGAACGCTTTCCCAAGTGGAACAAATGGGTGAGCTGGATAACCGGAGATCATTTTTCAGCTTGCATTTTTAATGTTGACAAACGCTAAAAGAGAGCAACAATAATCTAGGGAGGTGGGATCATGTCTAAACTAAAAACAATATATTAATCTTTTGTGCAGAACTATAAATTGATGAAAGCAACATTAGATTCGAAAATGACCCTTTTTTGTGAATCTTTGTCTGTGTATAGTGCAAGCTAAAGCTGAAAAAACTCAAACTCCAACATTTTATTTGAAAACATTTATTTAGGGAAAAAAGAAACACAAAGCCATGCTTACTGGTACCCCTGCTCTAAATATTTTGTACAGAATACCTCAGATCTATAAGTACACTTGAAGCCACGGCGGAAGCATGTCCTTAGTCACCATAAAGTGTTATCTGAATAGTGCTGGCACTTAGAAAGGAGCTAGGACCAGGAAGGATCATGCTTCCTACCACCAGTTAGCAAAAAGACATTCTGATGTTCCTAACGTTGCCAGGATCTATATGGTTGCCCAGAATCCTTTGCAGGATAGAACTTAAATGCACGGCGCATCTCATAGGATTACTTTGTGACATGTTCTCTTTGCGGCACATGCAAATGAAACCCCTTCCACATGTTTTTGATTTTATGGCAGAGAGCTGAAGCCTTTTGCTACATTTAATTTATTTGTCATTATTTATAGTCCCAATTTTCTGTAGTTCCAATTTGACCGCTGTCATTCATGTGTCTGTCCATCACAAATGACATCCATATGGCTGACGGCTGTCTGGATTCCGGACCTCCTTTCCTACCCTAGATAGTGTTCTTTCTGTTGACCCCGTGAAAGGTGAAGCGATAGGATTGACGAGCAGTAGGTAGGAGCTACAACTGGAGATATTCGCATCGAACCAGAGTTCGGTTAATGACCTGCACTGCAAAAACGATCTAGAAATAAGTAAGAATGTCTTAAATTGAGTGTATTTACCCTTAATTTGAGTAGGTAAATACAATGATTTGCCAATGAAATTAGTATCTTTACTCTTAAAATAAGATAATTAGATAATATGAACTTGAAATAAGACAATGCAATTGTTTTTTCTTATTTTAAATGTAAATTGTCTTGTTCCATTGGCGAAGTGTCTCACTTTTGTCCTCAATTGGAGAAAAAAAATGCATTTACTTTAAGAAAAAATTTCTTACTTAGATTTCTATTTTTTGCAGTGTAATTATATAACTCAGATGTGATGAAATAGAGACACATCTAGGTGAACAACACCAGGACTGGAAATGAGGAATCCTGAACTAGTTGTGGAAAACAAAGTGAGGGAACCTTGGGGAAATATCTCTAGGTCACAGACTTTTATGGTCCTCTCCTTCTTATGTTCTCTTTAACTCAGTAGGTCAGGAGGTTGACATAACCATTCAACAAAGTTTATTTTGTGTCTGTGGAGCCATCTCTTAGTTGATTTAGAGTAATGTTTTGAACTGTTATCACAATTAAAGACAAAGTTTCCTGTGAGTCCACCAGATTTCTACTTAACATGTTAATGACTTGATGAAGGTATGCAATCAGACAAGGTTCCCAGACATTTTAGTAGAGAAAAAGGCCCACAGCATCACATATTTTCCACCATACATGGCAGTGAGCTGGTCGCTTTACACCAGACTAACCTGAAAAATATGTTTATTTAACCGAATGCACTAAAGACATAGTAAGATTTTAACGAGAGCAGAAATGCATATGCTTAAAACAACCTGTTGGCATTTAGTTTGTGTTATAACAGTTATGTAGACTTACTGCCTTACCCTAAGAGGCTAATCTTTGGTGCATTCTCTAACACTGAGCTTTGGAAATTTCTTATATTCTGGTAATATCTTCTTCTCTGTTTAGCAGAGAAGATAAATAAAGGTCTTTATCCAGCTCATCCCACTTCTAATTGCTTTAAAATGTATATTTCTGCTAATACTTTAAATATATTGTGTTAAACCCTTTTCCTGACTTACAAAAAATCTGCACACACCTGCCTCTTGACTTTGCAGCTTTAAAAAATGGCATCAAAAAATGGTTTTCTGTTTCAATTCATATGTGCACCAAAGTAAAACAGTGGAAGGATCACCAATTAAAAGTTTCTATCATCAGCTTAAGATAAAACGATTCTAATTAGTCAATGTTTTTATTGATTTATTTACACCCAATTAATTACAAATTTTAAATGTTTGACCTAAACATTTTTTTTATTAATTCTGTGTTTTTCAACTTTGCCTCTTAAGGCACACTGCACCGCATATCTTGCATATTTCCCAGATTTTACACATCTGATATAAAATTTTAGCACATTATTACGTTTTGCCGAATTGCAATCATCTGAATGAGGTGTGTTGAAGCAGAGAAACATCTAAAACATGCAGAGCAGGGTTGAAAAACACTGGATTCATTCATCTGAAAGTTTCTGCACATCTTTACCGTAAGTAATATTAAATCTTGATGGATGGATTGGTGAAAAGGCTTGGACATAAAAACTTAACTTTGGGAAGAAGGATAATGCAAAAAACACATAAATCAAAGTATCTAATTAGTAATTTGACAACAGACAAGTTTTGTTTGAAAGCTTGTTAAGACTTGAGAAATGATCAAATACAGAGGAGAAAGACAAATTACCTTCTTAGCCACTGAAAGAACAGACCTGAATCTGATCATCATCTAACAGTAAGTAAAGAGAAAAACATAAATAACATAAAAATTGCATTACGTCATACATCTTTTATTTCTCTACACTTTCTGACTCATACAGGGTCATGGGAGAGCTGGTTCCTGTCCTCAGCAGTCAATGAGAGGTAGGATCACAGGGGTCACAGGGTCTGGACAGGTCACCAGTCCATCACAGGGCAACACAGAGACACTTGGGACAGGCAACACTTCACAGCAACATCTAAGGGCAACTTGGAAAGACCAATTAACCTAACATTGCTGGAAAAAAATCAAAGCTCAAGAAGAGGACCCATCCATGTACAGGGAACACGTGCAAACGGACCAGGAAGAACCCATTCGCACACACACCTATTCCTAAGCTAAATTCTGCAGACCACACATAGATGTTGGAGTCTAGAGCTATGTTATAAAAATAGATTTTTCTATTTTCTGCATTAAATATGATTTCAATTCCTAAAGATCCATCATGTAACCGGAGATCAAAACCAGTTTAAGCAATCCCAGTTGCTCCTCAGATTAAACCAGCTCTCTCATTGATCATTCAGTTTAGCTAAAGAGTTTAACGGCTTTTCATTGTCCTCCAGGACCAGAAGGGTCACAGAAAAGGTAAATGGAGAGGGGATGGTGAAGAGAAAATGCAATTTAAAAAATAATTATTTAAAATGCAAAAAAAAAATGTAAATGGAATAAGGAAATACCTTTTTAAATGTGTGATTAGGAAAGATATATAGATTAATCAGATTTATTTTTTTTCATCCCAGTCTTCAAATAGGATTTGAAAATATATGTTCATATTCCAGTATTTATTAATGAATTAATAAATACAATTTACAATTACTCATTAATTATTCAATTTAAAAGTGCAATTAGAAAATGCTTTTAAAATTGGATTTTTAAATGCATAATTTCAAACTTATTGGCAACAATGCAAAGCAATATGTTTGACAGAAAAACAACAGAGCAATCTGCTCTGTTATCGGTATTCCTAAGGTATGTATTTGTATATATACATGTGTATGTATACATGTATGTGTTTATATATTATATATGGGGTTTTTTTTTTGCTTTTTGTTTACCTTAAGTTGAATTTTTGGCCTGTGGGTGAGCACCCTGGAGGGGAAGGGGAGGGGATTGTGTGTATGTATATATACATATGGTAGTGTGTATGTGCAGTTATCTCTTTTAGGGTATTCAAAGTTTCAGGTGATCTGGTTTATTGTGCTGCATTTATGTTGAAATATTGTATATGCGGCATCAGTGTTTATGTTATTGACTTCATTGCTCTCAGCTCAGGGAATGTTCTTTTGTTGTGAAAATTCTTGAAAAAAAAAAGTTCCAAAAAAAAAAAAAAGCAACAGAGCTCATGACCCTGAACACACCATCTCTCCACTGTCAAACATGGTGGTGGCAGCATCATGGTTTGAGCCTGCTTTTTTCAGCAGGGAAGACGGTTAAAATTGATGGGAAGATTGGTGGAGCCAAATACAGGATCATTCTGGAAGAAAACCTGTAGGTGTCTGCAAAAGACGTGAGACAGAGATTTATCTTTCAACAACACAATGGTCCTAGCCTGACGTAGTCCGACTCAATTCTAGTCAGAATATGAGTCTGATACTGCTCCATAGAGCTGTGATTATGGGGCGTGTTTCGAACGAACCAGGAAAAAAAATGCCTCTGCACTCAATTGGATAGACCTACAACCAATAAGAGCAACGGAGTGCGTGACGTATGTTAAGCGATGCATAGTTGTTGTCAACAAAAATCAAAGTGTGCAGTTTCACGCCTAGAATAAGAAGATGAGCCTTGATCGCGTTTCTCTGTTCCTCTTTTAAAATTTATTTGCTGTCGATATCTTCTAGAACAGACCTAATAGCAGAATCTACTCACCTCAACTCTCCAGCGGCAGCCATTGTTGTTGTCACCCAAGCGTGCTTTGGTCACGTAGTTGATTATGTTACAGTTGATTATCTGTCCATCATCGTATAAAGCCCGCCCTAACAATTTGATTGGATCGCCAGATATTGTGCGAGCATACTCGCGCTACTATTGAGCAATGCCAGACCGAACTTCCCGACCTCAAACATTGTGGGCGGGACTAAGTTCGGAATGGAACCCAGGCTACAATGGTCCAAAAAATAAAGCAGAACCTACAATGGAATGGTTCACAAATAAAAACATCCAGGTATTAGAATAGTCTAATCAATGTTCAGACCTTAATCCAATCGAGAAACTGTGGATTATGAAAACCACTGTTAACCAACTCTCTCCATCCAACCTCACTGAGTTCGAGCTGTTTTGCAGGAAGAATGGGCAAACATTCTAGTCTTTAAATTTGCAAAACTGATACACATACCCAAAGTGACTTGCAGCTATAATCGCAGAGAAAGGTGGCGCTAAAAAAGTTTTGCAGACATTATTTTTCAGTTATTTGTCAAAAAGTTTAATATATCATTTCACATCCAGACTTTGTGTAAACAACATACTGTAGGTACTAAAATAAATTATTTGCAACTGTTCCACCTGCCTGTCCCTCGATTGATGAAAATCCTCAAAAAGAGAGCATGGAAAGCCACCCATGGACACCGCCCCTTGCAGCAACAGGTGCAATGCCTTTTTTTTTTATACCGGTATTGCGTGTCAATCCCCCTTTGAGGATATAGTTACTTCCAGACAGTGAGTGAGCTACAGGAAATCTTCTCACACGCGACGATTCAGGGGAGACATTTAGAGTCCTTTAGGGTCCGTCGGTAAAATCTGCCCCCGGGTCGCCCTTCATTTCCTCGATGGCCACAAAGGGAGCTCGTCAAACGGCCCTGAGCTCACATTGTGAAAGCACTAATGTCGGAAAAGCCTCTTCTATATTTTACCTATATTATTCTGCAAAACAGCAGTTCCTTCCTGCAAGGCAGAGGCAGGGGACACGCTGTCCAACTTGATTTAGTAAGTGGAGCCAGTCCCGGGGAATCAAAATAACAACAGACACAAAGCACAAGGCTTTCATCTTCATGTTTATTGAAACTGAGGGTGCTATAGATTGTTATACACCAGTTATTTTAACTGTGCATAGTACTTTACATTGATATTCATTGAATTTGGAAGGAATTGATAATTGGGTGTACTTTTAACAGGAAATACAAGCATAATCTCCTCTGCTTTAGAGAACATCCCAGTCCAAGCTAACTGAACATAGAAATTTAAATAAAAAAAATAGAAACAGGAAGAACATCTGAAAATATCAAATGTATAAAAAAAAATATTCTTAGTGAATCGAAAAACAATTAGCCCTTTTATATTCCAGAGTAGAAATATTAAGCATAGAGTATAAGAAATTATTTAACAAAAAATCCCAACACATTTAGTATGAAAAGTTGTTTTAACATAAAAAATATCTTGATCATGATTCTGTTTATAAATATATTCTTTATCTATGTCTAATGAAATAAAAAGAAGACTGGATTTTAAAAAAATCCTTGAAAACCACAACTACCAAAACACCCTAAGTAAAAAAAACACAAAAAAAAAAACAATATATAAAGAATTAAATTATTTTTATTGTCTTTAAACAGAAATTCAATGGTCTAATTTGATAAGAAACTTTTGATTATTAAACTACAAGCAAATAGAAGTTAAATATCTGTTCACATCCAGCTCTTTATTTCCCCCTGCTGGTAAATCATGTGTATTGCATTGTATCACTACCTTCAGTCCATATGATCATAAGATTTAAGTGTCAGAAGTCAGCTGGTGTCCTGCCAAGGCTGCGCAATAAATCAATTTTATTAATTAATTTGAGATTTTGTTTATGAAAATGTAATTTTTGGAAAATTTATATTTATTTGTTCTCCATGAATCCACTCCTTGAGCTTCCATAGCTCAGAGTGACATCAGTTCATCACATTGTGTTCTTAGATTTCTCCTCATAACTGATATACCAGCTCGGTGTGATACCACCAGCTACAAACTTTTATTATGTTTTATTTTAAATGTTTGCTGTGGAACATGATTGTTTTATAAGATGTTTTAATTTAAGGTCAGCGCCCAGAGGGGATGATTGAAATAAAAGCTTGTTTTTCAGTCTTCCCATAATAAAAAAAAAAAAAGAAACAAGAGGTTTGTTACTAAGAATCTGCAGGAATGCTGAAAAAAGGATTTTGCAACAGGAATCAACAGTGTTAAAACTTGTATGACAGCGACAACAAAGGACTTGAGTTGGACATTGCTGGTGTAGCGAGAAAAAGCGAGAAAAAAGTCCAGAGTATTATCGAAGATCAGGCGTTGAAGCCCCCAAGTAAGTCCTGAGGTCTGAGATGTTTGATCTAATAAGTTTGGCTGGGATGGTTGGCATGTTGAGCCTCTGATAGGCAGCAAACCTGTGACAACCTCCAAAGGAGTAGTAGTAATTTCCTCCCTCTCTTCCTTTGATCCAGAGAACATCAATGGGAGGAACAACGCTGATGTCTGCCGTCTCCTGGAAGGAAAGGCAAAACATCAATTAGTGCAAACAATAGCATCCAAGCACAAGACATGCAAGTCTTACAAAAAACAACCTTTAAAGTGAAATAACTTGCATGGTCTTTAATCACAGAACTGTTTTTTTTTTCTGTTTCAACCATCTTAATATCTTTTATAACAGAATTATTAGTGAAATTGCTGCACAAAAAGGAGCTAAACTAAAGACTTGATACTAGACAATCAGAAAGGCAGCAACAAAGAACGTATTTAGAAAAATATACTATTCCAAAATATAATGTCAGGATTATTATCAGAGTAGAACGTGTGTGCATCTGAAAGATTGGACAGATTCATTTTTAATTTATAAAAAGTTAACAAAATATATTTGATTTACATATGCCTATATGCATATAAAATTAGCAAATATGCATGAAATGTATCATAAAGAGTGGCTGTAAAACAGCAAGACTTTAAATCACTTGTGCAAAACTTAATCCACTAATCAAATAACATTTTCATTTGCAATGGGATGAGGGCTTTGGAAGAAAGTCAGTTCGTTTTTGTTAAAATTCAGTGATTCTCCACAGCAATTTCTAAGCAAACATATAAACATGTGAAAGGTATTTGGAAACTTCCAGCTAAAAATGACTTCCTAATTCGGCCTACAAGCCAAAAATAGCTTATTTATCCGTATAAATGTTACCCAGTAAAAGTGAGCAGGGTACCTTAATGGTATCCATCAGACTCTGGACCTTCTGCTCGTCCAGCTCCGGAGGAAACGGTCTGATGATGACCTGAAGAGGAACGTTATGGACCTCCTCGATGGTATCTGAATGAACCGACCGGTTGTCCGCATTGTTTTCACCATCTGTCGTACGACTTTTATCCACTAATGTAGACATATTTCTTCTGAACAGGAAAAACTGTATGAGTTGTCTTTTATCCCCACCTAAAACCCGAAACATTTGCCAAAATCTAAACAGTAATAGCTGCTTTAAGCTACTTCCTGAAGTTTTTTCTTCGTGTTACCAACGGAGGGATTTCATTGGTCGCTTCCCATGTCAATCATTGAAGTGACACGTCCCGTTACGTATGCTGGTCAGCAAGCGCTGATGTAAATTAAATGTAAATCAAAAACAACTACTGTAGATGTTTTTGTTTTTGTTTCAGACTTTATAACGAAACTACGGAAGAGGAGTAGAGCAACGGGGAAAAAAAAAAATCGGAAAAAAAGTTTACTGATTCTTAAATATTATTTTAGTTTATTATGGGGAAAAAAGTCGGAATTCTGACTTTAATCCCAGAATTCTGACTTTTTTCTCAGAATTCTTACTTTAATCCCAGAATTCTGACTTTAATCTTTGAATTCTTGCTTTGGTCTCAGAATTCTGATTTTAATCTCAGAATTCTGACTTTAATCTAAGAATTCAAAGTTTTTTTTCTCAGACTTCTGACTTTTTTTTTCTCAGAATTCTGACTTTTTTCTCAAAATTCTGACTTTTTTCTCAAAATTCTGACTTTTTTCTCAAAATTCTGACTTTATCTCACAATTCTGACTTTTTTCTCAAAATTCTGACTTTAATCTCAGAATTCATGGTTTTTTCTCAGAATACTGACTTTTCTTTAGAATTCTGATTTTTTTTTTTTAACCTAATGTAGATGGGCACCCTGAAGGTATGTGGGAGCACTCAGCTTCACTGAAAAAGTTGTGAGTTGTTTGGGAGGGCCAGTAACACTTTGGTAGAAAATTACTAAATTAGGCTACTTTTTACGTGCATTAATGGAAGAGCAGAAGGTGATTAAAACAAGAGAGCTAATTTAGTCTCTAAAACATACATGGCTACGGCTTGATGCTAACATGTTTGTTAGCTGTCAGAATTCAGTCAGAATTCTGAGAATAAAGTTACAATTCTGAGATAAAAGTCAAAATTGTGATAAAAAAAATCAAAATTCTGAGATTTAAGTCAGAATTGTGAGAAAAAAAGTCAGAATTCATATTATAATGAAATAATACTTAAAAATCAATTAACTTTTTTTTCTATTCCAGTGGCCCTAATCCTCTACCGTACATAACAGGCTGATAACGAATGTTTTTTTTACAGGAATTTTAAATCACATTTTTACATTTTGTTTCAAATGGCGAACTTGCTCAAAATGTCGAATATAGTTAACTTTAACAACTTAAATGCATTTCTTCCTCTGCTTTGAAATGTTAAGCCAAAACTTAGGAAGGGAAGTTTTTAGGAGGTTTAGGAATTTCTTAGAGATGGTATTGGTAAAATGGTCAGTGTAATTTATAGAGAAACAAACAGGCTAAATTAGAGTTTATCCACAATTATGTCCTAGTCAAATATTAATATGCAGATCAATTATAAGATAAAATAAAATATAAAAAATACACTACTTATCTCTAAATACTTGCTATACTTAACAGTAGATATGTTTCACACATGTCTTAATCACTTTATTGTATTCATCGCTATAGAGGTTTTGATAATAATTTTGTTTTTCATTTAAGGTTGGTTTGAAATGTTATTTTTAAAAACTAATCATTCTGTTAACAATAATTTTTATTGCATTTTTTGTCACTTTTTTTGTTATTGATTTTCCAGCTAAGAAGACAATACATGTTATAGTAAATAACAGTAACAGAGTTGTTGTGCAAATGCACTTTTATGAAGTTGTGATACCAATTAAACCAGTAAAACCAGTCTCTGGGATTTTTTAAAGAGGCTTTTTCCTCCTTTTGTTTGCCGAACAGGGGATATATCTGTGAGATTCCTGGACTTAATTTTAGAGGTGGAAGCTTCCTCATCCAGATAGACTTTGGAATTATGCATCTCATCTTGAGTAAAACGTCAGCTGATTTTGTTTGTGCATCTGGTTAGGATACCTCATAGAAACCTCATTCTGAAGGTGTTTCCCTCTATGTTGAAACCAAGGGTAGACTTATGAATAAATAGGGAAATCTGTTTCTATTATGATCTGGGAACACCTTGGAACCCCTCAGAAGGAGCTGGAGTGTCATTGTTGAGACAGAAGTATTTTGTTAAGCTGTTTAACTATAAAGGCAAACTTGTCTTCTTATAAAACATTTTTCCATCTAAAGTTGATGGTAGTATTAAACCAAGAAAAAGCATACTTGACAGCCAAAATATTTAGTAAGTCGGCCAATAACAGAAAAAGTTCTAATCTTTGATGACAGTACTTTTAATGAGGTCCATGTTTTGTTTTGTTGACTGCTGTGTGATACCGGCTCACTCCTTCAAAGTGACCTAACTTTTCTGTGGTTTTCTACTTTTTTTTTCTTTTTTTTGCAGTGATTTTAACAAACCAAGTGGGTTGCTGTTGTTATAAAGGGACATCTGGGCTCTCAGCTTTGCACAGGTAAGTGGAAATCATTAAAGATCTGCTGCATTCAAGCAAAAACAGCACTGTTATTGTTTTCCCAACACTGAGCCGCTACAGCTTTTAATGAGACAATTAAAAATGATTTTTCGGACAGGAGAGGCAGGTAGTTGTAGGTTGTTATATTGAATTCTTTGAACTAGAGTGACGGTGCTTCTCATGCTGATTAATTGGTCACAGAGGGATCAGGTAGAAAATGACAGAGGTTTATATACAGCTTTTAATAATCTATAGTGATTTCAGTATGTTATCTGCTTGAATAAAGCAGAGGATATATCTTCTGCATTGGAGTTTTCTGGTATATGAGCTACACATTTTGGTCTTATATTCAATTGCAATAACTGCAGACACTTTAGAGTAAAGTAACTAAGTATTCAGTGTTTGTGTTTTTTTTTTTCTCCAAATAAAATATGATCATTATACATCTCACACCATTCAAATACCCCAACAAAACTATAGAGATCATCAAATCAGTAAATACATCTACCTGCATGCCATTTAATCTCTATAAATGCATTTGTTTAGTGAAGGATTCAGATGTTTGCTTATTGCATTATTAAACACAAGGGCTGCACTAATTAGAAAATATTGTGCCACATAATATTGGTAAATATATATTTGCACTCTCAGTATATGCCTACTTTATTTGTTACACTCTTTCATAGCTGTTCTTCTTCTGCATTTTAGGCAATGGCTTTTTTGATCCAATGAGAGCATCAGTTGCCTTTACACTCTCTCCAACTGGCTAATTATTAGCATGTAATTAATTGATTCAACACTTTTTACTAAACAATCACTTGAATGCGAGCAGTCCTTTGCATATCAAAATTGCACACACCAATATCCTGATAATGATATGTTTTTGATCTATAGTGCAACCATAACATGAAACACAGCTGATAAGTCAGTTAGTGTTGCAATTATTACCACATCAACCATATAAGATCTTGGTCTTGGTTATCGGTACTCCTTGGTCTTGGTTGGTGTGGTTTTGACTACAACACTATGGGGGATAAAAGCAGAAGAGCTTAAACAGGCTAAGGTTAAAACAAAAAACTATAAACCAAGCTTCAAAAATATCACTATGTATTTTTTAATCCATCATCTGAAAAGTGAAATATTAAGGAAAAAAAACAGAACCACCATTCAGGCAAGAAGAACGTTAATTAGAAGCAGCTGCGATGTCAACAGTAGCTCTGCAGTAACTGCAGAGATGAAGCAAAGGTGGGAGATTCTTTTGACAACACAGCTATTAGTTTTGCATTCCAGAAAGCTGGACGCTTTAAAAGAGCTGCAAGCATGGAAAAAAAAAGAAAGAAAAAAAAACATTTTATAAAAGACATGCTTGTGTAAATTCTCTGTCATCCGGTCATGGCAACCATAAAAGAGGGTTAAATTACAAATGCATTCCAGAACATACAGATTCTGTTATCAGAACCCTGAGTTACTAGGCTGACAAAATATTACCTCAATTATAGAGGAGTGCTGTGCTTACCAGAAGATTACTAGATATTGAAAATTATAGCTAATTGATAAGTCATTCAAATCGAGGGTAAAAACAATTATTCATTATTAATTAAAATTATACCTAGCAGGAGGAAAAACCTCTGCATCTAACACAGAGAAGAAAACAGAGAGACCAAAAAATATTGTAAGAACAAGAATTATAATTCCATATGTATGGATTTTCACAAAACGCAACATACCGGTGAATTTCAAACCCAAAAACACATTCAAACAAAAACTGAACATCCAACCCTAAACTGAGTAGCACTTTTATGCAATATAGTGTAGCCAGGATTTAACAGCCTTTTAATCTAGCAAGATCAAACAATAATTACATAACGTCATGGAGCAGCATAGGATAGCAAGTTACTTTGGGCAAGATTCATCTGTACACTTGTTCCTCAAGAACAAGGGAGACACATTTGAAGATCAAAATTTGCAGATTATGGTCAGAGAGGACAGATAGTTTGAAAGAGGGCTGAAGGAAGCCATCTTTGTGAAAAGACAAAAGCCATCACTGAACAGAGGGGTGAGGATTGTGGTTTCAGCTTCCAAACATTTACAATTCAGCCATTGGAGTCATTCCAAAACAATGACATAAGCATGATTTTAAAAGGCCAATCACAGAACCCATGCATAACTTAACACTTCAACAACCTATTAAAAAAGAGCTGGGTATTTGATTTGCATCTGACTAGTAATGTGCTTAGGAGGATGGACCTCCCTGCTGCTTAGGCCCCGTCCACACGAAGACGAACCCTGGCCTAAACGCACAAATTTTTCACCAAACCAGCCTCTCATCCACACGAAGCCGGCATTTCGGGGGTCTGTAAACGATCTTTTTTTTATTCAGCCTTCAGAGTGGGAAGATTTTGAAACGCCGTTTTCGCGTTTCCATCTTTAAGCTCTAACCACATTTTTTTTTTACACGCATGCGTCATAGCGTCGCCTCTAAACACGCATGCGCGACATGTATAAATTTTAGTGCGCATGCCCAACATTTTATCGCCTATTTTTGCCTTGGCACCACAGCGCCACTTATAGGCCTGGGATACATTTTGCAGCGTTTTCATGCATTCGTGTGGACGATCACATTTATTTTACGTCTCCGTCTTTACGACAAACGTTCTGGAAAATATTAGCGTTTCGTGTTCGTTTTGACTTCGTGTGGACGGGGCCTTAGTTAAGTCAGTGCTCCAACTGCAGGTTGCTCTAGTGCAAGTCGACAGAACTGACAAAGACTCCTCATAGGTGTCGACTTTAAAAAAACTTAGAAAAAAATTCCAGTTTCTTCCAATGTAAGACTTTTTTTGAGTTTGTTAAAATACAGCCATAAAATATTTTGCTTAAATTTGGACACAAGTCATTGAGAGGACAGGTCAAAACATTTGCTTTGATGGTAGATTGGTCAGATTAGATGAAAATGTCACATTTTCTTGTGCAAAATGCTACATGTGAGTGAAGACTGACGCTGTGCATCACTGAGAATACCGCCTCTACAGTAAGAGATCGTAGTAGCTGCCATGGAGAGGCTTTTTCTTTTATAGAGAGGTGGAAGTTGGTCAGAGTTGTAAAGACACATGGCACAACCAATTGAGCAATATTGGAAGAAAACCTTTTAGATGCTATAACAGGCTTAAGGCTAGGGCAGAGGGTTTCTGATCAGACAGCAATCTCCTACATAAAGTTAGAGCCCCGTTTAAATGGTTAAGATTAAAGAATGAAATGAAATTAATTATTTTCAGGTTTGTATTTAATTTGTTTAACCATATTACATTTACTAGCTATATGTACATTAAAATCAGCACCCTGTCACTTCTCCTTTGAACAGTATAGTCAGATTTATACTTTGCTGTCATTCAGATTCAATAATAAACACCAAAGGGAACCCAGCATCAAATGATAACAGAGGACCCTGTCAGTTAAGGCGTATAGACATGCAAATTAGCTCGGTTGTTTTGGTGTTTTTGGAGTCCTGCTACACTCTACACGACCCTCTGCTGTCACAGCGGGGCTGCATTCTACTTGCTAACATATCTCAATTACTCAGATTGAGTTAGTCACACAGGTACAACAGCGGGTCATGGAAGAACAGTTCCCACATAATAATTTGCTGTTAATATTAGATTTCGCTCCCTGTGGGATTGTCACACTTAGAGCAGCTGGAGAAAATTACCTGCCAGCTTTTCGCCGGAGAAGCAGGCTATATTTATTCCTGCCTTTTCCCTTTCCTCTTTCTTTGCCTTTTTACACGCTGACATGCCTTTTAAAGTGATAATTATTCTAATGCTGATTTCCAGCCTTCAAAGTATAGCTTTGTGACAGATGAGGCTTTGGAAATCACAACACGATTTAGCAACAGTAGATCTTTTTTTCCGTGACTGATTTCCGGGGTGATGTTGATTATCAACTTTACGCTTTAGCCACTTGAATCTGCTATATTCTTTTTTCTGCTTCTTCCTTTTAGTACAAAGGCTAAGAAGGAGATTTCTGTTTAATGATTTTATGTTGCCTTAAAATAAATTATGCTTCCTGTAAAAAATCCTGAGGGAGAAGAAGTGGTGCTCGGTAGTGAGGTTATTTAGATGTGAACTGGGCTGCTGTCTTTCTTTTCATTTACACTTTGCTCAGTTCATTAACCTGCAGCTCTAATAGAAGTGAAAGGGCATTATTTCAGTGCTTAATGTTTAAATATAAACACAGAAAGCCTCGGAAGGAGCGTTAAATTTACATTAAAGAAATCATTAGGGTGCCATCCGCCTGTTATTTCCTTTAGCTACAAATCACCCGATTCGCTTTTGATTGATTTAGCTGTAACTTACAACAACCAATAAAGGAAATGGTTTATAACTGATATATGTTTGGTTAGCTGCAGATTTAGTCTAATGTTTACAGATGTTTAACTATTGAATCTGTTCCAGAGGGTAATAATTCAGTTTCAGTTATTTGTGAAATAATCATCAAGTGAATTTTGTTGCCTCTGACAAGTTTCTGGTATAATTAAGGCCAGGGGGGGGATTTACCATTAGGCAATACAAGGCAGTTTCCTAGGGATCCAAGTTCCTTAGGGCCCCATAAAACTCTGTTTACATGTATGGTTATTAAAACTATTCCTTATTTGTGCACATTAATTATGTTTCGACCACATTGGATCAGTCCATTTGCTACACATGTTCAGAAAGATCCACACACATAGCAGCAAACCATCTGAAAACAAACGATCCAAAGAGCAGTGTTGCCAACTTAGCCCCTTAATCACTATTTTTAGTGACTTTTCAGACCCCTCTAGCACTTTTATTTCAAAAAAGCACATAGTACCAAATCTAACAACTTCTTTTCTGCTACTGGAGACTTTGGAGACAACATAGAAAAGCACTGAACTCTGCTCTCCAGAGCAAGTTGATTGGTAACCCTGCCTCCTGCTCTGCTTTATCTTGTCTGCTGTCATGATTCATGCAGCTATGATTTCATCCAAATCAAAAATAGAGAACAGATTAGCAGATCACAACTTGTCTACAGTGAAAAGAAGGACTGTGTTATTTACTTTTGCCGTCGCCTTTTTGGAAACACATGAAGGAGCAATCATCTAAGTGAGCTTAGTGCTTGGAAAAAAATATTTCATTCCTTTTGAGACAGCGCGAAAGGTCAGCTGAGTACAAAACATAGAGAGGAAAACAATACACTGCAAAAAATGTATATCTAAGTAAGACTTTTTTTCTTAAAATAAGTGCATTTTTCTTGAATTGAGCAGGTATGTGAGACACTTTGCCAATAGGATAAGACATTTTACATTTAAAATAAGACAAAACAACTGCAGTCTCTTATCTCAAGTGCATAATATCTAATTTTCTTATTTTAAGGGTAAAAATGCTAATACCATCGGCAGATCATCGTATTTTCCTACTCAACTTAAGGGTAAATACACTTATTTTAAGAAATATTTACTAATTTTTAGAATGTTTTTGCAGTGTAAGAAAAGGGACAAGAAGAGAGGGACAAAATGTAGAACAAATAATGCATGTCTACTCTTAAAATTTCTATATCTGTATAATGGGTCTGTTTTATGTGTTGTCTTCTCAGTTCAGAAGGCCCCCTGCCTGTCTTTGCAGTGGGCCCCAAATTTCCTAAATCCGCCCCTGATTAAGCTTGAAGTTTGACCCAGTTTCTGTACTAGAACTGGTGATTTAAATGAACTGGTTTCCTGGTTATATCCTGTATTCTCATGTGTTGTTGGACCTATTGTTCAACAGCTGTGTTCAAGTTTCAACAAGCTACAAATCTGTTAATTTGAAGTAAAATTGGAGAAGTTAGAGGTACAGTAGTCGTCCGTCTTCATTATTCCACTTGCTTTTGTGCAATGTACCGGTCCCCTTGGTAATGAAGAAGACGCTCACCATTTCCAGGCTTTCCTGTTGTTACAAGGCGTTTTGGCTTTAAAGCTTTGTTTTAAGCAGCTGTGAATTTCACTGGAGCTTAATGTTGTCAATTTTGGAACCGCTGCTTTTTATTCTCTTTGCACAGTGATGTTCATCTTGTGTAACTTCCTTCCCTAAATTTGACAGTGATTATTTGTGTAAGGTGTTGGATTTAAGCAAATCCCCCATCAGTTCAAACTGAAGAGCATCACAGAGGTTTTCTCTTGTACAAAATTTACTTGACTCATTTTAATTAGTAAAAATTCAAATTTATTACACTTTTCATGCCAGTCATGATTCTATGTAAACTACTGTTTGATTATGTTGCAGAAAACAAATTAAAATTCATGCATGTGACGGACACACTGAAAAATATTTTCCATTCATACCTTAAATTCAATGGTAACTATTAGTGTTGAACTAGAAAACAATGCTGCATATTAATCTGCTGTTGGTCGATTTAACAACTAATCACAGCAGTTTTGCAGATCCTAAAATGTTCTGGCTCTGAATTCCTCCCATCCTGTTTCTGCGTGCGTTGTATCTAAAGGAAAGAAAGGAGCTATTTAAGGAGTGCCCTCTTTGACTTTTGCCTGAGTGCTGATGACAAGTTGGATATATTAGATGCATAAAAATGAGCTTTTGACATTACTTCAAAAAGAGAAGCATACGGATGAGGTGGACCCTCTGCCAACAGAGAGGCGAGGAAACAGATGGGCTTTTACACAAACAGCACAAACATCAAGAACACTGAGTTAAAGAGCTTGGCAGTCTCACTTGATGAAACAGTGAGGAATGGAGGAGCTTTTAATGAGCATCTCTCCTGTGATGCAGAATGTGAAAAGACAAACTGTTCGCTCTTAAAGGGGAAGTTACAGTTGGTTGGTCCTTACTGGCCCTGCCGGATGGTTCTTCCTCCTGCTTGTTGAGTGGACGGTATTAAGTGGTTTAGAGTCTGGATCAGTGAGCCATAAAGGGGGAAAGGTTAGGACAATTTCAAGGGCCACTGACTGACAAGGGCACCAGAAAATAGAGATTAATTTTAAATCGATACAAAGATATACTATAGAAATATCAAATGTAACCAAATAAATGCAGTTTTTTAAGGTTTAATCTTTCCACTATTGAATCAGAAACTAAATATCCATATTGACCGAACACCCCCCTCTGCATGTGCATGAAATGGTTCCTGCTCTACAGCACCTGATGGTGATTTCTAAAGTCAGTGTTACTGATGTTGCCCTATCCGATCACTTTTCTGTTACCTTTGAGGGCATCATTTCCAGTGACTCATTTAGCCAAAGGGACATCATAAGTAAACGCATCTTTAAGGAAAATGCCACAGAAACTTTTATTCAAGCTTACTCTGCTACTTCAACCTTGGGGTGCAACTCAGTAGATGAGCTAGTAGATAACTTTCAGTCTAAAGACTTAGACATCATTAGCTGCATTGCTCCAATTAAAGTGAAAGTCTTTTCCGGAAAGAAAAAATCTCCTTGGAGAAGTGCTCCAGCCTGCTCTGCATACCTAGAACCAGAACTAAACATGGAGAAGCAGCATTTAGTTCCTATGCTCCACTTATCTGGAACAAACTTCCAAAAAACTGTAAAAGTGCGGAAAGCCTGAGTTCCTTTAAATCAAGACTAAAAACATTTGTTTAGGATTGCCTTCAATTGTTCTAGTTAAACAGTTCAACTAAAACATGTTTTCTTTATTCCAACTGTTTTTAATACGGTATTCTTTTTTGTTTCTGCATTTTTTATTTTATTTTATTTTATTTTTTCTTACTTGCTTTGATTCTGTTTTATTTTCCTGTATTTTAATCATGTAAAGCACTTTGCATTGTCTTTGTACTGAATTGTGCTATACAAATAAATTTGCCTTGCCTTGCCTAGTGTTTAGTAACAGTTAATAGATGCAACAGGAGTTTAAGAAAAATGCTGATGACCCGTTCTGCCAAGAAAAATTATATCAGGTTTTTAGAAAAGGAACAAGATAAAATATGAAACATTAAACAAAGGATGTTTATTTCTTACTCCAAAAGAGGTGGGTAAGTGCTTTATGAATGTTTAGCTTAGCTACCGACTACATTCCAACAACATTTAGGTATTTAGGCAGATATTCATGTCCCCAGAGCCACTTTAAGCATCCATGAATGAGGTTGCTCCTGATTCTTGGATGCAGCCTTCAGGTGGTGGGCCCACTGAAGGATAGCATTACATCACTTGTTCAGGCTTGGCTTGGCCAGCCTCTACGAGGAGTAACCCAACCCCAGGCACTCACCGGATGCTGCTCTAGTACGTTGTGGTGAGCTGAGCCAAAAGGCAAAGCTTTCGATTTACTGTTTATTTTATGTTCCTATCCTCACCCATAGTGATGAAATCAGGGTCATGACTAAAGGCAAAAAATCCCAGATAAAAGCAGGTGAAATGACCTTCCTCTGCACGTGACCTGACACTCTGTAAGAGATAGGGTGAGGATCTGAGAGAGGTTCTCATTAGAGCCACTTCCTCTCCACATCGTATTTCTGTTTCAGATATCCTCGGAGGCAGTCCCTCAAAAATGGTTCCAGGAAGAAAAGACCCAGGGGACAGCCCCTACACATGGAACATCTCAGGCTTCTCCTGGACGAGCTGAATGAGGTGGGGAGAGGGAAATCTGGGCACCATTCCCAAGCAAACCGGTCGTAGATAAAGCAAAAGTTGACAAACACAACCACGATATATTAAACTTGTCAGTGTGCTAACACATAATAACAGATGAGTTGGAGTTAGCAGCAGCCCTGAGCCCCCAGACCAGCATAACTCCTCCTCCTTGTCCCAGAGAAGATCACCAACACTATGTTTGATATCTTTACAGGGAGTATACAGTGATGTCCCCTCCTTGCTTTCTGTCAATATAATAAAGACGGGGAAGTTTTTTTTTATTACTAACAGAAATCCAAACAAACGGTTAACTTACACAATGACCATTATTTAAGTAATCCAAAAAAAGCCAACTGTCTTGAATATAGGCTGGACAGTTGGAAGTGAATAATCTACCTATGCTCTCATGGAAATGATAACAGATAACATTTAAAATTCTATTTTAATGCTTCTTTTTTGTTTTTGGTTTGAAACTATGGTTTTCCTGTTGTTTTCTGTCAGTATCTTCTTCAAAAACTTTTTTTTATAGGTTTAGGCTATGCTGTTAATATATTTTAATGTATTGAAGTTAAACAAAATGATTAATGTTGTTTGTTATATTTTAATAACTAAATATTCAAGGTTCTTAATTTTGTTCATTTTTCAAAAATGTTAATAACATTCATTAATCTGCCTATTTAAAGTAAAAAATGCATATATATAAATTGCTTTTTTCCAACGCTTTTTGTGTCTGCTTTTCCTATTGCATAAACAGTTATTTACATAGTGTTTTGCAGAATTTCACTTATAAAATTCACTACAGTCAGTAGTATTGATGTACAAGAAGCAGGAAAGTGTCAAGCCTAAGTTATGTTAGTCTTTTGATTCCAGAGTTCAGTCCTAGAGATGTGCTGACAGTTGCACAGGGTCAACTCCTGGTGACCTTTGCCCCATGTCATAAATAAAAGCCACATAATGTAAAATAAAAAGAGAATGTGCTGATACTGCAATTGTTTATGTAATTTTTGTTTAACAATTAATAAGCTCTGTATTGTTATTTGTACTGCTAATATTTTTCATAAAGATTATTAAAGATAACCACAAATTTCAAAGCAATCACCAAAACATGTGTTTTGATTTGTTTTCTCAGTTTACCTTCTATTGTCCAACACTTTTTTTTTTTTTTTGTGCCTGTATTAACATTTAAAGGGCTCTACATTCCTATTTCTAAGCTGAATCTACAGAAGAACTGGCCGTGCTGTTAATTACGGTAATTTGTTTGTTTGTAATTGTTAGAAAACGGCCAACAGAGGGCGCCAGGTTCAAGGAAAGGGTCAAAATAAAATCAGGTTTTGATCTGTAAATCTATCAAAAACCACTGCAGCTGCTTTTATTTTAAACTAATTAAATTCAGATTAAATGATCTATTTTTTTTTTTGACAATACTTCTAGTTAAGTTTCATGGGTTGATTAACTAATTTTTCAATAAGCAGAAACATGCTTTTAAAAGGTTGCATGTCAGCAGTCCAAAGTACAGGATCCTGCAACCTTTAGATGTGACCCTGGTTCGACACACCTGAAGGAAATGGCCAAATTCCCTCCGCTGTCATCAGTAACGTTCTCCAGAGTCCTGCTGATGAGATAATTATTTGATTTGAGCGAGTTTAACACAAAGACTAATCTCTAACTTAGTCCTAGAGGACCAGAGCTTGACACCTATGTCCTAAAGGAATACAACTGTATTCCTGCTCAAAACCATCTTTGCTGATTTAGTCTCAAAGGGATTTAGCCCCAAAGGTTAAAATCCAGTATCTAGAATAACTCCTAGAATGATTCATAATTTCTTCAAGTTACTGCTCATTTTAATTTACATGATTCCTTTATTGATTGTTTCAGCTTTTCTGTTCAAAACATCCCTAAAATATGGTCCTAAGAACATTTTGTAAGCTGGCTGACTTTAAGAAATTTGTCAAAAAGAGAAAAATATTTATTTTTTTTATTGTCAAAATTATTGTTTCTCCACATTATTATTATCATACTTTAGCCATATCTGCAATGACTCAACACAGTGTGCGGTGTTCCCTTTAAAAGATAATCTTTTTTATCAATTGTTATTTAAATTTGATTTTGACTCAGCTTTGTTTTTGCAAGACACAATATACAAGTTTAAGTTAGAATGTATGCAATGGAATTTAAACTGGTGATGGTAAGTTAATTAGATTACAGAATAAAATATAATCAGTTTTGCAGTTTTACAAGTTTTCGAAACACAAACTTTTAGTTGTATGAAAAGGAATGTAAATGTTATAGCTATTATTTAATCACAACGCATAAATCAACTCAAATATTGTATTACATTTTTCTAGCATTTATTTTTCAATTACAGAAAAAAAGTTCAGTTTTGTTTATTTATTTAGAAACAATTTACAGCAAATCTCATCTCATTCTCTCCTTGGAATACAAATTGGTCTATTTTACATCTAGAAATATGAAACACCAATATATTTCAATCATGTATAGATGTATGTTTAAATAACTTAGGCAGAGCTGTAATGCAAACCAATCAAATTCAGCTAATTATAGCAATTGGTTAAACTATTTTTTTCTTACAAAACCCAGCTAATTATACTCAGCTCATTAACTTAAGAGCAATTCCTCATCCTGAGCAAGTTTATGGCATAGTGGGAAAAAAAAGGGACTGACTTTGCTTTTCTCTTTTAACAAAACATTTATGTATCAGAACTTAAATAATTGGTTAATCAACTGCTGCGGTGAAACTCTACTTACTCTCCTTTAATTAACTTTGTAATTTGAGCTGCACTGACTGAGCTTAAACAGTTGCATTAATGCCCTGGATTTGTGCAGTAACCTTGTGGTTACCCCACACCCCATCCCACAGAAAGCACTTATAATTTCTCTGTAACAGTCACTCCGACGATGATGGTGTTCTCAAGTCAATATCTTTGAAATGTGAGTGTAGCGTCCTCAATTTTGCAGGCTGTTTTTAATAATTTACCTGATGCGCCCTGAGTGTTTGAGGCAGTGGGAGGCGCAGGCTGCTGTGTCCCTCTGTGGAGTGTTGCAGAGATATGTATGCAGGGCCACAGCCTCCCTACCGGCCTCTCTCTGCTGATTGTTGTTACACACACTCTCGCGGGTGATGTAATTGGATTCCATGGGTCCCTATTTTACAGTTCATTGCCATGTAATGAAATCAGTTATTTACTTTCATCATAAAATCTGATAGGGGGCAACATCTGTTGGAGTAAAGTTTGACTGAATACTGCATATGAATGCTGATGTTCAGGGGTCTGTGACAGGTTTGAGCTGCAGCATCGTGAGCGGCTCCTTTGTGCACTAAGATCAACACTTTGCTGCACAAGCAGTGCTTTACTTAACATGTAAAAACAGGAGCAACAATTTATTGTTTAAACTTCTGCAACGCTACTATCAACGGTAAGCGCAATCATTGAGAAGAGTGCTGTGCAGCACAGTGTCTGCTCCACTCTGTGGTCTCATTATATTGCTGCTGCTCTGCTGCTGCTGCTGCTGGAGGACACTGAAGGACACAAACGATTGAATTCAAGTGTTGTATATTCCCTGGAAACCAATCAAGAAAAGCCCCAGAATAATAATCCCTGTCCAGTGTCATGATTCATTTTTATTTTGTTCCATATTTTTCTCCGGCTTTTGAGTCACTCAGGAAGGGTAGTTCCAGCATAAAATCAATGTTCCATTAAAATTTAATGGCCAGGAAGGGCTTAATAGTGGTGGAACAGATGCCTCTGCTTTTGAGAACCCCGGCATCTCAAGAACTCTAACTCAAAGAGATATTGGTGTTGTCAGGCACTCTGATGGTTCCCCTTTTCTGCTGCTTTGAGAACTACAGATATTGGCATTTTTCCGCCTCAGAGTGGGGAAATTGAAATTTAGGAAATTGACGGTGAAGCTCATCCAATCCCTCAAACACTGGCAGAGGAGGTGGCAGCTGATGGCACATTATTGTCAAAGTGTAATTACTCATTCTGTTAATTCTAACTAAAAGCTACATCAATCAGATACCAGACATCTGCAAGTTATTTTGTATTCAGCCCAAAATTCAACACATCAAACCCACAAAACTCAGTGTATCTGTTACATGTTATAGATCAACAAAAACTGTTGGATAACAGGGGGGTGGAAGGAAAATTATGGTTTGATTTCTTTTATTTATTTATTCTTTAACATAAAATGTGGAAATACTACCTATACTTTCAGCACAATTTGTAGAGATTTGTATTTTTTGTGATTACACCTGCCTCTTTCTAGGATAAGTCTCTATCAGCTTAGAATATCTGACTGAAGATATTTGCAAATCTGTTTTCCAGTCTTCCCATAGATACTCAAATGACTTTAGATCCTTACTTTGACTGGGCCACTGTAACACACTGAAATGCTTTAATAAAGCTCCGTTACTGCTCTGCCCCTGCTAGAAAGCGAGGCTCCAATTAAGTCTTTTCCAACCGCTTGTATGTTTTCTTTAAGGATTACTGTTTAGATGTCTGTTGAGAATGCCTATCCCTTCGTAAGGAAAACATCCCGATGATGGTGCCACCACTATGGCTACACTACAGGATTGATTTGCTCTGGTTTTTCCTACCTTCATGGAGGCTTAAAATATCAGTTTTAATCTTGTCACCATTCCACAAAAGCCAGATTTTAAAGTGCATAACTTATAGTTGTCTTTTCAAAACATGCACAAACCTGAGCTCTGGCTCTCTGCAGCTCCCTCAGAGTCACCACGGTGCATGTATTGTAGATTTGGATCTATTTCATGCTCTGCTTTTTCTAAATTGTGGATTAAACAGTCATCTGTAGGATTTTTAAAAAATTATATACTGTGTCACTTGGGCTTCAGACCGTTTGTTCTCTGATGTTCTCCAACAAATCTCTGACTCCTTCACAGAACAGCTGTATCTATATTGAGGCTAAGTTACATACAGGCTGACTCTACCAGATAAGTTCTAAATTTCTTGCACTGTCCTACCTTTAGGGGTACCATAGTTAGGGGTCTTAATACAAAAATGTCTATAAAAACACAGACAACAACAAAAAAAGCAGCTGTTTTTCTGTGTCTACTTTGTCTGTCAAATAAAATGACAATAAGAATATAACATTTTCTGTTCGCAAAGGCATAAAAATGCTAAAATGTTTATCTAATGTTTGTGCTAGACACTATTTTTTTATGAATATACAAATAATTTTTTTATGTGTATTATAATGAAATAAGAGCATTTAAAAAAAAATACAAGTGGACTTGCTGGTTCCTTGTGCTATTGTTTTTATTAATGTTATCATTGCTATTGTGGTCATCATTATTAATTGTAGCAGAACAAGATAAATGAAAACACCCCTCAGCAATCATGGCTTAAGTTTCTTCATACTGGAACGGAGAGAAAGAGGGAAAGCTAAGGAGAGTGAGAGAGAGAATGAGAAAGAAGGTGGAAAATCTTAATCAGTTTTTTTTCTTTGAGGACCATATGGATGGTTTCAAGCAGCCAACCATATGTTGAAGGCTTTTGTCATGGAAATCATACTTTTTGGCACTTTTTCATTGCGCAGCCAAGCCGGGCACATAAATTGAAAGAAAAGAAGAAAAGAAAGAAAAATCATACCCAACATGATCAGATCTTTGAGAAAACACAGAGTTGAAAGTTGTTGTTCTAACTTATTACAGATATCTTCTTAATCAAGACGCTCCCTGATTCACATGGCCAACCAGACTGCAATTGGTACCTGCATTTGTCTTTTTTTTTTTAATAGAAAAAAAAGACATGGATAGAAAAAAGAGCATTTAAATGTCTACATGCATTGTGATATTATTGCTGTGATATATTTACACATGTATTTACAAAATCAAAGAGGAACAATGTTTCCCTACATCTAAATGTGTTATTTTGCTATCAAGTTCTGCCCCCTTCTCTGGAAGCGGTCTTAATACTGCCAGGTTTAGAAGCAAGCCAGCATTTACATTTGAGGTTTTTAATACGCTCAGTGCATGTATTTGTCTTTTTAATACCCAACCCTCACATTTTGGTGATGCCTTATTGTTCTCTCACATGTTAAATAAAATAAAAAAAATAGATTTCAGAAGCAATCTTTTTTTGCCAGCGATTTTCCAGATTGTGTGTCCGACACGTTGATTATTAGACAGGTGGTTTGGATGCTCTCATGCAGGGATTCAGCTGTAGCACTACATAGGATGATGGTGAAGCAGAAAGAAGAGGATGAACAAATAGAACAGAAGCTCCTCTTTGCTCTCCTTTCTCCTCCTCAGCTTAGCTTTTTTTTTTCTCTCTCTTTTTTTCAAAGCGAGCTCAGCATTGCTGCAATAGTGCCATCCATTTGGAATATGCAAATAGCTGACAGTGCATTTGCCTGCTGGTGCTTGACCTTCCCCTTGGAGGTCGCTCACCGACTCAATTACGCTCCCTATCTGCAGTCTGTCTACAAACACCTGTTATCCTCCCACACTCCACCACCCTCCGCCAATCCTACTTCAGCACATCTAATGCGCGGCGCGTCTGTTCAGAGGCAGTTGGGACAGGGTGAGGACGGCTGCTGGGTAAGGGAGGGATGCAGGGAAATATAAAGCTGCGGGTTTGGAAGTTCAATGCTGCGTGTCATTTTATTACAGCTATTGAGAAAAAAAATCTTCCTTCACTCAGAAAGTTAATGCCAAGATTATTTTATAATTGCTGCTAAAGAGCACACATAAACATCCTTTTGCTATCTCAGGAGGAGTTCAAATCGTTACATGCCTCATGGTGTGTTTTAAAACTTTATTATCACTCTCACCTAATGAAAATTAGTGTCTTGTTGTGGTTTTAATGTGGAATGAAAAATTATTAGGTTAAAAAATATCAGCCCCGTGTCAGTTTTGAAGTAATGGCCTGCTGATCTTGGCGTTATTATTGCTGCAACTTTAGCACACCGAGACTTTTTTATTTTTCTGATTTCCGCGATGCACATTAGTGTAGATCACTTCTGAGAACTGGTAGTTGCCTGAGATTGAAAGACAAAAAAAAAAGAGGCCAAAAATCTCCCTCTTTGAGAAGATGGAGTGCTTTTGGTAAACACAATCAGTATTTTTGTGTCATTGTTTTCTCTTTATTGCCCTATGTTAAACAAAAACAGAACAGCTGGGATTGTTTTTCCATGTCATTGCTTTTTTTTCCAGTCTTGTTATTGCCACAAAGCCTAAAAACTAAGTCTGCATTCATTCATTGGAAGTCCTCTAGCACTTGTACTGTACATTGTTCCTCTTTAAAACTAAGTCCCATGGACTCTCTACAGTTTTCATGCATATAAACATTTTCTTTGAAGATCAGCAGCATCTTACAAGGACAATGGATGTTGGTCTTTTCAAATAACAACCCATAAATAAATACATGATAAATAAGTATTCAATAAATAAGCGAAAATAGGATAAATAAATAAATAAGTAAATAAATAAATAGACAAACAGGAGGACAAATAAAGTATTTACATGATAAATAGATGGTATGCATCTACCAAACCATGGGCGTAGCTTTGAGCGACATATAAAAACAGACAAACACAAAAATGTGTCACTTTGTAACTGAGGGTGTGCGAGTCCGTACGTTCACTCTGAGGTAATACTGGTGGAGGGGGTGAGCACCTCAAATACGGGGTCGAGATTACTCATTAAGACTGGACGAGGCACCAAGAAGGCAGCGGGGTTTACGCCAGCCATCATGGTGAAGGAAGAACGATAAGAGTTTTAATTGCTATAGATGAGTGAACTGCTCATGGCACTTATTAAAACATTTGGTCTGGCTTTCAGTTTTTTTTTTGTCCAAGTCTGTGCATCAAGGTGAGACTATGAATCTGATCAGATGGTGGGAGTAATTGTACCTGCTCAACAGGACAACATTTCAAAATCACTGTTCCTGCAGAATTGATCTGAATGATGTATGATTTTTTTTTATATAGCTTATTTAAGACGAGCTCTGTTTGATGTACCCACAGTTACAAAGAAGCTTTTGATCAACAAGAGATAAAAAGCACAAAAAAATAAATTTAGAAAAATTAAATAGAAAAATAACATCCGTTGAATTGAAAGGTTGGTGTGGAAAAAAGGAGGGTTTGTCTTTTTTTTAACCTTTTAAAATGATCTCCCTTTTTTTTTGCAAATACTGTCATAGTTCACATTTTTGTAAAAAGTTTATGTTGGCAGTTGCAAAAGAATTCAATTCTTAGCAAATAAAAAGCAGCATAAAAATACAAGAGGTCATTTTGTCTCTAAAAAACAAAATAACGCTGTTAGTCCTTTTTTATGTTTTTTTTTTTGTTTGTTTTTTATTACTATTTCCTATAAAATATCAGGAATCTAAATATTAATACTATTGATATCAATATTATTATAGTCATTGATAAAAATTCACATGCCAGGCCTCATATATAATTGTGTTGTAAGAGTGGGTGTGCATTCATGTATGTGTCTCAGTGCGTGGGTGCGTGTTTGCGTGTGTGTGTCTCCATGTCCCCACGTTGGCGTGAGCACATGTTGCTGAGTTGTGTACAACTACCATCTACAGTCTCTATTTGGGGGAAGGTTGATTGATTGTATGTTTCTGTGGACGATTAGCTACTGTGCAGGGAAAAAAAATCCAGCATCTTTTTAAATTGTCTTTGCCATAATCAGTTATCAGAGTTTCTTCACGTAATCTCAGTGAAAATATTGCTTTCTAAAAAAAGGGAAGAAAAAAGGCATGGAGGGTAGAGTGAACAGGGTTATTGGTTGTGAACCTTCAACAGGGGTTCAGAAATTCTGCTTCTGTCGTGGTTAGTTTTCTGATCCAGAATCATCTTCGTCTGCGGAGCCCTTGAAGCAAGCTGACTCATAGTGCTTGTTCAGGTAGGACTTGAGAGCAAAGGTCTTATTGCAGCGCTTGCATCTGTAGTGCTTGAAGGCAGAGTGTGTTTGCATGTGGGCGCGGAGGTTTGAACGGTCAGCAAAGGCTTTGCCACAGTGGGCGCAGGCGAAGGGCTTCTCCCCCGTGTGTGAGCGCATGTGACCCTGCAGCAGCCAGGGCCGGCTGAAGGCCTTGCTGCACACTTCGCACTTGTGCTTGAGGTCGTGGGTGAGGATGTGCATTGCCAAAGCCGGCATGGACACGTACACTTTGTTGCAGGTGGGACACTTGCGGGCCATTTTGCTGTCCAGGCTGCGGTGCGTCTGCTTGTGTCTGCTGAGGTTGGAGGAAGTGGCGTAGGTCTTTCCGCACTCGTTGCAGGTGTGGCGAGGAACGCCGGCTCCCCTCTCCTGAACCCCACCGTTGGCGCTGCTGCTTCTCGAGCTAGACCCGCGAGCCTCGCCCTCTCCCTTTCGCCTGGAGCGCCCGTCAGAGATGAAGAAGGCATCCATGGTGTAACCCTCGGCCAGAGCCTCCGATTCACCAGTGTAGAAGCCACTCGCCGTCATGCCGGACTGGGGGCTGTCGGGATGTTTCAAGTCTGGGTCACAGTACTCCCCACCGCTGCTCACCTGGGTGTAGAGGGGATCCGACACCGGCGACGCAAGCTTATGCTCCATCTTCTTCTCCCCCTGGTATACAGATGGTGTGATGTAATCCTGGATGTATCCTGAGTAAGAGACACACAAAGACAGTTGGCCAGAGCTTGTGATGGATGAACACAATGGGACATTATTTAGCTGCACCAAGGATTATTCCTTATCTTTAAATAACATTCAAAATGGCTGGACATTTTTCTTATTCATGCATAAAATAGTGCAGCACCACCCCTCCCCCACTTGTTGCTTCCTACTGCCAGCCAGTATGTAGTTGATATAAGCAGTGAATGTGTAGAAAAAATGAGGTTCAGTCATCTCTTGACACGGTAACGCTGTTTTTAAAACAAAAACTTTGGAAGCTATTCATTTTTCAAATACTTTAAAACATTTAAATGTTGATACTTTCCTCATTTATATTATACTGTGAGAGTCCCATAATGGCTGAACTGTCAGTGAACATTTGACTAAGCATCTTCCTTAAGAGTCAGCACAGCTATGCCAAACAGAATAATGTTTCAGGGCTGAGTTTCAGTGTAGTTTCCATATAAATATATATATTTTTTTATTAGGTTCCCTGATTTAGCATAGCATACCAGAGTCATTAAAGTTTTTTAGTCAACAGGTGATTGCATTAAGTTGCTAATTTTGCATCAATGCTAAATATACAGTAGTTTGGATCTTGTTTATTCGTCTGCATATAGCGTATTGAACTTCTGCTTCTCTAACAAACAGAGCTTAAGATGATGAAGCTAGCCGCAGCACACTGTGAGAGATTTATGTTTTTCCTTCGTTTTACCTCTGAGGAAGCTTGGTGACAGAGCAGCTGAAAGCCTTGCTGGCAGCTAAATGAACCCTAACAGAGGTTGATAGATGCTAAAGTGGCATGTAAGCTCAATACAAACTAAATGCATTTCATCTTCTGGGTTGATATATTTTAAAGTGCAAATTTAAAATGTAGTGAATTTCTTTTCCTGAGACAAATAGGGCATAACTGCAGAAAAAAAGGCATTCCTAAGCGTTGTGTGCAGCAAGCAGTGGAAATTAGGTATTGACTGTTTTTTAATGAAATTCAAAGTTTTGAACTGATCAATAACCTATCATCTGTAAAATAGTGCAGCTGTTGAAAGAGTCCAATGCTGGAGAAGATAGAGATAATGTGTGGAACAGATCAAGTATCATGGAGACACTATAAGAGTCTATTGAATAGAGTTTGCAGGAGCACTGATAATGTGAGACATGGCATCACAAACCGTGTTTCCAAAGATGCTTACCTGTCTGCAGCGAGCATGCCGAAGTGCTTTCAAGAAACAAGCCATTAAGAAATCAGTTTAAGTGCTCTCTTACTACTGCTTCTCCATTCCCAAGGTTTTGGGTTCACACAGCCTCTTTGTCAAAGACATGACCGTGACACCCGGGGACAAGGAAACTACAGGCCTGTGCACGCGGCATTATGCTGCACTGCATGGCTTCACGGGTTTAAACAGCACAGATGGTGTTTGTCTGTGAGACAGCGTCACTTTCTTTTTCTAAAACCAAACAAATGAATTTGTTTGTTGGTTTCACTCTTAAAGCTGCTGTTAAATGCATAAATGCTGCTGCTGCACAGCAATGAGAAACCAAATCCACCTGTTTTACAGCCACATTATCAGCAAACATGAAGTGTGTTTGCATTGCATTTATTTTGGTTATTTTATTTTGATATTCTCTCCAACAAAAACAGACGTGCCATATCACTGTACGCAGACGTGTTTACCGTGTTGCAATTACTCAAGGTCAAACACGGAGCTCACCATTTAGGACTGGTGCTGTATCAGCCTTTACAGCTCATAGACTCATTTCTGTAATGCAAAGCAAGCATGTAATTAATGGACCCTCTCAGCCTCCCCTCTTTGTTGTTCGACAGACACTCAAGTCAAATGTCTCCACAATGGGGGGAAAGAATATCTCCCAGAACAGCAGAAGTGCTGACGTTAGGTGTTTCGGCTGCGCTGGAAATCCTTTATTTCATCTCCCCTTTTTTTTGTCTCTGTGTAAAATAGTAATTCTTTCTTTCAGATGAAAAGGTTTTGTTCTCATCCCCTTTAAATAAAACATGCTTATGTTTCATGATTTTGAACAATAAAATGAAGAACAATAGAGTGAGTAAAACTGTACAAATTAAATTTTAAATAATGAACAAAAAAAAATAGAGCAACAGGAAGAATAAAAGGCATTTAGCACAAGCAAAAAAATGTGATTTTAAGGAAATATAATTATTCAGGTGCAAAATTTTTAAACTCTTAAATGTTGAGTAAATGCTTATATGGATTTTTTTTTCTGATCTGTTAATTTTTTATGCAAAAAAATAAGAACATAGTGTGATCTTCCTTCTTAAACCCCCCCCTTACTTTTGAAATGGCTGAATAACAGGTGGGCATCATCAACAGGGCTTAGCTGTGCGCTGTGATTTCTCTCCTGTTAAAATATTTCAGTGAATCACAACAAAGGCTCTCATATGGCCCACCAAACATGGTCACAAAATGGAAGCAACGAGCCTAAAGCGGGCTGTGAAAGTGAAGGTCGCCCCGTCAGCTCTGACCGGAAGCTTAGCGTGGCCGGTCAGAGTGTTGACCACAGCGCAGTTATCTGCCTTTTCCCCGTGTTTACTGTACAACCTCCGTCACGTGATCTGCCTCATTGCTGCCCTGAGCATTTTTGTCTCCTTATTCTGCCTCTTTTCAGCGTTCAGCTCCCCACCTCCCTCACTGCTTCACTGTACAGTGTGTTGATGTCTCTTGTGACGGCAATAGGCCTGCACGGTTGAAACTCTAACCCCTGCTAGTTTTCAAATGCCCGGGAGGAAGAGAAAGATGTAGCGGAGCTATGGGGGTGGGGAGACTGTGTGCATAATCCATTTGGATGGGAAGAGGGGGGCAAGGGAGGATCGGACCATGATGGGAACTCAAGGACAATAACAGCTAAGGACAAATATATCATCCGATACTCATTGCTCCGGTTCTTGAATTTTCTACTGCACATCATGACCAGATATGTTCACCCTGCATGTGTTTGTGGTCCACAGGGGTTTTGCAGTTATACAAATGCGTATCCAAGCTCTCCTGATTAGACACATGTTTGCTTCCCTATTTACATAAACTAATCCGTGGCTGTGACCTGAATTGTGTCTGTCCTTTGCCAGAGTCAAAAAACAAAAGTCTGCGATGGGGGTGGGGTGCCTCGGAAGCGGATTATTTTGGATGTGGGTGCGCAAAATCAGCTGGATGCATGTAACGTGTCACATTAATTTACACAGTTTCAGCATATATATTAGCTGACTCAAACAAAACAAAAAATACCACCCAACAGATAGAAGGAGGACACCGTCTGTGTGGAAATGTGAGGCATGCTGAAATCAGTGCCAGAGCTGTTTACAGGACATCTTTCACTAGAGCGGCTCAGACTGGAGGCATGTTTGAACTCACCATTCTCACTGAGACGAACCCCGAGACTGGTCACCGAGTCTGTGATGGAGCGGGCAAAAGTGAACGAGTCGTCCAGGTGGTGATGATGGTTGGAGTTGGCCACATTGGACGAAGAGAAATCATCAAGCTTGATCTTCTTCACCAAAAAAGAGCGGGGCATGTTTCAGTGGATGAAAACACAGGACTGAGAGAAACGCATGAGAGAAAATAGAAGAACCTCTGAGGACGCAAACAAGCAGAGCTGGTTGACGGTAATCCTTGTGGTTGGTGTGGTCAAAAAAACATATGATAAGAAAGCAAAAAAAGATGAAAACCAGTGGAGAACAAGGCTGATGACAATGCTGGCTTGATACTCTTTGGTTCCCTCAGCTTCCCCCAGAAAAAATAAAAAAAATAAAAAATTAAAGCGATCCTGTTCAGCACTGGATAGCTCCTGTGATGCAGCAGGCTTAAGAGACCAGTGAGGAAGAGAAGAGATGGAGACAGACAGAGAGAGGAGGGAGAGAGCGCAAGAGAAAGAGAGAGAGAGACTGTCAGACTAGCTGAGATCAGCAATCACGCCAGCCTTTATATGGGGCACGGGCAGAGGAAGATCAGGTGGTGCTGCGAAATGGAGCTGCTTAGCTTTAATCCATCAAATGTCCCTGGGGACACACATCAAATTACTACTGAACCGTCTGTGCATTCGCACACAGACAGAGGAGAAAGAACACAGCCAGACCCCCTCTGCCCCCCCGCTGCTCCCCCTCCTCCTCCCTTCCCCTCCTCCTTTCACCCCGCTTATGCTCCATGCTCAGAGGAGGAGTAAAAGAGATGGGCAGACAATGGAGATGTGGATGAGAGCACACTCGGTGTCCTGTCCCCCATTGTCTTCAGATGAAGTGGCACAGTTTATGTTTGTCTTGCACCGGCTCTGCCTCCCTCAAGTCATCTCTGTTTCCTCAAATAGCCTCAGATCTTTCCTTCCTGTGGTCGCACTGCACTGCTCTCACAAGCCAACAGCAGGCACTAAGTCCAGGAAAGATCAGCAGAGTGTTTTGGTGCTGCTCCTTTTCTTTCGAAGTTGAACTGGATTCCAGCACCGCTGATGAGCCAAGCACAGGGAAGGAGAATTGCTCAGCCCAGCGCTGCTGTCTCCCTTCCCATTACTGCTGCACAGATGTGTGTCCTGCCATGCTTGGCAGATAATTATCTGATTAATTAATTACATCGTTTTTGATTAGGGTGAAATCCAGAATTAGATCTGTGCTCGCTAAATTGGCCACATATCTCTCGGTATGTATTTGTGTAAATTAATTTAAATGTATTTGCTGCTCCTCAGATAGTGTCTCTTTTTCTATACTCACAAAAAAACATTATTTTTACAGAAAATATAAATGATGCACCTGTTTGATTTACTCTGAATCAACAGGAAACACTTGTCTCCTCACTCCTTTAGACTTATGGTACCAGGCGATGGTATAAAATATAAATAATATCAACTATTGAACAAGAGAAGATTTTTTTAATAGGTGCTATCTGCTAAAGATACTTTATTTTTTATTAATTTATTTTGTAATTACAGCTACAGGTGCAGTTTCTGAACTGAATTATTTAAATAAATAAGCTGTTACATGATGTTATAGTTTATACATATTTGTATAAATATAAATCCACATTTATACTCTGATATGATATTGTACTTTATATGTATAAATACAGATTTAATAAACACAGAGAAACACATAGCGGTTGGTATTTCCAATAACTTTGGTAATTATGGCTGATAAATATCCTGAACATTTAAATAGAAATTTAAAATATTTGATAAAAAAAAAAATAATGGATTTAAAATAAAAAATAAAAATGTGGGAAAAACTGCTGACAACTTTTAGATATTTCCTTAGTCCAACTCACCTGAATCAAGTTATTGGATGACTAAGAGGATAAATAGGCTGCATACTGAGGAGGCAATTCAGCTATTTGATTCGGATGTGTTTGAACAACAGCAATTTTAAAAGTTGCAGAATGCCGGTTGTCAGGAGCTGGGGTTGCCCACAGTTGATCTAAAGGAAAGGTTTATCACGATCGCTCTTTGTTTAAGGCGCCACTTCTGATCTTAAAACCTTAGAATGGTGTTCCCTGGGCTATCGATGATTTATCTTGCGATGCATATTCATAAATCCAACTTCACGATTTTCTAGTCTGAGACACAAGTACACCCCTTACAGTTGGAACTCCATATCTTTGCTGACGGGCCCAACTTAAATAGCAAATATGGAGCATAGAGAAAAGGTCAAACAAGTGGCACGCAAAGTGCTGTATCCTGCTGTTTTTCTTCTTTTTTCCCATTCCTGATAATAAACACACTTTTACTATTAGTTAAAAAAAGGTGTGGCGGTGTTACAGTGCTTGTTTGGCCAGGACATAAGCCTGAGCTGAACCCCACGGAGAAGTTATAGAGTATTGTCAAGAAGAAGATGAGAAGCACCAGACCCAACAATGCAGATGTGGTAAAGGCTTCTATTAAAGCAACCTGGGCGTGCTTAACACCTCAGCAGTTCCAAGGGTTTATTGCCCCCCCCCCCCCCCCCCCCCCCCCCACACACACACATAGCTGCTTTAAAGGGATAATTTATGCAAAATGAGCCCAGACCAAGTATGATATGGACAAGCTATATAGGAAGCTGAAAATCATTTCATAATCATAATTTTATGAGTAATCTAGTGTGATATTTAAATGTTTTGAAAATCTAAACTTTCATTGTCCATCAGTTGGAATTCATATATATATATATATATATATATATATATATATATATATATATATATATATATATATATATATATATATATATATAATGTATATATAAAATGTATTTTTTTGTAAGCAAAAATTTTACAAAAATAAAAAAGCACTTGTAGGTTAACAATAAAAAATATATACACTCTAACCTTAAGACTTATTGATCAAATATATTTATGTTTTAGTAAAGTGCTTGACTGTGGTTGAAGGCCTCATAGATCTCCTCTGACACGAGGGCCTACCCTTCCACCTGGGTCGCTCTAAATCAACCACACCACCAACAGTGACCCTGCAGCTCGGACGCAGCTGGGGGGGTCGGGGGGTGTTAAATCACAGCAGAGAGCGTTTATCGCAGTTATGTGATTGTACATTACAGAACAAGTTGGCGTTGTCACCAAGCCTTGCATGTTGTGCAAAGACAAGGACAAGATGGGTGTGGGGTGGAGCTCCAAACAATCAGCTAATTTTCATTTTTTGCTAATGCTTTCTTCAGTTACATTTTTGACAGATTTTCATTGTCAATTGCCAAATGTCTAATAAGCCTATACTATAATTTTACACTTTCATTTCAGTTATTTTGTATCAGTTGTAGATATTGAAAGTGGCCTCTAGAGAACAGACTGAAGATTTGGTTTTATCTTGCTTATTGCTTATAATGCTGATGGAAGGGCAGACGGATGGACAACAAATCTTCAGTGTTGTTGTTAAGGACAGCTGTAGGTCATAGGAACTGCTCACAACGGTTCCAGAATCTTATCCCATATCCTCACATGTTTTGCAGTATTTTACTGTGGCTGAATACTCTAAGGAGTTGGTGTTGGACTATAGCAGGTGTTTTTCTCCCACATCTGTGATGTTTGCATTTAGCTATAGAACCTCTCAGGTGAGTAATTTTCTTAAGTGCTGAGCAGGCTATATGACTTTCTGCTATAGACAAATATGGATACAAAGACATCATCCCAACTCAGATTATGATTCTGATTTTGTCACATTGTCATTTGTTTTCTGCTGGAAACGTTTCTATCATTTGGCTATTAATTGTTGTGACAGAGAATTAGATTTGTTCATGCATCTGCTGAGTATTTAGATTTTACTCCTTGTAGCAAAGCTTAAGATAACAACAAGCCTCCCTTGGCTCTATATTGACCCTTTTGCAGCAGCATTTTGAACCTGCAGGCTATTTGGTGCTGAACTAACATTTACCTTTGACAGAAGCTGTCATTATTCGGGTCTTTTTATGGCTTGACAGACCACTTCCAGCTTGGCAGATTGTGGTACATGAGGTTATAAGAGAGAGAGATCAGAGAAAATCTTATTTTTGAGCCTATTCAAAAGTCTTAAGTTCTTTAATCATGTTTTTATTGTCTGTTACATTGCAGCTACTTTTTGATTTATTTTAAATATCAACTAAAGAATGAAAATGTGTCAAAATTTGAAAACTGACATTCAGCTTGATTAGGGGTTTACCAAAAGACTTATAGATTAATCAGTATATCACAGTGTACAGTAGTATCTTTTGTTGGTTAGAACTCAAACAGCACCTTAAAAAAATGACCTTTTTTATAACCTATTTTTCTTTATTATCCAGTATTCCTTGCAAAAGAAAATCAGGCCTCTGTTGTGTTAGTTTATGTGTTTCGTCCACAGTACATAATACCTTGCTTTAAGAACAATAGCTCTGTCACTCTTGGTACATTGTCCTGTCAACACCACGATTTTAAGAGGGTGTTATGTTTTTATGAGTTTTTAGAGAATGGAGTTCTCCATAATAAAAATAAACAAATATCCCAGGTGGTTTTTAATTGTTTTGTGTCTGAAAATCTGGAAATTAATTGAATGTAATGAATGTCCAGTCCAGTCACCCCTCTCCTTGACTCAGTACATGCTCAAGTTTACTCTGAATTGAGAGTCTTTTTATAAACAGTATTGAAGTATTTCAACATCCTTTGCCTTTTATGCTTTAGATGTTGTTCTGTTCCAGTAAACCTGATTTAAATGATTGCTTCTCCTCCGCTTCTCTTCTCCATTAAATCCTGCAGAAGCCTCTTAATTACACATTCATTGAAGTCAGGTGTTTTTCTGCAAGCAGACACCTAAAAAATACATGACAGGGGTTCCTGAGGAGCACATTTTGGAACCATTGCCCTATTTATGAACTTGACATCTTTTCCCAACTGATCCGTGGATGGTTGTGGCTCCTCCCTTGAGCTTTTTATTTTTGTCATTCCACTGTCTCAGTGACTAAATGAACTCTCTGCATTTAACCCATCTCCATTGTGCAGCACCCAGGGAGCAGTGTGTGTGGGCCTTGAACTCACAACCTCTAGATTCCAAGCACAATGCTCTTACAACTAGGCAATACCCCCCTCCTGGCCTGGTCTGTTAGCATTTGCTCTTCTTACGCCTCAATCAATGTATTTACCTCTTGAATTATATATTTTATGGATATATTTTAAATCATTAATGTCATTAAATTACCTTTGTAGTGTATAGTAACAGGGAAAGCACAGTAAGTACACTTAAACTGATGCTTTACTCACCATGTTATAACAAGGGTTTCCATTTCTTTCCATTTTCTTTGAACAGGTTGCTTTCTGTTCCAGCGATCAACAGGTGAAATAGGATGGTTATTCAGAAACGTTCTAGTATCCATACTCTCATAAACATGTGTTACAAGACAATTCTTCAACAGCATTTCTTAAAATCAAATTTAAAAAATGTTCCCCCAATTCAGCGATAAGTTAAAAGCGAATTAAAAGACAAGCTAACCTCCCTGTCACCATTTCTGTTTTTTTCTTTTGCTTATCTAAAAATTCTCCCCATGGTAAATGCCCTCCTTCAGGCTAGGGTAAGGGTTTTTACTCTTCTATGCTGAAGCAGGATGTAAAAATCTATGCGCTGGTCAGGAGAGAGGAAGCTGTGAAGATCAGCCTCATTAATATCCTGTATCACCCTCCAGGGTTATGGAAATGTGACCTGCCTGGCCAAATGAATGAGATCAGTTTGGTTGATTTGCTGTTTCACACAAGAGACACTTCTTACATTTGCCTCATCTACAAGTCAGTTTCCCATCTCTATTTACAGCCAATTGAATTCTTTTTAAAATAAAAACTTGTAGCAAATCAAGAGACGAGGCTTATTTGAAGAATAGGTAAATAAAAAGAAATATCTGGAATTGAAATTAGATGCATAAACCTTGACAGGTTAACGTCGCATACTAAGCTCTGCTTATATAAAGACAGACAGGGCTTTCTGGGCAAAGGGAAGAGAAACTAAAAGTCCATTAAGTGCATTCATCTATAATTCACCTCACTCTTGCTTACAGGGTCACTTGAGTGAGGCTTTTTTAGACTGGTACAGTACACACCCTTTGTACTGTTTAAAAAAGGCAAGATCTGCTGATGATTACAAAGTTTAAATTTAGAAAAGACAATTGTGCTTGAAAAGTTTTCCTACCCTCCCATTAAAGAAAATGTTAGGTTCACACTAGTAATTAAAATCACGCGAAACAGAAAAAGTAATAATAAATACAAAAATACAAAATGATTTAGTAAAATAAAATAATGATTTTGAATTTTTGTGAAGAAAAAAAAAACAGGTCTAAAAAAAAAAAAGTGCCCCAGACAAATCAATTAACCATCATACCTGTCAACAGGGGCAGAAGTCTGACTGAAAATTTCTTGAACATTACGGAAAACACCTGATTTCATTGATTCCTCAAAGTCTTGCTCAACAAAATTTTAGTTCAGGAGATCCATTAGGCTTGTTTACTTGTTTGATTTATTATTGGCATATTTATGTAAATATATATCAACTCTAATTCATTGCCGGGCTTTCCATGTTTTATAATTTCTTTATTTATTATTGCTTTATTTTTATTTCAATTCAACTTATTATTATTTATTTTTTCTGCCTTTAATGGAAGGGTATGTAAATTCTCAAGCACAACTGTATATTTTTTTAACAAGAAATGACACCCTAAAATCACTATATCTTCATCTGCATTGATAATTCAGTTTATCAAAATGTTGTCTCTATGTTCTTTTTTGTTTTGTTTTTTTTTTTGTCACAAATATTAACATTATAAATACAATAGGTGGTTATGAAATTGTAATTTCTATTTACCAAAGCATAAAAAATACATTATTCACACATTATTCAATACATTCAACTGTTTTTGTTATGTGAATAAATCATATTTCACAAAAAACTTATCCTGTAATTAGGTGTGTCACCTTTTTGGGCAAAAGCTGCCATCAAGCATTTGCAAAAATAGGCAATAAGCCTTTTTCATTTCTCTTAAGGGAGTTCATCACACCCTTAGTTATATAACTGCTTTAACTAAACTACATCATGGATTATTAAATATATGCAAAAAAAAGTGGCATGTACTTAGATTAGGCCAATTGATTATATGTTTTTTTTGTTTTGTTTTTTTGGGTCCTTCTGAGCTTGAATTGCTTGTGGGCTTTAGATTGATGTCTTGGTGCATCCAAGCAACCTTGAGCTAAAGTGCCCAAATTATGACGTGAGCAGAGTCTTTGTTTAAAGCAACTGCAGAACACTGGACCATCACACTGCCGCTTAACTTTCTTTTTTTTTCCGAAATGTTGCGTCGGTTTAGTGCTAATAAAGGAGCAACAAGTAAAAGGATACACAGCTTTCAAAAACAATATTTACATCACAATATTTACTCCAACGTAGTGGAGAGTTTTCACCTCGGGATTCTCTTTCTAATTATAAACACTCATTATAAGCGTGAGGTTCTATACGTTTATCATCTGTAATAGTTTCCCTACCTTAAATGGAGTCTTCCTTTCCACTATCGATGCAAGCAGGCTTAGTGTGAGGGATTGCTGAAGAGTCAATGAGTTGATGCAATCAGCTGGTTTTTCAGCAGCGTTTCCGCCTGAGGAAACGCTGCTGAACTGGTGGAGTGACACAACCAACTGGGTTTGAAAAAGATAACTAAAGATAGATTATTTGTTAGGACAAAACAGCACACATATATGTCTACCGATGTTTTGTTGTATCCATATGAGATAAACATTGATAATTTGAGTTGATTTTAAAAAATTTAACAGCGTGCAATACATTTGACTTGCTCGTTAGCCTTCCACCAATCATTTATAAACTTACCCAACAAACATAACCTAAACTCTACTCCAGGTAAGGAAACTTTATCTAATAACGTGCCAAAACCTCTCCAGAAAAGATTAAATTACTCTCTACATGATGAGGGAAGTTTTTTTTTTAGTTTTCTTGGACCTCCCAGATGAGTCGTCGACACCCTTTGTAATTTTGGTAGTTTGTCAACTCCTGTGAAGGTTCACCGCTGTTCCGTGTTGTTTCTATTTGTAGATAATGGCTTTCACCGTTATTCACTGGAGTCCCGATGCCTCCGAAACATTTGAGTGTAACAGAAAAGCAAAAACAGAAGAATTGTGTCGCGGAGGCAAATCGTTTTTCACAGCACTGCATGAGACATGGCTCAGTGAAGAATGTCATGAAACTAGATCTAAAATGTTCTGTTGATTTATAGCCTAATATGAAGAATGAAAGGACATTAACTTCCTTCCCAGTCATACTGGATCTAATGCTGTTTGTCAGACAGTTCAGTGTATCACTCATGCCCTATTTGGCTTGTGTCTGCCTGTTGTCCTGTATGAATCTCGGCGAGTGTGTGCATTTGTTGTCCACAGGCAACTGTTCAGTAAATAGGGCAATTAAGTGTGAAAAGCAGAAAGGAGCGAGCATGTTCCTGTCTCTTTGGTGAGGGAGATAATTTATGCTAATAACATCTCTACAGCTCAAGCTGCCCAAAAATGATAGCAGACCCTTTTGGCTTCAGAAGAATCTTTTCATCCTCTTGGAGAAGAAAAAAAAGTGGTTTCTCAACACCTTGCAAATAAGACAGCTGTGTTGCAGTGAATGAATCTCTATCCCTGCCTTTCATCTCCAGATGATAATCTTTTCTCCTTCACTGTCTTGTATGGCGCATGTTTCTTCTTCTTTTAGCCTGTGGTACACTTGAAGCCTTGCTCCCCCTCTGCACCCTTCTTCCAGCCTCACACCCTGCACACAATCTATCATTATGCTTCTCTTAGGAACTGCAGCACGTGTGAATGCATTACTGTAAATACTATTCTATGCATGAGCGATGCTTCTTAATAACACTTAAAGCCGAGCTCAGTAAGCTCCTCATATGACATAAATTCCTCTATCATACTGAGGGACACGGAGGCACTGGGTGGCTGTGGAGAGCAGGGGCCATGCTGGCAGTTCAATAAATAATCCCAGTGAAAGTGAGAGCAATAAACCATATGAAATCTCTACCAGCTGCCCACAGACATCCTCTGAATGGAGCTCCCATGTCAGCTGCAAACAGAAATGGATGCTTTTTCTTCTTCTTTGAGTCAAAAAGAGGTAAATATATGTCACAGACCTAATCGTTTGTTATAAAGGAATAAGACATTTTAGAATAATATAGGTTTCTGCCTATCATGTTCAATAAATGCAGTTGCCATGGGTTGCAGTGTTTACCGTGGTTATTTTTCTAGGAGGAAGGAATGTGGTGGATTACTGGGTGCAGGCGGCAGGACTGATGCTGCGTGTCAGTGTGTTCATTCAACTGAATGATGCAGGGTCTGTTTATTGGAGGTGTGTCTTGACTTGAAAGCTGCCTTCTGGTGTTTTCCTAAACCTATTTTTACTAGGATGTTAAAAACTGATGCTCTGTCAAGCATTAAGCATAAGAGGTCTCCTTTGGAATCTAAACGGGGCGATAATTGAAACTTGGAGAAAATGGAAAAAAGGCAAGAGGGTGATTGAAGCAGATCTGTGACAAAGAACGAGGCATTGGGTTGGTATGAGACTAACAATATGATAACCTTGGGTACAATAGACAGTAATTTTATAGTTTAAGTGAACACAGGGCTGCACAGTTGAACAGCTGTTGCATTGCAGCAAGACTGTTGAAGGTATGAATCCCAATTTGGGATCTTTCTGCTTGTTTGCATATTCTCTAATGTGAGCGGTGGAGAGGCTACCAAAATGTGGAACAGGCCACAGGGGGAAAGATTGGCATTTATGTTTTTAGACATGTTATTTTCAACATAGCATAATAAAAGGGTACCAGCCAGCTCTGCACATTATTACCTCCGCCAAGGAGGTTATGTTTTTAGGAGAGTTTGTATGTTTTTAGGAGAGTATGGGATAAATTGAAAAGTTATGACAGGATTTAAATCAAATTTTAACCAGAGGTAAAGAATCAATATGTGACAGTTTGACATCAGCATCAGCCTGCAAAAGTTGAGATTCAGACATGCAAGTTTTAGCTAAAGGTGTAGGTCACAATATGAGGCAGAGTTGACAGATTTTCTTTTTGTGTGTTTGTTTTTTGTGAGGTTTTGCAGCACAGGGTGGCACTCTAGGTAACTGCTCAGCAGATACTGTGAATCATCTCTGTTATGTGTCTCTGTGTGGGTCTATGAATGAGTAAACTCCACAGGGTTACTCATTCAGTGCTGGATGCGACTACCTGACCCCATATTTCCCATGTCTTAACTGTGAGCAAGGACAGGATGAAACAGCCTTTATTCAGCCAGCTGGCTGGCAGTGTGCAGGTAGAGAAGGAGCAGAGCCTCATTGATCAGAAAAGAGTCTGGTCACTCTCAGTCTGGTTGCAAAGGTATAATTAGACTTAGACTAGACTTAGACTTAGACTTCTTTATTTGTCATTTTGTATGCACAGAGTGCATACAGAACGAAATTGCGTTACATACAGCTTATGAACATTGCATTGATATTTCAAATGGCACGAGTTATACAAAAAGTGCAGCAGTGGTCAAAGTGTAAACAGTGCAGAGGATAAGATACATTGTGCAAGTTGCAGTGGTTCAGTCCAAATAGGCATTTGTGCAAAAAATGCATTATTGAGAATAGAAATGAGATGAACAATTAAAGGGCTAAAAGTTAAACGTTCAGCAGCATTGATGCCAGATAATGTGCAATAGGTGCAGAGTTCGGTTTGTGGAACCTGAGCTGTAGAGATGTTCTTATGGTTAATAATATATAAAGTTCCAACTAATGCTGCTGTGCTTGTAAGCCTTATGTACAGCTGTAGTTTTAGGCAAACAGCATCATTAACACCCTGACCAACACTGCACAAAGCAAGTGGTTTATTCCTAATCTGTGGAAGCATCAAAGCATTTACTTTTACTGTGTCTTCTTGTTGTTTTGCCTGTTTTTGTTTTCAGTTGATTGATTGAATTGTTAGTTGATTCATAGATAAAGGATTATTATTACTCTTGTTAGGATCTATCTTTGGGAAAACAAACCGGAGAGAGAAAGCTTCAAGGCGTAGTAGACACAGAGCTTTCCTTTAACACTCTTACTAGTGATTACCTAATGATTAAAAAAAAAATTCTCTTGACTTTACTGTCATCTTGTTATAATTTCTTTGTCATGCTTTTTAAAATTTTGAACAAAGTCTTGAAATTCATTACTATATTGAATTTTCTCATTGCAACTAAGCTAATGTTTTATATCAAAACAAGGCAGATTGATAATATGTGGTACTCAGGTTTAGTTCTACACAGTTCCAATCTGGGACTGCTGCCGTTGCTGCTTGGGGAAGGGCGAGACATTCAGGAGAACTTTAGTTAGGTTTTAGCCAATACTTTAGTTAGGTTTCAGTTAAAAAAACGAAATAAATAAAAATATCTGCAAGCACCATAAAAATGCAAAACAACTTAGGCTTGTGAGGCTCATCCTGTCAGTCTTTCATAGAAAAAATCAGGAATTCTGACAAAAAAAGCAATTATGAGCTACTTTGCATCCTCCTGCTCTGCCATGTTTATTTTGGTTCAGATAAAGGTTCTTCTCTCTCTTTCGTCTTAGCTGTCCTGCCTTAAATTATAATACCACAAAATGATTGGCCGAACCTTTTTGGGTTGGTCTCCAACAATTGAAGTAAGAGCAATACAAGATGAATTTCCGCATACACACAAACAAGAATTCAGCTTGCAGGCAAGGTTATACTTACCTAGAAATTTCTTTAGAATTTACATTACATTACATTAAAACCTTATGAACCATAAAGCTGAAATTTTGAGTAGCTTTAAAACCATACATCTTCAATACCTTGGCTGATACTTGCAAATGGTCTTTGTCTTGAGAGAAGAGGTAGACATTGGCAACTGCTAATAAAAAATAAAACAAAAAAAAATCTCATTTGCTGTGTTACTCGCCACGCCATCATTTGATGCTTCATTGAAGTGGAGCAGTCATTATTAAATGTAACACTTCATTTAGCACTTTAATGCCAAGGTGGCATTTAAGCTCACCTCGTTTCTGTGATATGGGTTAAATTAGATAAAATTCATGTGTTGGAATGACCCATTCAACGTTCACAGACTTAGATATGATTAAAAATATTTTTTTTAAAGTAAAAAAATGATATTCAGAGGCACTCTTCATTCAGCCTGTCTGAAAATGAGCTGCTTAGCATGGAAAATTGACAACATATCAGTGTCTAAGAGATTAAAAAAGTTTAACATATTTTCTGTTTTTTATTTGTGCAAATAAAATACAAAAGTAGAAAAAAAATAAAGAAATACTACTATTAATAATAATAATAATAATAATGCATGCATGTTTACTTCTGCCTATCTCCAGGCTGAGACTCATCTCTCCCTCGCTCTTCGCTCACTCATATTTTCTTACTTTTTATTTTCTTATCTCTTTGCCAATGCTGCAAAAAGTTGGAATAAACCAACTCTCTAAGGATTCTCTTGTTGGACTACTTTTTAAACATTTGTATGTTATTGCAATCACACCAAAGAGGACCTTTCCATATCAGCACAAAATGCCTCCTTTCACCACACAGGACTTCGACTAGATTCTACAGAAAATAGCTGTCATGCAAATCAAAATTAACCGACTGAAAGGGAACATGGAGGTAAATGCTGGTTATGGAAATTATACTACCCTGCCAGTGTCGACCCTGCTGGTAATTGAAAACACTGAGACACCTGTGATAAAACAACGAGATAACCCCTCAATATACTTAGATAACCAGTTGTAAACAGCAGCAAGTCGAAGCAACAACTAACAATGCAACTGAGAAACAATGTGATGATTCTGATGGCAATAACCAGACCAGTAGCCCTGGCTGGGAATCCCTTGGAGCAGAGCCAAAGAACAAACAATCCAACCCAGATCTAAAAAGATGCCTAATAGGGCGGATGCCACGTCTAGATGACAAAACCTGGCTGAGACTTCAGAGAAACAGGTATTCTACAAACAGGTGCAAAAAGATGCTTTTTTTTGCGACAAGAAAACACATAAACAGCTCTGGTATGGTGTTTGAAATCTCAAAGAGGATAACACAGATGACAGAATCATATCCAACCGTAGTCATTCAGATTGGAGGACTCAATGATGCGCTAAGAGGTTTGTAATTGTAACTTCACAAAATGAAAGAAAGTTCTAGAGGTTTAAATACTTTGTACATGAGTATATTTTAAGGAGTTTCTCTGTAATTGACTTACATAACAATATAAATGAGATGCTTTTAGTGCTTTTTTCCTGATTAAAGATGACTTCAATTTGAATTTGGGTCTCTGAAAATGAAATTCTGCTTGGGGCCCAGTCCAGTTTGGGGCTTTAAGACTTCTGCTCATCTGAACTGTTCTTAGTTTAGTCTAATGTAACAGCTTTTTTTCTCAATGTTTGCTCAATTGTGTCTCTTGTGAAGCAGTTTAACAGTTTAATGCTGTAATGAACTATAAAACTATTATCTCACCTTGCTGTGATTTATCAAGGAATAATTATTCAGATAATCTTGGTCTGAATTAATTGTGTTAATTAATCACCAGTGTGTCTTTGCGCTCCCTTCCTCAAATAAAGGCATTGTAGGCCTTTTCACATTATGTTCCATCATGAAGGTCAGAGCGCTGGGTAATAGACTGTCGTTTCCAATTTGTACTTTCACACAAAGGAAGAGCAAATGCATTAGTGAGATCATATCAGCTAGTTTAAAATTGGACAACAAAATGGTCAGATTTGCATGTGTGCAGCATCCTTGGACCAGCCAAGTAGAGAGATATGCATGTTAGTTTCAGCAGGAGAGAGTCTGCAAAAACAATTAGGCTACAAACCAGCTTCTAATTTTCTCTTTTAACTTTCTCTGTTTACAGTCATGGGGCCAAGCAATGACGTTCCAGTTCCTGACCAAGCAGTATTACAACAAGAAAACAGAAAATGAAAGAAATCTGCAACCAAACAAATTTCCCACAAGGCAAAACTCAGACAGGCATTTTACTGCTATGTGTTTTTCCCCACTAGTGTGTGTCAGAGAAAGAGGTGAGATCAATTTCCACAGGATTAGGCAGCCCAGGGAAAATGATTGCTTTTTCTAATACTTAGTAACAATTTTTCAATTTCCTGTGGTCTTTGTTACTCTCAACATTTTTGCAAATGAGCAAAACAGAGGCAAGCGTTGTTGCTGCTCTACGAACTTCACCTTGGGACCAAGCATCATTTGCATATATATTGAGAGCATACGTTTTTGGTTTATAATAGTCACCATTCTGGGGTGGGGGTGGGGAACCGGGGGCGGCTGGCAGGCATTCTGTCACCTGTTATGAGGCCCTTGTCCGCGAATGTCCCTGGGAGACGAAAAGCAGGCGATAATTGCAGTGCTGGGACTAAAACCAGTGTTGTTCTCTACACTTGCACATTGTTTTAAATCTGAGGAGAGGAAAAAGAAAAGACAGCCACAGGGTTGTTTTTCTTTTTTTACCCAAAACTTAGAGCTTTCACAGAAGATGATATTTTCCATCCACTCAGTGTCGATTCTGTGGTGATTACAGTTTGAGCCTGATACTAATAAATCCACACGTTCCGCTTTTTGCACTTTCAGAGGGGCTAACTACATTCAGGCAGAATCAGAGAAGATGCGCTGCAGATGGTCACATGACAAATGGCTTTTCTGCCCCTTTGTGGAGATTTGAATCATAATTGAGTGTCTCTACAGTGATGTGTGCACTTCCTATGAGTCACAGTGAGTCTTTTTGCTAGAGGACAAATCAGCTCCGTTACTTCTGCCTCAATCTTTAGCCATGCTTTTAGATGTCATGTCAAAGATTTGTAAAGCAGGCTGTCTTCAGTCAAGACTTTATTTTAGGATCTTAAAAGAAGATACAACAGATGAAACTCAGCATGAGATATGTAATATGTTTTAATGTAACTAGTTTTGCTTTATTTTTTCAGTTATGGTGGACATGTTTAGTTGTGTAAAGAGTAATGTGAGCATTCCTGCTTGAACACTGAGGCATGTTCACCACGCATCACTGCTTTGTGTGTGTTGAGCGTCTTTCAAAGGGCATGCTTTTGTGCAGGCACAGATGATGCAGCTGGCAGAAACATGGCTATTGCTTGAAGCGCGTCCATATTGGCACACTTACAGAAAAGCAGGGCTCCTGGGTCACACATTATATAGGCTGTATAAAGGCTGCCGGTCCGTCTGCTGTCTGGCTCCGCCATAACGTCTGTACAGCACAGCGAGATGGAGAAGAAATACTTGTCATATATATTTGTAACTTTTTTTTTTCCCCCAAGTCCAGAACTCATCAATTGGTTCATTCAAAATTTAGGATTTGAAAAATCAGTTATAGTTTTCTTAGAAAAGTACTAACTGTAATGTCAAACACTTTCCTTATTGTATTATGGCTGATATTTAGTATTTTTCAAGACAAAGAGTTGTACATCATACATGACCTTCTTAATTGTTTTTTTTTTTTTTTTTTTTTCTGGGGGGGCGGGGGGGTTGTACACATAGGCTTTTACAGGAAAGATTAACAATTTAATACATTTCTGTAACAAATATCAGCTATTTTCAAAAATATTAGTGCTTATAATTCTGTATATTGAATGCCATCCTGAAGTATGAAATATTTACTTCTCTACTGAGTAAGTATTTCATCTTAAAGGAAGAAAAGTAGTTCTATTATGTATCAGGGTTGATATATTTGGGCTGCACTGTAGCACTTGTTGTAGCACTGTTACCTTGCAGCATGAAGGTTACAGGTTCAATTCCAGGGCAGAGGTCTTTCTGTACAGAGTTTGCATGTTCTCCTCATGCATGTGTCGGGTCTTTCTGGGTATAGTTCAAAAACAGGACTGTTAACTGGCATCTCTAAATTGTCTTTAGGTGTGAGTGTGTGTGTATGCATGGTGTGTCTTTGTGTTTCCCTGCAACAGACTGGCAACCTGTCCAGGGTGTACTCTGCCTTTTGCCCATAGACTGCTGGAGATAGGCACCGGCCCCACTGCGACACTGACAGAATAAGCAGGAGAAGGTGGATGCTTAATATTTTTTAAAGCAAAAAAAAAATAAGCATTTAAAATTAGTGTTGCACCGATACCGATACCAGTATCGGACGGGGCCCCGATACTGCCCTAAAATGGTGGTATCGGTATCGGCAAGTACCAACAAATAGGGCACCGATACCATTTTGAGAGCCATAAGTTTATTCAACTATTGTCACCCACTCCTGGTAGGCAATAAAAAGTTCTACTGGATTCACTTTGTATTAGATTTGTTCCTGCTTCACATAGGTAGACAAAGGTAGCAGCTTGACAAAGCCATGATGGCAATTATTTTACATTATTATGGTATCAGTATCGGCCGATACTGCATAGCCAGGTATCGGGTATCGTATCGGGGCCAAAAAATGGCATCGGCGCAACACTATTTAAAATACACACTTTAATATTAATTATCATACAAATCTGTAAACCAAGAACCAAGTCTCCTATGTACAAATAAAATATTTTTAAATACAACTTAGACTCTCAATAGCCAAAGCTTTTGTTTGAAGAGGTACCATAAGGGACTGATCAGCCAGTTAGAGGTAGACTTTCTTACTATAGAGCAACAATAGAATGAGAAAAAAGTTATATATTATCCCGACTTACTTTATGGTGTCTGAGAGACACTGAACTAGCTTGGTTATAATAATGATTTTTATGGCTCTCTGTTCAACACTCATCATACCTGCCCATTCCCTTTTCAACCCACCCTAGTTTTTTTCATACCTATAAAAATACCATTTTACACCACAGAACTTTAATCTCGAAGTATCAATTTATCAGATTTTATCTCATCTACATATATTTTATTCTAATTTATCACTAGGAAACTTAAAACTTATCTTCAGATGTCAAACATAATGAAAATAAAAAAAGTTGTGAATTCTGAGTTAGTTATGTCCAGTAAGCCAACATATTAAAGTTACATAACAGCAAAGGTGCAAAATAAACCTTGCATGGTGTATATTAAAGCAAAATGGTACTATAGAAGTTGGGCCATCAGAAAAGCCAAGTTACATTTTTTTTAGAAACTACTTACTGTTCATTTTGTTAAATTATAAAATCCAGATAACAAAGAGTCTATGGAGATATAAGGTCAAAATTGATAGCTTAATGCTAGGACATTTTGAAAACCTGAAACAAACATATAAGGCAAACCTATTTTGGAAAATCAACACATTTTATTTAACCATCCCACAACTGAAGGGTTGTTGATTGTATCTTTTGGCAAGTAACTTTACCAATATTACCTTCTGATGTTGGTCAGGGGGCCCAGTAACATCTTTGTACGGCAGCCTCACTTCTGTCAGCGAGCCCCAGGACACCTTTGGCTACAGTGTAGCTTGTCACCATCGGTGTGTGAATGGGTGAATGACCTAATGTAGTGTAAAGCTCTTTTGGATCCTTGAAGCTGTTAATTGACTAATGCAAATACAGGCCATTTACCATTCAAAAATCCACTTTTGTCCAAAAAGAAAGTTGCATGATATCAAGCAGGTGTGGATATATTGCCCCATTCATGTTGTAATTGCTTGACAAATTATCCAGCACAGACACCTGTCAAAACAGAATAGAATCTCTGTAAATCCAGCCCCCCCCGCCCAACAGGCTCATCTTGATGGGCTAAGTTGGTAATGACAACTCCCCAACTCTGTCCCCTCAGGCTGAAGGATGAGAGCACGGTGGACTCCTCTCCTCCCATCCGTCCCTATTACGATAATGCATCAAGTAGACATTTTAATTTGAAGTTCATTTTCTCCTCAAGGCTCTGTAAACGTCTGCAAGCGTGCATTTTCAACTGGACAACCTTTCAGTGTGACCCTTTTGTTTCTGGTTCCTAATGAAATGTTCATTTTTCATTTGTAGCATTTGGATATTGTGTAAGACTGTAAATTCTTATCTTGTGGCGACTCTTTGTAAATTAAGTGCTTCCAGGAACAAAAAAAATGAGTCATATGCTTCATGTTTCCTCCTCCATTTTGACAGGAGACAAAACTACTGATGAATCACCGACTTCCAGAAACAAACCAAAACCGCAGTGCCAGGGGTCTTGTATAGCGTGTGCCTCTTAGCAAACCTCATCACTCAGTGGTTATATTGTTGTGCACCCAGCGACCTCCTTTTTTAACATAGCTAGTGTGGCGATAATGTGCGTGAAATGAGCGCCACGGCCTGCCAGCAGTGCCTGAATCCTTGCAGGGCCTGACACCTGCCTGCGCTCAGCTGTTCCAGCCATGCTTGACCGCATGCGACTAATAAACAGACCCGTTCTTATCGCTGGAACTCCATTAACAGGGGTTGCAGTCACCTGAATCCCTCGCTGGGGCGACATCAAATTACAAGGCAAATGTAATGGCTTTTGCTATATTGCCACACACTGAGATAGTGAATTACACCAAAGGCCTGACGTTATTACATGTCCCCAGGATGCTGGCTCTGTGTTTTATGATGACTACAGTAAAAAACCAGGTCAGTGCTCAAATTGTCATGCTCTTTGCCTCCATTGCTCCAGTTATATCTATCATGTCCATTGAAAGACGGGACAACAGGGTGCAGCAGGTCGTCTGCTTTACATGTCCGCCACTATTAGTTTTTTAGACAAGTGTTGGAAGCAGGGATAGGAAAGTGAGAGGTTCCCGGTTCACAATGTTTAAAGAAAAATGGAAAAATAAATACAAAATATTATTGAATTGGTTTTTATAGAATAAAAAAGTAAATACATATATATTTTTATACTTTTGTTATAATTATAACATTTAGTTTTTAACTTTGTTGTTGATTTGATTCTGATGCATATACTTAAAAACAGATCAAACACCTGTTATTTTTCTCTTTATAGTTCACTATCCTGATATTGGCTGGGTAATTAGCCAGGCTATCTGCTCTGGTAGCCGGTCTCGAGCTTAATAGACCTGTTGATTGTATCTTATCAACTCTAAGACAATATTAACACTACAGGTCTTCATGCTAAATTCTGAATTTTTGCTGAAATCATTTTTTTTTTCCTGCATTGTCATTTAGATTGATACTTAAATGAGGTGAACATCAAACTTGTCTGAACATTGAATATTATAAGACAGACGTTGACGTCTGTCTTACAAGAAGTTGTTGAATAATGGAAGCCGATAATATTGTGATCAAGTCATAACGAGATGAGGAAAGGTAGAAAAAAAGCAGAACTATTTGTAATGTGTAAATGTGACCTTTCAAACCACAGAGGCATTCAAAGCTATCAGATACATGTCTGATTTTGTACAACATATGGAAGTGGCAAAATCCTGTTTTTTTGGGGGGAATTGAAAACATCAGATTTGGCTACATTCCTGCAGAGTGAATGTAGCCCAAATTTACTTCTTTAGAACTGCATTTAAAACAAAACTGTAAGATGATTAAATTCTAGGAAATATATTTTATTGATCCGTACAGCTATATCAGCATTGCCACAGCATTTACAGGTCCATCATAATATGTGTGGCCAGAGGCTCCTTTTGTAGATTAAAAGTACTTTTTATAATAAAACCCTTTATTTGATATACTCTCCATGAAGCCCACATTTCTGTAATTGTCTGTTTCTTCCTATGATTGATTTGATTATTTTTCCTGGTCCGCATAAAGAAGTAAAACTGTAAACTAAGAATTTGTTGAATAAGCTGGGCTTGGTTGCTAACAACAATACCGGTACCTTAACAACAGTACTGGTGGTTTCCTTTATTTTCCATGCCAAGATGCTGGAATAGAAACCTGTCTTTCTTGTTCACAACAGAAATGTAGGTTAACGTTGAAATAGTCCGGCAAAACATTGAAGGGAGGACAACTCTACACCAAACTCCACTTACTTAAAACCTTTTCTGGTATACTATGAAATATTTAAAACAGCATGGAGGGAATGATGGATGGTTTTCAAATGGTAGCTTCTTAAAATGGAAGTATAGATTGGGTCTCATGCGTTGTCTACATATTTGTGTGATGTTGTAGCCTCCTTTATCCAGCTGACTAGCCAGAGTTACGCTACTTTTGTCACTCTGGCTGGAAGTTTAAATGGTTTTTAAACATTTACTTTTAAGACCTTACTTTAATGCAGAAAACAATCTATTCCAAATTGACAGGTTTCCATAATTAACATTTATAGGATGTTACATTTTTATTAAATGAATAATATATCATTATTCAACAGATAAAAATACCAAGAAGTTTCTTAATTTGGAAGCTGCAACAAATTCCACTCTTGAAAGCTTATGTACCTCAGTGGTAATTAACGGTTTATTTTGTCATACCTTTGCTCAATTAAAAGTCTGCAATTTTGCACACTATTGCTATTAATTAACTGTTAATTGTCAGCTAAGCCAAACGCCTTTTGCACCTTGACTTTAAACAGGTTTTTTCTCCTACACTGTTTACATTCTGATCACTGCTGCACTTTATAAATAGTAATGTTCTTTTCACTGTTGAAAGCTGTATGCATCAAAATTTCATTTTGTATACACTCTGCGTATACATAATGACAATAAAGTTTTCTAAGTCTGATTTATTAGAATATAATTATTTTCATAAGGCTCTTGACTATACCTAGTTTTTGATAGGGACATGACAGTCCTGAATTTCGTTTAGGGCTTCAAAATATTAGTAAAGCATACTTAGTAATAATTTTATTGATTATTATATCATAATATTGGTTACTTAAACCTAAAATTTTCTTACTTTTGTATTATTATAATATTTTCTGTCAAATTCAGGTAGTCTCTGAAATCTCCATCAGCTGCCTGCAGAACAAAACCTCCCCAGATCTCCAGTTCATCATAGGGCACCAAAGTGATACACAAGACATACAATTATGCTTGCACAAATTGATTAATAGGTGCAACTTAGAGCCAATTGTGTTGAAGGAAGCTGGAGTACGTGGAAAGAACTAATGCATGCATGAAAGAACATGAAAACTTGATGCAGTAAGAACCAGGACCTAGAATATAAATCCAAGACCTTCTCCCTGCAGATAACAATACTGCCAACTGGGCCCACGTGCAGCAGCTATCCAACAAGCTACTGTAAGTATATTACTGCTGTGAAGACATTTAATGTGTTATACTTGTCTGCCTGGTCCTGAAATATTATTGCATTACAAACCCAAACAGTTGTTTCAAAATTGTTATGTTGCAGACAGATGCTGCTTTTACCATTAAATAATATTGTGCATCTTGTACTTTAAAGGGATTAGGGTTAAATATTGCATACCATGAAAAACTTTTAGAGCATTTTAATAATCTCATTTAGTTTTGAAAAATATATCGTAAATTGTACTTATAATTAGGCTGTTTGCTCATTTCCCATATATATATTATGCCCTAACAATATTTTAAGCACAGTTAGACTATGGAATAGATTTTTATGTGTGACAGGTTTTCACAGGTTTGCACATTTTAGCATGTAAGATCCTAGTTTTTCCAATACACTTCATTATTTGTATGGTTACATGACGGGTTTGTGTTTGTGTTGGAAAAAGTTTGATCAAACATGTGAAGAGATTTTCATAAAATGCATTAAAACTGTTGATTACGTGCAGTAACCCATATTTAGCTCAGCAGTGATCCAAGGACTATGAGTCATTTCCATTCGATTGCTGTTGTTAATTTTCACTGTCCTAATGTAAGAATTTCAAAACTGATAATTAGTTAATGTGTAAACAGCTAATTTGAAAATTTTAATCATAGATAATAACAACACAATAGTCTTTTAGCACAGATTAAAGCACCAGAGTTATTCCGAATGATTTGATCACAGTAACTTATTAACATCTGGTGGGATGACTAATTTTCAAAAGAATGTAGGATAACAGGTTGTTTTTAGCTCAATAAATTTCATTTAATTAGCTATGACTCAAACAGAAAAAAAAAATCACTGCCAGGGATCAGTTAGTTAACCTTGACCAAAGTAATTATTTTTGCAGTGTTGGATTGTTTCTGCAGGCAGCTGTTAAAATCTTCTCCCTCAGTGTGGTCTGCAATAAAAAACAGAAAAGGCAGTGTAACTGAAACAGTCAATGACAAGAGGTTTGGTCCTGATTATTGAACCTTACATCTTTTCTATGGCCATACATCTTCCTCTGCCAGGCCTCCCAGGGGTTTCTGGCCATCCAACACCCCGGGCCAGCTCATGAGAAGGAGGAAAGGACAATAGTACCTGCAGGTCCCTATCCACACTTGAAAGATGCCACCAGGGGCCTCATTGACAAATTGTCCTTGTCTAGCCGCATGAGGAAGTGGGGACTGCAGTAATTGCATATTTTCTTCTAATTGCATTTGTCACATGTGGGGTCTGCAGCTACGGAGCAGGGTCTGAGACCCTTCTCAGTCATGTGTTAAAGCAAACAGCTGAACTCTCACCTGCACCACGATGTGTACGAAGAGGCCTGCAAAGAGGGCAATAAATTATGTAGTGGCCAAAAACATCAGCAGAGCAGCGGTGAAGACAGGCACAGTCAGACATGCTGCAGGTCCATTAAAGGCTCGGGTGTAGCCATGCAGGAATTTACTTCACCATGCTGATTAAGGACATTCGAGGGCTTCAACCTGAATGATCACATGATACTTCCATTGCGGTTACAGACCAAAGCATGCCCTAGTTTAATTACAAGGTGGAAAATTTCTGAAAACTTCATTTTATATGAAATAGAATAGAATTGAAAAAATTAAAAGACCTCTAAATCCGTAAAATCACCTATAATAAAGCAATTGCCAGATGGAAAAGTAAACCTTTTAAATGCTCTGTTTTTTTGTTTAGAGATGAAATTGTTAAGTAAAGTTTATTTACCTTTAAATCTAAACTAAGAGTGCTTGAGCCCTCCTCACTAACATGGACCCATTTTCATCTTTCTTCCATTTAAAGTGTTTAATAGTAATTGTTTTTAATTTGCTACCTGCTTTTGAAAGATCTCCTTTGAAAAACAGGCCTTTCATTTTAATTGTTTTTTTTTCCCTGCTTAATTAATTTTAAAGATTAAAAGACTTGAAGATGTTAATTTTGCCTTTGGGTTTAAACTGACTCACTGACATGTGCACCACTTCCGGGTTATGCAAAGCTTTCACCTGCTAAGGCTTATATTTAGCAAATTCCAATTTAAAATATTCAACATAACAACAAAGCATTATTTTATAAACCTTCCCTGCATGAGTTTTCACAATCATACTCAGAACAGAGCAGATATCACACCATGTGTTTCAAACAGCAGCAACCGTGAATTCAAATTGTAATAATTGTTTACAGGTTTCATATCTCAAAATATTTTTAGCATATCTAAGCAATTCATTATCACAGCTTGGATAGCATTACAAATAACAGAGCAGCGTGAGTTGTTAAAAAGCTCAGTGTTCTCCTTACAACATTAAAAGTGGGCGAGACTCCTGATGGCGATTACTGGTTTTGTAGACAAGCAGCTAAATTGGGCTAAGAGCCTGAAAACATTATCAATATTAAGGAGTTATCTTCAATCAGCATTTTCTTTTTTTTCTCCTTCATTTACCAAATCAGTAAATTTACCAATATCTTTTATGCGGTTGAGTTTAACTTTTGAGGCAGATCTTGATACTCCGCATTATGATTCCTATAAGGATCCTTACCTTCACTCTAATATTTGTATAAGAATGCAAGCTTTTCCAAATCCATGTTCCATCACTGAAATAGATCACAAGTAAAACAAAGAAATAAATAAAGAAATGTAAAGTAATATGTTTAGCCTTCCTGTTATCTGCTGAAAGTCTTGCTCTTACTTACTGAGTTGTAATCTGAACGACCTACAGACATTTATTGATACCTACAGTTTATTTTTAATTACTACTTATATTTTCCACATCAATTATAAAATTCACTTGCTTTGAGGCTCCATCCTGTTGTAAGCTAACTTCCAAAGCAAAAAAAATCCTGTTACCATCACCTGGTAATGTAGTAAACAAAAAGAGATTGTTTTTATTTATTTATTTTTTTAGTAATAAATTACTAATCAGTTCACTTTGAGCAAAAACATCTGATCCCCTTCACCATTCAATTCTTCTCTACATCTACTATGAAATACATAATAAAAGCAAAAAGAAAACTCGCCTCCACCTTGAGCTGAACAATGACAGAAATGAGATTTATTCATTGTCACAGGAGTTTTAGATAAATCCTTTGCTATTTGTATCAGCTCAATCTTCAGCCCTGTTTCACACGTTTCTGTCCCGTTTTCCTACTTCAGCAAAGTTTCACATCAGGGCGGCGGCAATAATAACAAGCGTCTCTCATCTTGGCTCCTGCCTCCTGGTGATATGCGGCCAGGCTGCTGCATTATTCTGAGGGGTTGTACAACTACATTTTAATCCACTCGTGTTTCTGGCCTGATAAAAGGATTCTCTCCATCTCTTTCTGTTTAATTCACACCATCATCAATCAAATGTGTCCCTACCCCCCTCCTCCCATCCTCTTGGGTTTTGGGGGGGCCTGCAGCAGATAGGTTGGGGGTCCCCCGAGGGGGTTAGGGACATGACGGACCGGTCACAGATGCCACAGAAATTAAAATGCAAGAGTCTGTGCAAGGTGTTACATTTCTCAGACATGCTCATTTGCAGGAATATCTGAGCAACATAAGGAGGCTTATCTGTGATTTCACAAGCGACTCTCACAAGATTATGTGAATATGATTAAGAAGACTGCAGCTTCTGCCTCCTCTCTCAATAGTTGGGCTACAAGTGTGGAAGAGTCCCTGTGTGGTAGATGCACTGTTTTTGTCTTCAACCATTGTCTACACATAACAGTCGCCACAGGCTACTTAGTAATGAACATGTGCCTGTAGCATGTGAGCTCTGTGGAGCTTATGAATAAAGTAAATATGCACATCTCTGAACAACAGGTCAGCTTCTAAGCGCAGACAGAGGAGAATGTGATCAGCCGCAGAATAAGATGCTGAAACTACAAAGGAATTATGTATAAACAACCGCTGAGCATGCGACTGAAGTGTCACACGATGATTTCTGATGTCCCAGCAAACCCCTTTTGTCTAAATAAGGCTCCCATTCTCTGTTCTTCATTGTCTTTCATAAATAGCCATAAAGCTCTGATGGTGGCTCTCTTTATCTGACACTTGAATGTACACTCGTCTGACAGGTAAAACTGACTGGGACAAAAATAGCGTGTTTGTGAAAAAAGGCGGCGTTGAACTGTTTCATGACATACTTTGCAGGAGATTAGCATTTTTAGCAGATTTGTCAGTCCAACGTGATTACCGTCGAACATTCACGTTCTTTCATCACACGAGAGAGAAAAACGAACAGCTTCACTTGTGTAAAGTTGTACGGAAAAATAGTTTTCCTTGCACCTTAGCAGAACTGCAGATTAAAAAAAAATGCTTCACATTAAAACAGTAAATAACTTGTGCATGCTATGTGTTGTTGCAAAGGTTCAACATGTTTTTTATAATTTTATTAGATTACAAAAAAGCTTTGTCAAATGACTGCAGAAAAGCTCCTGTATCTTTTTTCCATACCAGTGTTATGACACATGCTACATATCCAGACATTGTAAGCCTTTAATGATGTGTTTAGAATAGCAAAAACTGCCAAGAAAAACTCAAAAAATAAAATAGGTTTAACCCTCAACCCAGGGATTTAGAGCGTACATATCTCATAAAAAATGCACGTCTGGAGACTGAAATTTTCTCCCATTTTCATTACAAGATAGCTCAAATTTTGCCTATTTTTTGTGATGTAACAGCTTGTTACATCACAAATTCTGAACATTATTTAAGGTTAGAGCAGTTAAACAAGCTTTTAACTCGTTGTCTTTTGTAGGTTGGTTCCATAATGGAAATTGTGGAAAACATCTGATAAGTTAAGGATAAACATTTAAATCAAAGTTAGTTTAACATAAAAACAGTGAAAAATCCCAGAACAGAAGCTTTGCAGCTGCCAAACTGCTGCTGAGCTGCTTCTTTCATGCCTCCATTGGTCTTTTCATAATTTATCTTCAGTGTTAAGCTTTAAGTAAACGACACCTGAAAGGCTCCTTGCCATCACTCTATGATGGTCTAGTTAAAACATTACTTTATGAACAACTCTGCCAATGGCATACTTACATTTGGAATGAACTCTTCAAGTTTTGAAATACAAATATACACATCCCTTAGCTTTGTCTCTGTATCTGTGCCATATGAACTTTTAAACAGATAAAAAGTTACTTACACAAGAATCACATAATAGCATTTATTTTTTACAAAGCTTTTACTCTTGGTGATTATGCTTGGATTCACTTCAGATCTTGTTGAAAGCTGTGAACAGGGCTGAGTTAGAGTTGTGTAATATTGCTTCAGGTTCCTCTGGGGCAGGACTCCCTCACCAGAAAGACTCATTTAGAGCGGACTTTGTGAATTTGACAGCTTTTCACTGACTCCACAGTGGTTTATTATGTTCTGACATGATTTCAGCTCTGGAAAGTTTTACAAAACAATACGTACTGCATATATGCAAGTATATAATCCTAATAACATTGCTGCACAGGTTGAACAGTATGTTTGGATGTAACTAGTGATTCCAGTTACTCTGTGTTGCTGTATTAAATAAATTAACTTTTTACTCTCACACCAACACTAGAATGATCTATAGCAACTAGTTAGCTTTGTGATTGACATATTGTATAATATTTCAATTTATTTTTAAATACAAAGATTATTTCATATAAGCTATAAGAAGTCTGCTAGCGGAAGGAGCTGCAGCAACACTGGTTGGCTATTTGTTTCATACTGGAGGCAATCAAGCATTGTATTGAGCTGAGCATTACTCCAGTTTAGAAGCGCTCTGAGTCCAATTTACCTCCACTTTAGCTACGCTTGTCCAATGCAAGCAAATAGATTTGAAAGGTCAAGAAAAGTATGTTTTGTGGACTGCGTAAAAAAGAAAAACACATTTGATGCAAATAATAAAAAAAAATGTTAAGCAACATTGAAATTTAATTCAAATAAACTGTTGTTTGTAAATTCTTGTAAATTTGACAAAAGCTAATTTTTTGGGCTCTTAGATAATTCCAACAAATAAAGAGGAAACTGCTGGCTACAAAAGACTCTTTAGAAATCCAATAACGTGTCACTATCCTAAAATTAAATGAGGACAGACTTGTTTTATGGGTTTTACTGCACTACTACAGACACTGTTGATTTTGCTGAGAGGTTTTCTTCATATAGAGTGTTTCTCTTGAGAAGCATGAGCCTAGCTTTATTCTTCTGATTCAAACCATTGGATGCTTTGCACTGTTCCACTTAACTGTTAAAATGTATTTGAACCTGGCAATCAGAAGGGATGCGACAATGCTAAAATATTTAATGAGAAAAGCCTCTTTCCTCAAACCTCTTTTGTTTTTTTCCCCAGTAATTTAGCTTCCCTTTTCTAACTGGCTTTTCTAACTCTGATTCATCAAGAAAAGGAAAACAGAACAACCTGCACTTAAAGTCAGCTGCTTTGTTCTCCCTGTGCAGCTGCTGTCATGTCTTGGTTCAACTGTAGAGTTACCATTTTGCTCCCTTTACTTACTTTACTTCTACAGTATGTTGGTTCTATTCCAGTTCAAAAGTCAAAAGGAGGTCATTATACCTAGCCTGACGTAGTCCTACTCAATTCTAGTCAGAATATGAGTCTGATGCTGCTCCATAGAGCTGTGATTATGGGGAGTGTTTCGAACGAACCAGGGAAAAAAATGCCTCTGCACTCAATTGGATAGACCTACAACCAATAAGAGCAACGGAGTGCGTGACGTATGTTAAGCGACGCATAGTTGTTGTCAACAAAAATCAAAGCGTGCAGTTGCACGCCTAGAATAAGAAGATGAGCCTTGATCGTGTTTCTCTGTTCCTCTTTTAAAATTAATTTGCTGTCGATATCTTCTAGAACAGACCTAATAGCAGAATCTACACACCTCAACTCTCCAGCGGCAGCCATTGTTGTTGTCACCCAAGCGCGCTTTGGTGACGTGGTTGATTACGTTACTGTTGATCATCTGTCCATCATCGTATAAAGCCCGCCCTGACAATTTGATTGGCCCGCCAGATATTGTGCGAGCATACTCGCGCTACTACTGAGCAATGCCACACCGAACTTCCCGACCTCAAACGTTGTGGGCGGGACTGAGTTCAGAATGGCACCCAGGCTACATTATACCCCTTTTCAGTCATGAATCTTTGCATCTGATCAAATCCTGGTTGTTCTAGAGTTTTTATCAGTCTAATTGTTTTTTGGGTGCTGATTATCTGGTTATCAATTCTTTTTTTATAAGGAAGTGTAGATCAGTTTTTTTTAATGCATTTTTCGGGTTCCAATTTTTATTTCACTGCGAGTGAAAATTGGTTAAAATATTAGAAACTACATTTTTTATTTGAGTGGTTCCCACATATTTAACCTGTTGCAATATTTTAGCCTAAAACAGAAAATCTCCTTAGGAGTATGAGTAGATCACATGCTGATTTCTATTTCCTCAAGATGAAAATCTTTCAAATTGATTTTTACAGACAATTGGATCCTCAATTTCCAATTATTTATCAATCACTTTCGTTTTTCATCTTTGTAGCTTTTTTTACAAAAGCTAATCTGCTCTTCTTTGTGTTCAACAAAAAGAAAATTTGCATATTTACATCATATAAAGGTTTCTCCATCTCTTGCACCCTGTTGAATTCACCTGTATGAAACAGCTACTCCTGCACAGTGTGGCACTTTTGAAGGGACAAATGATACAAGCATGCATGCTGCGGTTATTTAGATGACAGGCTGTTCTTTTCCGCCGTGTGGCTCTGCAACAGGACAGCAGGTGGCAGGTGGTTGGAGGAGAAAGCAAGAGCTTTGTCTTCTTCCGCTACAATCGTTTCAAACATTTCAATTTGACTAAAGGATTAAGTGTCCAACATTAATCGTAGGCTAATCTTGTAGATTTAGGCAAGTGCTTCCCGAAAGTCAATAAGGCTGTAATTAAATCAGCCGCTGTCACGTCATGTTTGTGGAGCAAAGTGGACAGTTTGCTTTTGGTGATACTTCAATGCACTGTAAGCTGAATAAAAGATTTATTTTAGCTGAGAAATTGGTCTGTTTCATACATCAAAGGAAGCATATTTGTGAAGCAGTAGAAGAATAATTTATTTTCTTCATTTCAGACAAGTCCTATAATGAAATCCGAGCTGTAGCCATGTTACATAAAGGCTGTAATATTAATAAATGTCATTGATGAATAAATTATGCCGTCTGTAGGTTCAGTGAAACATGAATTTAAGACCAGTTCTGTGCATTAGGTGACTTTTAAGTCAGAATTAACAATGTCAACCATTGATCTTACATCATTTTATCGACTAAATGCAGCTCTTTTGCATCAGTCTAACTGCAGTCCTTCTCTATAGTTGTAGTTAAGAGTTTGTGGGACAAAAGTGTAAATTTTTCATCACGTGTGAATAATTCAGCACCTGTATATTCCTCTGTGGTTCTCTACCAGCTCTGATCCAGTCACTTAAAGACATCTTTTGTGGATGGAGAGCCCGTCAGCCTAAATGACACTTGGCCAAATAGCACTTAAGTACATGCTCAATATTTTAACAGGGCCGTGCAAGGAAGCTGTGGAGTGGCTAAGCTGTTCCTGTAAAGCTGAACAGGTGGATTGTTATTGCTGTGGAGGCGCAAGCACAAAGCAATTATTAGTGATTGAGGAGGTTTGCTCTTTTTTAATGATTCACTCGGAAGTGTGAGTCAATGGACCTGTGATACCCTTATACAAGGAGGCGATTATTATTGTTATATAATTACACGCTGTTAGTCAAAGACTGCAGGTCTCTGCATTTTAAAGCTACAGTGTGTAATAATTACAGGCATATAAAGTCAGAAATTTAATATATTATACATAACTATGTTATTTATCATCACCTATGAGCTCAGCCTTTTAACCATAATATTTGCGTTGCCTTAGAATTCGTTATTTATAATTACATAGGAGCGGGTCTCGCAGCCATGGAGGCTGACATCTTTGCGCTACGGCAGCGCAGAGGCAACAAACTAGCGATTGCGAGATCTCCCATGACGCTCAAAAATAACTACGGCAAGTTGAGAGAGATTAACTGAGACGGTACTGAACAGTAGATGGCAGTATTATGCCTGAGAAGCGTTTAGTCTGCCTGAAACCAAAGAAGAAGAAGAAGCAGGTATACTGCGCCTCAGTAACAAGAAAGGTGAACAAGGCGGCAGGCGTGAGTGACTTTGCAAACTGTTTGGCACTGTGTGGCCAAACATCAGACGAATGGAGGATCATGCCTACTCTGTATCACAACGAAAAGCGGCGGACACCGAACCCCCGTCATCTAAGAAGCGGAAACACGACGAGAATAAACGCAAGCGTGACAAGAAACGGCAAAAAACACGGATCAACATTGGCACGGCATTTACACGATGGAAGTCACTGATGGAGGAAAAAGGTTTTCAAAGTGACGCTCAAGTTGCCAGTTTTCTCTTGGACAGGTAATTAATCCTATACACACAATTGTCTAATATCACTGCAGTTTTTGGAGTACAGGATGCTCAGACCTGTCTAAAACAATAACATGCTGCGTGATGATGCTGTTACTCTCCAGTATACTTATTCAGCAACGTCCCTGACGTTTCATAGGTAATGATTCAGTCATTTTCTGTAAAATAATTTTCTGGATATATACCTCGGTTACTTCTCTCCGGCTCCTTTGGAGATCTTCAAGCCTTTCCTCCTCTGCTCTCACCCCGCTGGCACCCCTCTCTCGCCTGGCCCTAGCTGCACGGCCTCCCTGCCTTCGCCCTCGTCCTCTCCCTCTCCCTCGCGTTGTAACCCCCGTGCCACCAAAATGACTTGGACTCTGTAAACGGGGGATATATATTCTTCCAGCGAACACAATCTCGCTGTTAAACTAATGACTACAATTACTTCGTCTGTTTATATCACCATGCAAAGCAGCTCACCAAGACGTCACAACGATGTAGAAAAAATAACGGGTATATTTATTATCTTAAGTCTACATGAAATCTATACCCTACACAGACTAATGAAATACTATCTGTAAAATTATCTATGTAAACAAACCTCATCACTTGAGAGGGTAGGTGATGTGGACGTCGTAGAAGAAATTTTGTCCCGTAACGCTCGCCGTACTGTTGGGGGGGAGAAGCGGTGGGGGGGAGATGTTCCTGTTGCTGCGGTCTGTAGTCTGACCGCTAGATGTCGCTGAAAATTACACACTGTAGCTTTAAAGAACAAGGCTCTTCTGTTTGTTTTCCATTAATTGGTCCAATGTAAAGATCAGAATGTTCTAGTTTTTATGTATTATTTATTTGTGCATGCGACTGTTTTTCTAAATTGCGTTCTTGTCATGTTTACTGTCCTAACTGAAAGAAAAGATTTTGCAGTATAACACAAAATATGTACAAAATCAATCATCAAACAAAACTCTGGATCCAAAAAGATCATCTGATAATGCAAAACATGAATTAAAACAGCCAACTTAGTTTTGCTAAAACACAGCACTGCCTTCCTTTCTTTATTTATTTATTCGTTTATACATGACATTGTAAAACAGATGAATTAAATGTATTGAAAAAAGCTATTGTGTATTAGGATGTGAGTGCTTTCATTATAAAGTTTATCCATATTAACTTTGATTGTTTCTAATAAAGATGCTCCAGTTAGGTTTTTATTGATCAAAACTGGTTTCCAATTTTCTTTAAAAGCCATCCTGTAGATATTGATTCTCTTTCTGTAACACAAACAAACTAATTTGTGTGAATTTTGATTTAATTCCAAAACTTAAATGTAAAAAGAAAATGACCTTAAAACTGAAGCAAAGCTTCATGTTTTGTGATGGATGTAGTTTTAAATCCAACTGGAGATAAAGTGACTGGAAGATTATTCTCCTTCATTCATCATATTAAAGTGAACAAGAGCTGGCCTGTTTATAAAACAGTGTGTTTAGAGTTTGGAATACATAAATGAATAAGGGAAAAACGTTTTTTTCAATATGATGAACTAATCCGGATAATTGGTCTGATCACTGGTCAAACAATTGGTGCATCACAAAAGGTGTTGCAAAAAAAAAATTATTGAACTATTAATCTCACACTGGAGAAAATTACCTTTGCATGTAATCAATCCCCTTGGAGAGCAGTTGCCTGCCATTGTGTGGCGCCGGGGAGCAGTGTGGGATTAAGGGTCTTGCTCAGGGACCCAGAGTGGAAGCTGCGGGGATCGAACTTACAACCTTCTCAGAGCAGAAGCGCACTGCTCCACTAGGCCAACACTCCCCTGCAAAAAAGCAAGCATGGATCTGTAGTGATGGACAATTAAAGTAAGTAAATGCATATTAAATACATGTTTTGTAGATCATTAAATGCAGGACTGCAGAAATACTTGGAAATGAGCAAACCTGAGAAAGGAAATTGTACACTCAAAAGAGATTATTTCAAACTAGAAACGCACCATATATTAAATCCCAACCTTTTGTTGCATCGTCAGTGTATGTGCATCAAGCAAAGAACTGCTTGCTTGCAGTATTTGATAGAATATTATATTTTAGTGTCACAAGTTGTCTCTCTCCAGATCTATAATGAAAAGATTCAGAGGATGTTTGGTTAATCCGAAAAATCAATAGTGCATCACAATTTTCAGTGATAGTATCACAGTTTTATGTTTTCCTAATCGATTCGCCTGACTTCAAACACAGTTTGAGCTTTATTAAAGATTCATTCTATTTTAGAGTAAAGGTTTCACAAAAAGGGAGGATTTTGCAGGAGGATTTTTTAGCATTAAGACCAGCTATTTTTAAAGAACGATACAAACTGATGAAATAGCTCTTTTGTGAAACTTGTGGTCTGTTTTTGGGAACAAAAAATGGGGATTCTTAGTTTCCCATCAAAATATTGTTGTTCTTGTCCTTTGTTCTGTTGCTGTTTAAAGTCTGGTTTCATTACACTGCTAAAGGTTGTGTGTTTCATAGAAAAAAAGGCAAAGAAATAAATTGTCATGGCTTTACTACCAGAAGTTATTCTGGCCAGTAAAGGTAGAGATTAAAATAATTCTCCTGGTATTATAATCTAAAACATGAAGCTTGTTGGGTTTAACTTTTCTGAGTTTATCTGTTTTCATGGCTGCTGTCACACTGTTTCCTATCTTGCTATACATGCTGTTGTATTAGAAAATGTTACCATCTTGTTTAATTCCTTATTTTATTAAAAGATTAATCGTTTTTTAAGCATCCAGCATGTCGAGCACAGTGAATCTTTATGCATTATACATGATGAGAGGTAATTTAAATATCGCTATTGGATCCTTGCTGACATACTTGAGATGCAGTTGTATTGGATCTGTACAGTGGGGAAACATTTTCTGAGAATGGTGCACTGATCATCGAGCAGAACTGTTTTGACTTTTAAACAAAAAATGTATTAATGGCAGCATAGCTAAACCAGGAAATATAGAACATTTTTGAAAGGCTTTGTGTTATCCTGTGAAAGAGATTCATGTTAAAGATGGACTAAATCCCTCAGTATGAACTCATTCAGCAAGGAATATTTGAATCTATAAAAATTAAGGTATTTAAAGGCAAATTCAGAACTGTTGATGTAATGAAAACTAAAACAGATTTAATCTTTTAGGTCAAAGATAAAAAGTTTTTCTATATTTTTCTTGAAAGGACAGTTCAGGCCTACAGCTTCAGTAATTTAATTTACTGCCACTACCCTAAAATAGCATCAAAATGGTCGTTCAAGGAGCTCTGATTAACACTCTGTCTGAGAGAAAATGAACTTATATACACTCCATTATAAACCCGGCAGCGTTCAAGCACCCAGACTTTTATGAAGCTCAGACCAGATGTCATCCAGCCACAGCCCCAATTAATCTCTGGGCCTTGTAACACGCCCTAAGAAACAAAACAAAAACTGATTGGGTGCGGAGGGCAGAGACAGTGAGTAGAAAGCAAGGGTTAGAGATGCTATCCGAGGAGCAGCCGGCCCTGGCGAGTCTGCAGAGGGTGAGATAAGAGGGGGGGCAGCCGCAGCGGAGGAGCCTGGGTCTCAGAGTGGAAGCTGAGGTTATTCATTGCTCCGCCGTGAAAGCTTGAGAAGATTACCCAGAGCCTGGTTGGCAGTGATACAAGGGGGACAGGCAAAGGGGCCCCCCTCTCACCCCTTTGTTCCCCATCCATCTGCTTGAATCTCACAATGGCTCATCAGGACCAAGTAGGGTGGAGGGGTTGGAGCAGCAGAGGCTTGCAGAGTGGGTGGAAGTGAAGGGGGGGTGTCCTGTAAGACACTGGGAGGTAATGTGAGACACTGTAGAAAGAGTGAGTCTATAAGGAGGGAGAAGGAATGAATCCTGGAGCTCGGCGTTGTTGAGATTGAATGAATGGTGCTGCAGCTGACAAGCTCTGACAGACTATGTTGGGGAAGGCCGGGCAGGCGGGTGTTCACATTGTTATTTTCATGGAGGTAATGGCCTGGCAGCTCCTCTTCACTTTGAATAATCAGTACTTTGGTTGGACTCAGACACCACTTCAAACCATGATAAATATACCACTCAAGCCCCTTGTCACCGAGAGGATGGCATTTGTCTCTAAATGCCTTGACCACCATATTTATCTTGTTCAGGAATGATCAGTTGATGAAAGGGGCTTTCTTCCATTACACAGGTAATTATAGGTGTTTTTACACAGGAACACAACACTAGCAGCAACTTACCTTTAAGGAAAGGAGCGCTTTACAGCTCACTGGCCTGTTGCTGGTTGAATAATGGTAATAACCAGGGAATGGATCCAGTTTATGTTCTGCCCACGAAATATGTGTGCATGTGTACAGTGAGCGTGCACTCAGCTGTTTGGTCCTTTAGCATACTTATTTATTCGGCAGGAAAACACTTCTTGAGATCCGCCACAGTAATTGATGATTCACTGCATGCATTTAAGAGTGGAGGACTGCTGCAGGCCTCTCTCAAGGAAAGGAGGGAAGATTTTTTATTCCACATGCAGCAGGCTCTATTAATGGCAGTTCATCATGATGCAAGATTCACAGACTGGCTGACATTCACTGCAGTTTTTCACCTGCATAATAATAGAGCATGTGCAGTTTGGCAGAGTTTCTGCCATAAATCTCCTGCTAAATGCTGCAGACTGGAATCCTGTGGATAATATTTGACAGATTCAATCAGAAAGGGATTTATCCTTTTATGCATCAAATCTAACCAGGTTAGATTCTCTCGCTGTGTTGTCTCTGTAACCTCTCCTGAAAAACTGACATTGAGGTCTTACCGTCGTCTTGATGCTCTCGGTGTAACTAGTTCATGTGTGACTGCGTGAATGGCTAGAGGCTATTACACTGCTGAATATGAATAGCAGGCCAATTACTCTGGCCCAGATGGAGCTGCATGGTCCTCAGAGAGCGCCCTATCCTTGACTTGCACCCATGCTGTTGGAGCTCTCAGAAACCGTCACTGTCTTGATTGCAGTAGGGACACCAAGAAGGGTAATGAGGTGCAGAAATACGATTTTGAAGCTGATATCATTTTTTCGGCGACAACTGAGGCTTTCTCAGTGAGCTTGACATTTGTTTCTGACAATGTTTTTGATTAACTACTTTGCGGAACCAAATAGCACTCTGCAAAATTGCCATTCTAATACATGCAAACCTCAGAGGGGAAAACCACACAGTTTATGCATTTCAGCTGACCAAAATTGATTTGAATGGAGGAAGAAGCTGAATCTTTTTTCCACATCCCAAAGGAGCTTTTACTGGGACGTTCCCAAAAGAATCTCAAACGAAGCCAATGTTGCTGGCTCTCATACATGCACGCACACGCATACACACACAGTGGACATATGGCCAGTCTCCCATCATCTGTTGTGCTATTTACGGCTCAGTAGTCTGTCATTTGTATTGCCTCTCAGAAACCAGTATGACACCTGTTTGAATTCTCAATAAAAAGCTTTTTTCATGTCTTGAAGGAGGCTGCTGTCGCTTAATCTTCCTCTCTACATCAGCGATGATTGGCACTGCGCCTGTCTCCTGAGATTGACAGTAATGTGTCTGTTTTTGCCGACGACAGTTTGTGCTCACAGTCATTGTCAAGTCCCCTATCAAAAGTCAAAGAATTAGGAAGCTGTTGAAGCAGCCATGTGCATCTGGATGTGAATTAAAACAGCAGTTTGTTTCCTCTTTATGAACAAAAAACCCAAGACTGAGATATCTTCTTTTATGGCTTTAAAGGGTTTACAAAGAGGTGTAGGAATAAGTAATGAGCCCTTCACTGCTGAATCCTACTGCAAGCTCCAATATGTGCAAGACCAAAAAAAAAAAGAAAACCTCCATTTGTTTTAACAACTAGAAATTATTTCGTTCTAATGAGATTTGATTTAAACAGCAGTGTTCTAAACAGAACAGAAAACAGAAAAGGTTTATGGTTTTATTTTTATCTCATTAACCCCATTCAAAAACAGAGAGTCATCACAGTGATTCTTTGCATAATGATTAATTCATTTCAAAATCCCCCACACTTAGTTTCTCATAATTGTTAAATATTACTCATGATTAAAAGGCTTATTCAATATAAAACAGAATATAATATGGTCTAGAAGGATGTTAGGTTTATTCAATGATGATTATAAAATTGATGTATGCTTATGAAACATTTGTCCAAGGGGATGCTCCACTGTGTCTTGTGATTCAGTCAGGAGACCATCCTGCCTTGTCATTCTGGTGGAGAATCCTATCTTTATGAACTGATCAATTGTTCTGTCAGAACAAATACTGTTTTGTAACCATGTGTTATGTTCTGTTAATAAAAGACGGCTGCAGGAGAGGATTCGGAGAAAGAAAGCTTGAAGTTGTGTAGGGCTTCTTTCCGCTCCTGCAGAAGTTGCTTGAATCTCTTTCCTGTGTAGACTCAGTTTCTCTTTTACAAACCTACATTTTCTGAACCTAACAAAGGACTTCACAATGATGGGCAGCAATGCTGACCCGACAGGTTTGTATCGGAAACCCTCCAAACATGTGGCTATATTTACAGAGTGTTAGTTTTAGCCAAATTAATGGAGTGGAATGAAAAAGTTGGTTGGAAGAAAAAAATGTTGTGGAAAAATCTTCTCAATTGAACAATTAGAATCCTTAATATTGTTCTGCAGACTGAAGTCATCTTCAGGTAAAAGCATTTTTTTTCACATATCTTTTGAAAGTCAAGATTCCAGAGAGAGAACCACAGAAAACCAAAGCTGCTTGATGTTGTGTTAATGTGAGGTCTTCACATTCAGTGATGATATAGGGAGCCTTGCCATCTCCTGGAGTTTTTCCACTGTTTTTCATCAAGTCCAAAGTCAGTACAGCCTTGTATTAGAAAAAAATAGTGCACTTTATGCTTATCTCTGCACACAAGCAATAGATGCCCTACAGCTGAGGTCACAGACATTGGAATCTAGCCGTGGTCGTGTTTTTTTTCTCCCACACTGCTTACTTTTGATCACTGCTGCACTTTATGAAGTAGAAATGTTCATCTACTGTCTGGAAAGTTGTACTAAATGGAATTTCATTTTGTATACAATCTGTGTAAACAAAATGACAATAAAAGTAAGTCAAAGTGTTGAGAACCTGCTCTGGTCCCCTGCGCGTCAAAGATGCCATCAGGGGTGACAATAAAAAAGGTAACCCAAATATTTATTTTTACAGCTTACCAAAACAGAATGAACATCGTCAAAGACCTGTTCCATCATTTGGAGCTGACAATACGTAATTTGCACTGACGAAAGGCAGGATTATTTGTAATTCCTCAGAGATTTCGACTCGTGTCTTGGCTTTCCATGCCTTTTTGAACCTCCCTGCCTTTACGTGTTAATACTTTTCCCCACTGACATTCCACATTATTACACATAACTTAGTTTCTGGACATCTATGGTTCTATATGTTTGTATGTGTGGATTGCATGGATTGTTGCTGACATCTGGTAAAAAATTTTATGTCAATAGCACCTCCAAAAGTATATTTATTTGGGAAAATGGTGTGTTCAATACGTATTTTGCCCGCTGTATATGTATAAGATGTGATACTAATAATCTAGAAGCCTGTCAGTTAAAGAAAGGTGTTGAAAAAAGTCTGCAAAAACTTCACATCCAATAACACTGATTTTCTCTGTGTATTATTTAAGCTCACACTGATTTAAACGAGAATTATCCATTCTGGTCAGCTGGGAAGTGTCACGGAGCTAAGCGAAGTGTTCGGTGCTCAAAATGGTGCACGTAAGGTAAAATCACCTTGACTCACACTTCTGAAACGCATCTATACAAAGACACCAATTGTATTTTCCAGCAGGACTTGGCACCGGCACTCTGTCAGATTAACCAGCTATATGCACTGATCTTAAGCTGGTCAAAAGGACCAAGAGAGGCGTCAGACAACAATGCAGATGTACATAACATCAAGGCTAGACTGCTAAATAAGGTGAGGGACCCGCCCCCCTTTGAAGGGACAGTGTGCACTACTATCAGACTGATACCGTAAGAAGGGCTTTATGTGACGTGGGTTAAACAGACAAGCTGAAGGTTGCAATTTAACCAAACTAGACTCCCTTAGCACCATAGAAAATCCAGAGGCTGATCACCTCCATGACACTGTACTACCGCAGTAATTAATCGAAAGGAACCTACATATTAGAGATCCAGCTGAATGAAAAGACTGGGTAATATAACGTCCTAATATTGCAGATACTGTAAAACCAATGTATTTATATGTATTTATATATATATATGATTAGCACATCACTAACATCACCTCTCTGCTTTAGTTCTACACCACACCGTACTGCTATCAATGTCACATGCCCAAACAAATACCAGATGGCCAACCCCCTCCCCTCCCCCTTTACAAACACAAACAGAAAAACATGGAAATGAACATCAACTCCTAATATAGACCTTAGTATAGACCTTAGCAATACGACATAAATCATTTTATATATATATATATATATATGATATATGTATATATATTCCTACTAAATTGGCCATGACTCTAATAAATACCTCTATTGTTCTTTACAGCAGACCATGGACAGTTCCGGTCATGTTTTTTCAATGTTCTCATGTGGAGAACACAGCATGTTCACTGTAATCAGCCTGAGTGACTGTTATAAAGTTGGAGCTGTATCACATTCAAAATCATTAAAAGGGTTCAAAGGAAAACTATTTTTATTTTTTGTTATCATCAAGTTTCGTCATCTCTTTATTATGCAGTGAAAGCCAGCCTGTGATAGCGTAAGCTTTGTTCAGGGTGTAGCGGCTACATGTGATAAGCAGGTATGCATAATAGATGGATGGGCAGATGGAAGATTACGGGGGTTAACACATGCAGTGATGGATTTCTAACAAAACGAAGGCTTACACTGAAATCAGATTTATTCAAAATAGAGACTAAGGCTGTTTTGGGAAGGGAAAAAAAGGACAGACTGATAATTAAATGAGACTTAGACCAATAGTTTCAATCAAAGCCCATGCCAGCATTGTCAGTCCTGCAGATTTTCACTATATTCAGCAAATGCTGTAAATGCTTAACAACAGGTTTTAATCAGTGGATGATCAATAAGGGGTTACGGATGTAATTACATCCCGTCTTGTTAAATAACTGTTCAACCTTCAGGGCAATAGTCCCAATTCTGGACATTTTATTATTTTTTCACTTTCAAATTAAAAGTGTATTTTCTTGAATAATATATTTTAATATTTGAAATTTGAACATAGTCACTTTTGTTGCAGATGATGAACTGTTTCTTTACATTTGCAGATTACTTATTCAAGATATAGATAAAATGATTATGAAGAACTGAAATAAATTTCATATTATCTAAATTATACATGCAGGCTCAAATACATACATAGTCATGCTGATATTTGGTTAAATGTTCTTTATTTTATTGCTACTTGAGTAAAAGCTTTACAGCAACCTATTTAATTGCTTTTCCTTTGAGAACCAGGTAAGTGTGTCCTAGACACCATTAGTGATCCTTCATCTGTCCCAAAACTAATAGAAATCTCATTGAACATGCTTAAAAGCATAGCCCAACCTAAAACCAACCCTAGTTCTAACATAAATGATAAGAACTTGTTTTGAATATTAAAATTGAATAATGCCAGAAATATAAAATAAAAAAAATAAAAATTTCTTAAACTTACTGATTCATTTTCACTGTTTTTCAGCAATGTCGTGTAAGTTCATAGTTAAAAGAACTAGCTCACAGTTCAGTTAACACAGATGAAAAAGAACTAACATTCATAGTTTACTTATTCCAAAAATAACAAACCTATAAATTAACTAGTTCAAGTTCCTTTGTCAAATTAAGCCACAATCTTACACAATAGAACCTCATATTTCATAATTTTTTCAATGTGTTATAGAATATATAGAAAGAAATAGAAAATACTCAATGCAGTCAAGGTATACTGTATGTGCAGTGAAGCTTTTATTTAGCCAAATTACCCAGAACTTCAGAAACATACTTATACATTCAGGTTCTGCTGAAAACATCTGTATCAAAAATGATTTCTTACATTTCTCATTCAGTAGAGGATATTTCCGAAAATAGCTTGGATGTTTTAACTCAATGTGTTGCTTTAAATTAGAAGTGGACATGGCTGACATACGGAATTGTTTGCTAAGTAGTGGTGGGCACAATTTGCACAAAAACATGAGTTTTTTTCTCTCCGAGTCTTACTTTGTTAGCGTCAAACTCAGGACAATAAGATCTAGTATTTGAGGTGCACAAACAGTTATATTTCTCAAAATGTTTAATGGGAACTGAACCAAAACTAACGGCATCACCGTCTAAGGCAGGACCCTCTGCAGTAGTAGGTTAGTGACCAAGTATTTCTGGAAGTGGATGAACGTGTGAGTCACTAACTTGGTGTTATAGCTCAGTCCGAGCCCAGAGGGTGAGGTGGGTTCCAGCCGGTCGGTTGCCAACATGAAGCAGTGGTTGCCGCACGAAGGGTCCCAGACATTGATGTATCGGAGGAAGGGGATCAGAGCCAAGCGACGAAGGCAGGCAGGATAATCCAGAGGGCGAAGCCAAAGCAGGTGTCACCGAGGAAGAATCCAAAACGGAGTTGGATAACAGTTCCAGGTTCGATATCGAGGCAGGCAGAGATGCAGCATGTAGAAAAAGACAGGTAAGGCAAATAGATCAGACGTGGACAGGCAGGCTCAGAGGTCGAGAGGCAGAAAGGTCAGGATCAGGCAATCAGAATACAGGAATACTCGCTTCTCACCAATGGCCCGAAAATAATCTGGTACTGATGACTGGTCTGAAAGCTAGTTAAATAGAGACTAAAGCAGGTGGAACAGATGAGCTGTAATGAGAACTGGACGGAGATAAGCAGATGAGTGAAATAATTGATCAGACCAGACATCAGTGCCAAGATCAAGAAAACAGAATGTTGATTTGTTAATGGTGTTGTTGGTTAGCAATTAAAAGAAAGTGCTAGATTATGCAATCTTTGCATATCTGAACTGTTACTGTGTCTCCTTTAACACCACACACAGGTTTTACGGGCCTCGCTTAGTGCTTCTAGGAGGAATATGTTTCTCTGTCACAGTGGCTGAGCAGAGGCTGAAGAGATGAATCCTCTCTAATCTTCAACTTATGCCACTGATCAATACTAGAATACAGTTCTAGTGTTGAAATGATTCATTTTGTCATTAATGTGACAGCAAGCCCTCAGATCAGCGGTTGTTTCCTGAGTAAAACAGATGTCTGCTTAGAGGTCTGTCGACCATAGGGCAAAAAATGTGCCGCCTACAGGGGTTTCTGTGCTCTGATTGTGGAAACAGCTTTTGTAAATGTGCTGAAATAACCTTCCTCTCCTCCAGCACTGAATGCCAGAGACAACTGTATAGATAATCCATCCAAAGGGGAAAAATAGAAGTATGAAACTGTGCAATAGGGCTGCACAATACATTGGAAATCCGTTTTTATCCCAGCATCACATCATGCAATATGTTTTTTGCAAAGGATTGCATGGACTGCAATAAATGCTAGTTAATTATTTAAGCACCATGCATTCATGCTCTCTGTGACATCTAATTAGTCAGTGGCACTTGTTTAATGAGACATAAAAAGTTTTAGACAGTGAAGCAACTAAGTTGTTTTGATGCTAAAAGAGCAGACACTAACTTTTTTAATAAAACCTTTTGGTTGAGATGTTTTTTTTTTAGTAAGTGAAAGACCACATATTATTTTTTGTCCATTCGTGTTATAAATCCAAACATAAAAAACTAGACTCTGATTAAAACCATTCATAGGGTTGATGGGATGTGTTTAATATAGGATCTCTATCATTTTTTTCTATTCCAAGTGTGCAGATTATTGTGCAAATTTCTTCATGTGCATCACAATTAAATTAAAATGTAGATTATCTAGGCAGTCAACAGTTTAGTCGTGTGGACATCGTTCCAATTTCTAGCAGAATATGTATTATAGCTTCAAATATGCTGTACCCGCGGTAAATTCATAGAGTATAGATGTACCAACTAACCAAACTTGTTTTTAGATCATGGGTGGAAGATGGAGTACCTGGAGAGAACCTTTGGATGCGCCGGACTCTAGAAACGTGAACACTGGGTAAAATGGTAGCCGCTGCTAGCTGCAACCACTACTGCTATCGTTGCCTTACTGCTGCCTCTTCTTTTTGTTCTTGTGACTCTCCTTAATCTTATGGTGTATAACTCACTAAACTGCAGAATTTGATTGCAAAATAAAATGGTTGTTAGAGGGAAAATAAGCCTAGTATAAAGTCCTGTCAGAGTACGACTACATGCATGTGTAGCTATACTGTGTAGGTGCATCAATAGCTGTGGTTACATCCAAATGTGATGCAAATTTTGAGCAAACTTTTAAAATGTTGAAAATGTGAATTAGACATGTTTCCATCCATACATTGGAGCAAATTAACAGGGCCATGAAGTGTGATGTTGTCATATGTTGATGTTATTCTCGGCTGAAGTAAACAGGAAATAGTTAGCAAGCTAGTTTGGACCACAAATAATTGTTGAAGCGAGATTTTAATGAATGTGTTTCTAATGCTGTATTTAAGATGCAAACAGCAGTGGAAACAGTTGATCAGTCATGTGTGGTAAATATTCACTACGTCGTATTAGATATCTGTTTGGCTGTGACACCACCCTGAAGAGAAATATCAGCTATGCTGCTGTCATCAACACCTTTGTTTATAAATGTTGGAGATTGGCCTGTTTTTCAGTGTAGTCCTGTTTCTCTGACTGTGACTGGCTGGATATGCTCTCTTCTTCCTCTGATGTGGAAGCTGGCTTGGAGCTCGTCTGCCTGGCTGTGTGTTTCCTGGCTTCTGTTTCCTTGAACCCCAGTCTTGAACTCCTTAAACCAGGCTCACGCTGGAGGATTCTTTCTGTTAAAAGGGAGTTTTTTCCTCTCCACTGTCGCTACAAGCATTCTTAGTGTGAGGGTTTGCATTTGAGTCAATGAGTTGATGCAATCAACTGGTTTTCCTAAGATAGAAAACTTTGAATCAATTTGACTGAATGACCTGGTGAATTGTTAAGTGCCTTGAGATGACTTGTGTTGTGAATTGGCCCTATAGAAATAAACTGAATTGAATTGAATTAATGAAATACTTTAAAATGCCAAAAAAAAAAGGTTAATGGAAACATGTCTAGTAATGAAGTCCAAAGTAAATGCGGTTGTCAAACATAGATTTTATTATATTATTTTATTTCTGTGTTAAGATTAAAGAATATGCTGAATATATTTCTTAATCGAACTTGTCACCTGTGTGTACAGCATTCCTAAAAGTAACAATACCTGCTTTAATCACCACTGCATCATTGTCCAAGTTCAGTAGGTAAATTGACATGATCTAAATCCCACAGAGAATATTGTCAAGGTAAAGGTGAAAAACACCAGAACCAACAATAAAGTCAAACTGAATCTTGCTATTAAAGCAACCTGAGCTTCCTACACAGCAGAAATTAACCACAGGCTGATGGCCAGTTTGCCACATTGGCCAATATGATGCACTAACTTAATGCAAAAGGACCCCCGACCCCTTCTATAGTCTACATACTCGACACTACATAGACATACTTTCTATAGGTTAATGTTTGCACTAGAAACTCAGTTTTTATTGCTCTTAAGTGTTTATTTTCTGGGGAACACATTTTGTTTGTCTTTAGCTGTAAGCAATAATCATCAAAATAACAATAAACAAAGGGTTGAAATATATCACTTGTGTACTGAATCTATATAATATATGAGCCATGAAACAATCCTGGCCTTCAGTTTTATTGCACGCCTGTTGTTCTTTATAAAACAGATTGTGGTAGGTCTCAGTCATAGCAGCAGCCTTCTCATGTGGAAAACACATTAAAAAACAAAATCCTTTCAGTGCATACAGCCAGAGTAACTGTCGGTTATAAAAGTGGTGGAGTATTAAACACAAAATGATTATAGAGGTTCAAGAGAACACCACTTTAACTGTCTAATACAGCCTTCGTGTGTAAAGGTTTGTAAAATAGTGTTTACATGAGCCACAATGACATTTCAGAGATTAGCGTTGTTTCATGATAGCAGAAGTCTGCTTTTTATCTCAGACCGACTCTATCTGTTAGACGGTAAACTAATCTGTTTCATCAATATGAAGATGCTAAAAAAGCTATCTGCTACTGGTAAGACATTTAAAGGTCACACATAACCTCTAAGCAGAAATCTGCTTAAAAAACTGAATTCTCTTTAAATGTGGTACTATAAAGGCAGTTCTTTTTTATTTATCTAAATCTGCAGAGCTGGATATCAACAACCTCTACTTAAGGTGAAGAAATATTAGCTGTCTCACAAATATTGTAATGCAAATCTGCAAAAGAAGACAGGCTGTGTACCCTCTACAGCTTTCACGTGGTTTAGGAAATAAACATTTCCTTCACCAAGTTGTAAAGCTTTATGATTCGGATCCAGAGCGTGCGTTAATAAAACAGCGAGGCTCTGTGAGCAGAAACCGGGCCAGTAAACTGTTTGGCATGTAGATATTGAAAGAGAACCAACAGACAGACAGGCAACAAGTTTAACAGAGAAGCAGGAAAGACAGGCGGGACAGAGAGTTTGGTTGTGCAGGTTATGACTTTGTTACAAAAAGAAGGCAATGAAGTAAAAGACATTCCAGAGCAGATGGTTGTACTGCACCATGATGTGGTTTAGGGCTGGATGTTCACTTCAATGAGCTACGGTCATTTGTTGGCAATTTCTCCCCAATGAGAGAACATTCAAAGCTAACGGGTCATGACTTAATCGCAAGAATTGCTTTAAACATTTTGAAAAAAACTCTGTGGTGCTGCATAGTTTCTGCAAATATCAACACAACTGATATAAGATGTATATTAAGGACTAAACACATTTATATATGAGGAAAAACAACATGGAGCACACAGCAGAAATTCCCACTGTTAACTCCAGTGATATATTTTGATTTAAAAGTTTGACCTTGCTTTTGTCTTTAATGTCTCTGCCTTTAACTCACAATCTTTTAATGTGACACCACAAGTGCAACGCATTGTGTCGGCGATCGTGCCACGTCCTGGAGCAATGAGCTCCTGGCTGGTGGCCTGCGGCTTCCATGGGTGTGTCAGGCCGTCCAAGGCTACAAAATAAACTGTTTTCAATCTACTGTAATTTTCGGACTATAAGCCGCGACTTTTTCCCCATTTTTTTGACCTTGTGGCTTATATAACAATGCCACTAGCGTAATACCTAAATCTATGGATTTTAGCATCCATCATGTTGACGTCACATTTGCTTCAACACACAAGTACGGTAGCCACGCGTGGGGGAATGCGGAGGTCCTCCGGAAGCAGACTTCTACCGCGAGTGGTACAAGACAGAACGACAGCGAGAAAGACGGACATTAAACATAAAAAACCTGCGGCTTATAGTCCGGTGCGGCTAATAGTCCGAAAATTACGGTAGCTTTACGAAGCTTAAGGCCAGTGCTATGAGATCAGAGAGCTTGATGTGGAACATACAATTAGAAAGGATCAAGAAATTCTTTGAAATCTGCTTAAACCTAACAAGGCAATCAGTGAAGAGATATCAGTACTTTATTAATATGCTCATGTTTCTTTCTTTTTTTTGGTGAATATGCAAGGAGCCACATTTTTAACTATCTGCAAACCTCTAAACCTTTTCCTCTGTAAAACAGAAAGAAAGGGCACTGCAATAATTAGAGAACAAAGACTGTGCTTTAAAAGCTCATTGCAACGTTTGCAGGCATTAATTGCAGTTGATTCTCCTAACAGTGGCCAAATCAGTTAATAGGTTAAGGAGGCAATTACATTTTCACATAGGGCCAAGTAGGTTTGGACTTTTTGTCCTTTTATACAAAAAAACCTAAACTTCAAAAATGGGTTTCATGATCATTTTGTTCTCTTTGACTGATATATGGACTTGGTTGATGTTCTCAAAAGCACTGAAGAGTGAAAAAACATCAAAAAACAAGAAAAGGATTTAGGAAGGAAGCAAACACTGTTTGACACAATCGTTTACTGGGAAAAAACCACTCCACATATCATCCTGAACAGAGTATCTGTGGGGACGCTTTGTTTCAACAGGAATACTGAAGCAGGTAAGAGAAGATGGATGGAGTTGAATATAGGTTCATCCCGAAAGAAAAACCTGTCAGAGGTTGCAAAACACCTGAGACTAGGCTGGAGGTGTAGCCTGCTGCAGGACATTGGCAATGCACATCCAGCCACAGCTAGAATAGGTTGTATACAAGCGTTGTTCTTTGTTGGTTGTTTACAAACACATTTATCCAGTCTTAGTTTGATCTACCTAGCAAAATCAAAAAAGGACAAGGTGCAAATTTGGTCGAGACATTGATCAAGAAACTTGCAGCTGTAAATTCAACGAGAGATAAAATATCGTTCGAAACATATTGACTGATTACGGCTCAATGCGCAGCTAGGCTTTCAGACCTTTTTACTTGTAAAGGAAATTGAAAACCATGTATCATCTTTCTCTTCATCGCTTTTATGCAATACTTTACAATAGTGCGTCACATAATAAAACCCATTAATATACACTGATGATGATAACATCCGACGTAGCCTCCATCAACACGGTGGCATCCCAACCTGTTATGAATGGCAGAGGCGACGCGTTTCTCAGGTCTAGTGTCACCCTCAGGCAGCAGAGTGCTGAGTCAGTCACCAGTGACAAGGTCTCCTCGCCCCTCTTTCACCCTGAAAGCTGAATTATTCATTAAAGCAAAGGAAAGCACAGGGGATCCTGCTAATTTCTCAATGGGATTGTTGGCTGTCCTCAAAGTACGCTGTGCTACTAAAAGACAAGCTCACAAGACTAGTTTGAAATTATCAAAATACATTTTACACAATCTATTTATGAAATGGACCTCAGCCACCATCCACGCACTCAAAAGGGCTCTCAGTGACTCATTGACTTGTGGCAGAACAGATGGATCTTGTCTTTTTGAACAGATAAAGGCACTAGCTGCTTTCAAGGACACTGAATGGCAGTGTGTGGGAGTCTGATTCAGACCCTTGCAGATTTATTGAGTGCACTCACACCGTCAGATACATCCTGCAGCCGCAGCTCGAGTTGTTTTAAAGGTTGGGGACTCTGCCAGCCGTCATCATCGAAGAGACTGCGTCCGTGTTGGTGTCCTTTCATAAATGGCAGCGAGCCATGCAGAGGTTAACTTAGCATATGACATTCTCTCTAGCAAAGAATCCCAACAAAGAACTAAATCATGTTAAAGTGGGAGTTTTCAGGCTGAGGGAGACACCTGTACTCACACAGCACTGTTTTTAATCTTCATGTGGTTAAAGAGGAGCGGTTTGTACATGAAGGATTTATCTGTATTGTTAAAGCATTAGAAGGCCACACAAACAAACTAATAAGCCCTTTGATACCAATTATAAGCAAATACAAACTCCAAATGTCAATATGATTTAATACACCACAAAACTAAACAACATGGAGCAAAGCAACTGTGCAACACCTGCCTGCTTTAGATTATCAATGAATTATTTAGCAGTTTCTTATCTATTATGTACATCAAATATAACAGACTCAATACGTGACATCCCTGCAGAGGGTTATGTATCGTGCATCAATCAACAAGGTTCAATAACCACAAGGTCAGTGGTATCAAACATCACGTTCCTAGGAGCTTTTTGCAAACAGATATTTCTCACTGTAATGCATAGCTCAGTTGCATTATGACCCATAAAAGTCAGTCTGTTACAGGAAAAGTTTCTGCCCTTCACATAAAGGCCTAAAATAAAAAATATGGCTGGAAGTAAAGTACACCTTGAACAGGACTTTTGTTTCACTACAGACACGTTGTAAAACTTTTATGTGCTTTCCTTGCTTTTTATTCAATTTCATAGTTTATTTTGTTGAAGCTTATTGTGAGTTTGTTCACGTTCTCTTATATACTTCAAAATAATATAACCCCTCTGAAAACGGTAACTGTTTACGATAAGCTTTAAAAAATTAAAAGTATACAATTTATAGTGTCATTTCGTATATTGCACTGAGAATAAATAACAAAAAGGGAATTAAAAAAAAGGTTTTTATATCCTTAGTTTCAACAGGGTCATTGATGCAGTCTTTAAAATGTCCCTGAAGCTCATTTCCTAGTATTATTTCAAAACATTTATCTACAACATCTGCAAAGTTTATCTTTAGGCTGTAGAAACTTTACACCTTAGAGCAGCAGCTATCTCATCGAACAACCTGAATCATTAAGATAAAATGGTAAATGGTGAATCATTTATAGTCCACTTTTCAGGGCTTGTTGACAACTGAAACCACTTTACAGTCCATCATATATGCACTTCTGGAAAAAGCTCTTCATAGGCTCTTTGTGCAATGTTATTACTGCCATATACAGAGTAAGACCTACATTCAGGCCCAGACTTGTAAGTATGCATTATGGCAATGAGTTGAGAGTTGAGAATACAGATATAAGAGCATGACATTGTCTGTGCCAGTTGAAACATCTGATCCATTTTACAGTCACAATAGCTTACACAAGAACCCTGTTTTATGGGACATAAACGTGAAATGTTTTCACCTCATAGGCCACTCTGAACCTAGAGCTTAGACTAGCAGAGAAACATGTGAATCTAATGTTCAGCTTATGTTTTTAGGGTGGGTTTCTTCACTGTTGCATATGCAGAAGCTATAATGAACTTTAAGTCACTTTCACTCATTAGTGATGTATTGCAAGGTTATGGGCTCAACAATTGGGGAGCGATAAACAACAGCAACTGGTCATTTCCACCAAGCTGAAACCAAACCCGCTTGATTCGATAGCTTTAAGGAATTTGATAGGATTTGAAACTGGAATGCCATTTTCACATTTTCAATGCAGTTTTTTACAGGCAAGGGCTGTGTCCAAACATCTGCCCTAACCCCTCAATCACTACACTATATAGTGGACTTAATAGTACACATAGTTAACTGACTGTTCAGATGGATGATCACTACTTTTTGCTCCCTGTTGTAAGGTGACTGTGGCTCACCGTACGGGGCTCCTATCTTTGTTCTCATTCGCCCCCTAAACAAATCCCATTATTCTTTGCAAGGAGAACTCTTACAAATATAAATATATATCTGCTCGTCTAGTGATACTGCTTTTCAAGTTGCATTGTGGGAACTTTTGAGTCCACCAGTTTTTCATCCACTAGACATTCGAAAGGAAGATGAATGGACCGAATCATTTGCTTTCATTATCAATGCAAAAGGATTGCCTGCATTTTTTGCTTTGTTATGAGAGGTTGTCAAAAAATAAAATAAAAAATTTGGAAAGGCATTTCCAGGGAAGGCGTGCTAAATATACAGCTGACCAGCAAGTTGGGAGTGAGAGGAAAAAGTGTGATTGCAGAACTTCTGAAAAAATTAGAGGAGTGCAAAGATAGATTTAAGAAGTGGATTGCATCTCCAAATGCACTACTGCTGCGAGTTTGGTTGCAAGGATGGAAAAGCGTTCATAGATCAAACAGGTAGCGCTCTGATGCAAGTATTTGAATTGGTTTACATTTTTTCGCTGGTGGCTGAGAATGTGGTCAGAGAGCGCTGCTCTGATGGATGTCAGTTCCCGCTTGGTTCCTCATGACTCAATCAATTCCTCCCAACAGAAACACGTCCACCATAGAAAGATTTCTTTATCCTGTTTCTATAATTCATCAATGCAACAAAACTGAAATCGAACAGTGAGATCGTTCACTGCTCCTCCCTCACTTCATGCTGCTATGTGACATTTGCTCCAGGATAAACATTTAATCATGAATGATTATTATATATTTAAGTCCACATAGTCCTTTTCTATACAGGGATAATACATTGTGGATTTTTTTTGTCCAATATGGCTCTTTGAGCAGTTTGGGTTGCTGACCCCTGCTCTAAAAGGAAAGTTCCTTCAAACAATGCATTTGTTTTTGTCTAACTGACTAAAGAAAGTTGCATTTAAGTAATTTTTTCTTGTTGTGCTCATCATTTCATTAGAGTTCATATATTCTAGCAGCGGCTTATTATTTTACCCAGATGAGCCGCTTAAGCCCCCAAACACCAGACGTCATTAAGGATCTTCTAATAAATATTGTTTGTGGTTTAATTAAAATACTAATTCTTTTGACAACTGTACAAGAAAGCTGTTCTTAATTGAAAGCACAATATTTTTTTGAAGTTGTTTTGTTTGCTTTTCTTTTACACTTTTGAAAGACAGACTATTAGATGGTGTATGTTGACAGTTATGAAAGCTGCAATCCAAAACTCATTGGTGTGTGAATACATTTCTTTTTTTTTCTCTTCAGATGTCATTGTACTAAAATACTGTATTAAGCAAATTTGTTCATGTGAAAAATATTTGTTAAGCTGAGTAAAGGTTTATGTGCTTACTTACAGCTATTTAATATAAAATAAGCTAATCTACATGCTGTTTCAATAAACCTTCATGTGATCATAGTTATTTTTTTCATTTTGTGTATATTATACAGTGATTTTACTAAATATAGCTGCTATTTGTGTTAAACTGCATTGATCTGAGTGCTACAATCTGCTATATACAGTATGCTGCTTTTTGGGTTTCTTGGTTAGTTCCACATGCAGCATATTTCTCTGTCACTTCTTTTTGCTTTCAATATGATTTTTTATGAGCAAAGCTGTCATCGGCAAAAAATCTACAGATGACATATTTTCTGCAGTCCTCCACTAAGGACACACCCAGATAGATGCTGAATTGCAATCAAACGCATTCACCTGCAGCCACGCTTCGTCACAGCAACAGATGGACGGCCTTGAGGCAGAGCCTGGGAGACTTGCATTAGGGCAGAGCTGCCGGTTGATCGCTAAGATCAGGTGCGCTCCTACACAAAGGCACCTTCTGCTCTTTTCAAGTATGGTGGTTTGCTACCCTCAGGACAAATGGGGACCCAAAACAACAGTGGCATCTGTGGCAGGTAATGATCCCCTCACCAAAAATCTGGATAATGACATATCCCAACCATTTGTTGCAGTTAAAATCACTGTTGCTCATTCAAAGCTCCACGTGTGTCCTGCAGCAACATGTGCCGGGGCTGCGTGAGCGGGCCGGTAGAGCTGCAGCCATACATCAGCAGTCAGACGGTGTTGGAGAGGAGCCAGTGAGAGCAAAGCCGGATGAAATGGTTTCTGCTTTTATCTTCCACGTCCATAAATTTGGTGCTGCACACGTTGCATGAGGTCAGAGGTTGATTAGAGCACACAGCATCTAATAAATTACATTACTTTTTGCTGCAAATGCTGATGATTTTCTAAATCAATGCTATAATGGCTGAGGTACAACATTTCAAAAGACATTTTCTATTGAAATTGAATCAGACATAAATGTTTTTTGCTAATTGCCTACATAAACATACGTTTGTATATTGCAATTGCATGGTCAATGGCCTGGCACTTTTTTAACTCAGGAGAATTCACTAAAGTGCTTAACACTACATTCACATTCACACACACACTGATGCTGGTAAGCTACATTGTAGCCACAGCTGCCTTGGGGCTAACTGACAGAAGCGAGGCTGCGGTAAACAGGCACCCAGCCCTCTGACCACCATCAGCAGGCAATACGGGTGAAGCGTCTTGCCCAAAGACACAACAACACTGAAACCCTCTAGTTGCAGCTAATATTGGTTAACACTATAGTAAAACTTTTACTACTATAGTAAAAAAAATATCTATCTTTTTTTGCCCTTTATTGTTTTCTGTGTATCAGCTTTCTAAATATATCCAAAAACTCAATCTTTTGTTATGTTTTAAGTGATTTAAATAATTTGAATACATCAAATTGTAGTGCCCTTTAAAATGATTAAAATCAAACCAGAAAGTAAAAATGTATTTTAATTGGAATTGATTTGATAGATCAATGCATAATCACTAGTGTGGAGCCGATGCCACTTTTTTGCCCCGATAGGGATACAGGATATAATGAGAAAGAGTATAATATTAAGTTATGTGCAAATATATTTTGTTTTAGTGACTAAAATAAATAATTAATACAAATAAAAAGCAATGGATTAATAAACTTCTTCAAATGCATTTTGTTACATAAAACACTTGTAAACTATTTCTCACAGTATATATTATAAGATTGAACAGGGATTCTGCCTCCATTGGCAATATCTACCATTTACTGTATCTTACCTTGACATCCATGTTGTGATAGTTTCAGCAGTTTAAATTAACATAAAAAAAAAGACTTTATAGAAAAAACATAACTGAATTTGGTAAAATGTCTGTGTCCCAGTAGGCAGAATAGCAAAAAAAAAAAAAAAAAGTATTCAAGTACAGTAAGAGTAGAAATGTAAAACATTTACAGTACATTTTTCTCAAAAATAGTTGAGTGAATGTAATCAGTTATAGCCCACTTCTGCTAGTCAATGAAAGGATGATTCAGAGTAAAGCCCTAAGACCATTTTTAACTATGGAGGAGATGTAGAAATCCCCAGCGTCCATGGAATAATCAATCCACACGACAGCCATTAAAACGATAGTTCAGGTTTTTGAATATCAAGTTGTGTGAAATGTTCACCATGTGTAGCTGAGATGCAATAGTGTCCATATCATCACCAAGCCTCCTGCTTTAAGAAACTGCTGGCAATGTAACCAGAGAAATAGTAGTTTTGGTATTGTAAGGAGGGGCGTAAATTATCAAGTTTTTAAGTTTGAAGAATTATGCATGTGTTCAGCTAGACTATTTCAACAATTCCAGTGCTATATAACACCTTGATATCAATATGGATCATTATTTAGCTGCATAGTTGAGGAAGACAGTCTCTGAGAACAGAAATAAACTAAGAGGGAAATATCAGCTGTGCTGCTGCCATCAACACCTTTGTTTATAGATGTTGGAGATCGGCCTGTTTTTCAGTTTAGCCCTGTTTCTCTGACTGTTACTAACTCGATGTGCTCTCATTCATCCTCTGACATGGGAGCTGGCTTGGACCTCATCTGCCCGGCTGTATGTTTCCTGGACAGGGCCACCTGTGGAGCTGGTTGACAGTTGCCTTTTGTATCTCTGCTTCTTTTTCTATGTCTGCTTCTGTCTCCTTGAAACCCCAGTCGGCCTCAGCAGATGGTCGCTCACACTGAGCCTGGTTCTGCTGGAGGTTTCTTCCTGTTAAAAGGGAGTTTTTCCTCTCCACTGTCGCTATGAGCAAGCTTGGTGTGAGGGATTGCCTTTTAGACAATGAGTCAGTTAAATCAACTGCTTTTCTTTGATAGAAAAATATGAATCAATCTGACTGTATGATCTGGTTGAATTAAAGTGCCTTGAGATTATATGTGTTGTGAATTGGAGCTATATAAATAAGCTGAATTCAATTTTGGTTTATCACATAACATTCTTATGAAATACCTTTTAGTTTGTGGCTGTTGAATGAAAAAAAATGAAAGGTCAGGGAGGATGGGTCAATAAAGTCAAACTTTTGCAGGAAACAAAACTTGTAAGTTTGTTTTACAAAACAAAAACAAAAAAAAGTTTTTTAGTTTTTAAAAAAACTTTTTAAATACTAAAAAATGTGTTTTTAAAAAGTTTATGTGCAGGGAAAACAATTAATATGATGATGGAATGTACATCAGAGAGTGAAAGAGTAAGGCCCTTTTGTGTAGTACAGGAGTCCTAGGTTTGAATCCCATGCTTTATGGCATCTGATGTAAAAACTTTTTCATGACTGTGTGCAAGCTGTAATGACTTGCTATGAAAATCTCTGAATAAGGAGCTAAACAGACACATTTGTTATTTACACTAATGAAATAAACTCTGTGAGGAGGTTATACTGCTATCATTATTGGCCTACCTTAGTCTGAGGAGAATAACTCTTATTTTCTATCCACTTCATTGTTTTTGTATTTATTGAGCTGTTGTAGGTCAATAGTTTTATCTATATTTTTTCTTTACTTTTTCTAGATATAATGTATTTTTATTAGCAGAGTAGTGATTGATAATGAACAAAAATCAGACGATAGCATAGCTACAATTTTTTATATTTTTCAATATGAAATTTTCTTGTTTTCTCTTTTTATATTTTGCACAAAATATTAAAAAGAGGTCAGTAACCTTCATGGTAGAGATCATAGCTAAAGTGGACACAATGTTGGGAGCAAAAACTCATCACATTGGTTTACATAAAAGAAGTCAATATCAACTAATTACCTATTGGCTTTTAAAGAGCAGTCCCATTAATGGGAAATGTTTCAACAATTTCAATTAGTTATTTCAATTTAAGGCCGAAGGGTAACTCAATTTAGGGCTAAAGGTAACACTTGAAAAGCAATTGATACGAATCCTGCCTATGATGAGATGTAAGGATAAATAATGTATGATTTTAGTCAGATATTTGGGAACCTGCTTGATGTATTTGTACTTGGACTTCAGCTTGATTGATACGTTAAGCCACATAGGACTAAGACCTCTGATTCTAACTCAGTTTTTTTTTTTTAGAAGAGTGATTCTGGCTCTATTTTTGTCGAAACCAACCTGTTTCTCTTGGAGTGTTTGTAGCATCAGTGTCAGTCTGGAACTGGATGATGGTTCAATAGTAATCACATTGCTCCTAAAGGAGAACACATGGGGCAGACTAGACATCACCACACACACACACTCTGAACGACCTGTTCGGTAAAAGCTCGGCTGACATGTTGAAATACAATCTCCACCTGGCTGTGAATGATCCCATGTCATGTTTCCCCACAGTGCCCCACCGCTGGGGCCTGGACCATCTCCCCACTACCTCTGGATTCAAACATCAACCATTAGGGTCTCCCCTTGATCCGCTCTCCTCTGCTTTTGCTTTAGTAAACACGATAATAGCAGCACTGTGTTCGTGTGGGTTCTGTGTTAACACTGTGGCTGTCAAAGGCCATCATGCCCCTTCAAAGGATGATGGCTCTCTAAAGTGGGCTCTCTCAGTGGCAGCCATTTTCCACTTCACTGGCCCCACACACCAAGGGGGACTGGTAGCCCCTAGCAGCTGGGCGACACTGGTCACTGGGGGTTGGGAGAAGAAGATGAATGGCTTGATAAAAGGGGAGGGAGCTAATGGCAAGATAAGATGGCTATCTACTCGCATCAGAGGTTTTGTTTAATATTTTGTTTGAAAATATACCCCTCACTCCACAAAATGCCTCTGATACTATCTGGGTGTAGGTACTTTATCCAACTCTTGTTTGTATGTTGATCAAATGGAGGAAATGTTGCCATAAAAACACAGCGGCTGCAGCGGCCTTTATGTTTATATTTGTATCCAGCTTTTCGTCTGTCTGTCCGTCCCTGGATTCATACTAGTATTTGCTGTTCCATATGTCAATACGTCTATGTATCCACCACCCATCCACAGTGTTGTAGTACTCGAGATCGGTCTTGGTCTCGAGATCATTTTTTGATGGTCTCAGTCTCGTCTCGGACTTGACCGCATTTGGTCTCGGTTTTGTCTCGGTCTTGGGCGCTGAGGACTCGGCATTTAATTTCAAGACCGGTCAAGACCACAACTGTGGAAATAACGCTAATCATCAGAATATTATCAGTTTCTTTAAGATCCTTCTTTTTATTGGATGCTTGGATTCAAACCCAAGCAATAACCTGTCTCATTGGTAAATGCAGTGAAGGAGATCAATCTATTTTTTCAACAAATTATCTGTCTGATAACATATTTCACAACTTGGTGACAGATATAGATTTATTTAAGAAAAGTTATATAATATAGCTTTAATCTGTATATGAGAGAGAAACAAGAGAAATTATTGGCTTTTTTTCAGTTTTACACATTTTACAGAATTTTGCACATTGTTTTGAAATAGCACATTTAAAAACAACATAAATGTATGTACTGTTCATGAACGGCAGAGAAAACACAATTTTGATCGACTTTGATTAATTGTTTGAAATTCTGTGATTACTACACAGAAGTACTAAATAAGGATGTTAATGTTTAGTCCAGTTCTGTGTGTTAAATATCTAGGTGTTTTTATGTGAATGTGGGCCTTTTAGATACATTTTTGTGATTTTGATCATGTTTCACATTTTATTGTCACATACTGGCGCTGGTCTTGGTCTTGACTCGGTCTCGGACCCTAAAATTCTTGGTCTTGTCTCGGTCTCGATACACTCTGGTCTTGGTCTTGTCTCGGTCTCGGGTTAGGTGGTCTTGACCACAATACTGCCCATCCATCTGAATGATCAGATATATCTGCCATCAATATTTCCATTTATCAGTCAAACTTAAAAAAAAAAAAGGACAAAGAATCTAACTCTGAAAAATTCAGGGATTTTGACTTGAAAGATGTGCTGGAACCCTGAACAAAGCATGGGTTGGAACACCAGCTGAAATCTTATCTCTTGTAGAATTCTTGCAAATCTTTTGAGCCCCTCGATCAGTTGCATAGAGCCAGAGTCTCCCCAGCAGCTGGAAACCAAAGCCCACTGAGCTGCAAATATGTTTGCTCGGCCATCTGGGCTTTGTGTCAACACCCTGGGTCCAGTGAGGTCTCTGACGAGACAGAGGGAGCAGGAAGCATTTTCATAAATCACTTCCTGACACCAAATCAAGGTTACGCGGTTGGCAGCCTGCTGCTTGTGGATTGTGCTAGCTCTGGCAAAACAGACAGAGCTCTTCTGGGAGTTAAGAAGCTCTATTGCTATTTACGGCTAAAAAAATGAGGATGACGTTACCGTAAACTCTGATGATGGAAATGTATTGACAGAAATGTGTTATATAATAACAGTATAACACGCTTATCTAAAATGTGCATCCCAACAACCTTGCTTTTGCTCCCCACCCTAAAGCACTGGCTCTGTACCCATGGTGTTGAAGTAATAATTAGCTCACTGCAGCAGGGTAACAAGTTTGCTCCTGCTCCTGCTGAGCAGCTCTGTAATTGGTCCCCTCATGTGGCACAGTCGGGCCCCAGAACAAAGGGTTCCCAGAGGGGGAATCTACACTGACCCATGCTGAACCCACCACAACAATGACAGGCAGGAAGCATTTACATATGCTGACAGACTTGTCTCTTCCTAGGGTGGAGTGCTAGGCACTTCATTAAAGCAACATCAATACCTGCTGATAGAAAACGAGGCGAGGGCCTGTGCGCATCACTGTCTGCTCTGAGGCGCTGTAGTGAAATGACATGGGGCTGTCACATCTAATTTCAAATAAATGGACGACGTTTATTAAAGCGAGTGTGTGTGGAAATTCATGGGAGAGAGGCGTTGAGATGCTGTCTGAGCCGAGCCTGTCTGCATGCATCAGCAATCGGTTTACCCACAAGCTGTTCACCTGCCCATCAGCAGCCAGAATCTGCCGGCCTCCGGCACGCCCAAACACATTTCCACACTCCCTCAGTGTTTCAGACTGCAGCTACACAATGTCCTTCACAAGAAAACAGACAATTCTCAAGTTATTGGTAAAAAATGCAATGATGATTTAAATTTTGATCAATGCTTTTCGCATGTTTCTTTATTTATCACAAAATACCAGCTTTTCACTTTGAGCATAACATTGGTAACTACGGTCTGCAGACTTAGCTTTAAAACTGTACCTGAGTAAATATGCAAAATGCTATTTTTACATCATGCAAGAAACTTCTCATTCCATTCCTAGGTCTGATGGCTGTCTGGCTTTCAGAATCAAGAAATCACCTAATCAGATCGTGTCTGAAAATACTTCATTCATACCAAAAGGGAAATTCAGTTTCAGTACATTGGGAATGCTGAATAACTAAAAAATTCATGAAGAATCATCATTAACAAATCATATTAGCCAGAAACAAATTTAAGACTTCAGGGTGCTTCAACAACTTATCCAGGGGCTGATGAAGGAACCCAGGGCTACATCTCAAGCACTGCAGGCTTACATATATGAGTACAGGTCAGAGATCTTGTGACATCTTAACATAGGCGGATCTACTGGGGTGGCATAGGGTGGCAACTGCCACCCTAAATGACAGCCTTGCCACCCCAGCTGCCACCCCAGTTGGCGGTAGGGGTGGCGAGGCTTATAAATTATGGATCATTTGAGAATTACGACCGCTAATTTCTAATGTCGGACTGCAGTGAATGCAGCACGAGATGACGCGAGAGCGACTCTAGACTGATTGTTTTGAAAACCGAATGAGGCAAAGCGAGGGAGCCAGGGGTGATGGGGAGAGGAGAAACGGGATGAAACAGGTAAAAACTGATTAACTATCTATAGAGAAATGAAATCATAATGAAAGCACAATGTTGCTAGCATAGCTGCAATGCTGATTTTGAGATGATAAAAATCAGGTTGCAGAACGTTATTTCTCTAACTATGATGTTAGTTAGGCCTGATGTCTCAGCCTCATAAAGACATATTTGCGGTCAACTATGACAGAAAAGAGACTATCAACTTTGGTTGTACTCAAATCAAAACGCACAAAGGCATTGGATCTAAATAAAGTTGTGAAGCGTTTTGCTGAGCAACATGGAAATCACTGCATTCAGCTGTTATAGTCATGTTAACTTTATGTTCTGCTCTCTGGTGAACCTTTACAGAGCTGCTACATTTTGCTTTGGCACCTGAGAAAATCTGATATTTCCTTTAATAAAACCAAAAGTGTTAAAAGTAAAGTTAAAAATGTGATACTGGTGTAAATCCTGCTTAATATGAAGCAGCGTTGTTGTTTCTTTTTTTGTATATATAATATGAAACTATCCAGAAATGACCCGTATGAACCTACTCACAAGCAAAATGTATTTTTATGTTGCTTCTTTTCAGATTTGTGGAGATTTTGATGTAACATACAGAACCCGCCTTTTTGTTGATTTGTTGATACAGCAGTATGGAGGACCAACTCTGCCATATTTAAAAATAAATACAGAAATAAATAAATGCTCAATAAATAAATAAGCATATCATTAATTACCACCAAAAATACAAACAACAAATAAATGTAAGTAGAAATTAAATTATACAGCTAGTCATAAAGGTATATAACTGTTTTTATTGGCTTCTTTATTTCTTTGCCTTTTTAATATTTACCTCATTTATTTTTTTGTCATTTATTATCTTCAACTTCATTTTTTAATTACTTATATTTTTAAGTATTTATTTATGTGCATGTTATCATATTTTTGTCTGTTTTATTCTTCCTTTGTATTTTTTTACCCTAGTTATTTCTTCGCCGCTATTTATTTCTGCCTGCCCTTTTAACATTTCTGCCTGCCATTATAATATAATTTCTAATTACATTTATTTGTTGATTGTATTTTTGGTGGCAATTAATTGTATGCTTATTTATTTATTGAGCATTTATTTATTTCTGTATTTATTTTTAAAGATGGCGGAGTTGGTCCTCCATATACAGCTCTATCTACAGCAGATCTACATGCATGAAATGTCCCTTTCATGTTGCCTTAACTGCTGTATGTCAAGTTACTGAGGAACAAATGGGGTAAATGTGTGTTCAGAGTAAACAATACATAGATGTCCAGTACCTTGTTCGGGTGCCTTGATCCATTTATTTCTACTGTGTAGTTCTGCTCACTTTATTCCAGCTCAGTCCATAGATCTCTGATGGGTAACTTTTTCTTTCTATAGTTTCTTCTTGTGCAAATGCTGCAAAGCTGCCTCTCTGACAGTCAGTCTCACACATCTGCGACTCAGCACCTGTGTCTTACCTTAATACCTTTCCTGTGATAATGCCCCTCTAGAAGTAGTGTTATCATTCTTCTATCTCCTATTAAGTGAGATCACATTGTATAATGTATTATTAATATGAACTGTTTCACATGAAACACTAGTACTCTACATACTATTCTCACCAAACTGTGATAACTGTGATTAAATTCAGTGTAAACAAATGCCATATGTTCCCACCCCTAAAAAATTCCTGCCCCCCTCTTGCCACCCCATAAATATTTTTCTAGATCCGCCCCTGCATCTTAATGAGATAGAAACAAATTAATTAGTTTCGTCTGCAAAGTTCTAAGACTAAAACTGCAGCTGAGTAAAAATAACAGCAAGAACATCTATCAACCAAAAAAATAATGATGGATTTTGTAAAGTTTTACTTTATGTAAATATGGCATTATTGATTACATTTACATAAAAAAGTATATTATATACACATATATAGAGGCCCCTGAGACAATCCAGCACATAACTGCAGGATGCAAGACACTGGCAGGGAAAGCTTACATGGAGCGCCATAACCAAGTAGATGGAATAGTGTACAGGAACATCTGTGCAGAGTATGGTTGGAAACCCGAAGGTCAAAGTGGGAAACAGGCTGAGAATGACCGAGCCAAGATCCTGTGGGACTTCCAGATACAGACGGACCGAATGCTAATGGCAAACCAACCGGACATTGTGGTGGTGAACAAAAAGCAGAGGAAAGTCGTTGTGGTTGACATAGCAATACCAAATGACTGCAGCATCAGGAAAAAAGAACATGAAAAACTACAGAAATACCAGGGGCTCAGAGAAGAGCTGGAGAAATCTGGGAGGTGAAGGCATCAGTGGCACCTGTGGTCATTGGGGCCGTCGGGGCAGTGACCCCCAAACTGGAGGAGTGGTTACAGCAGAAATACATCAGACATCTCGGTCAACAGGAGAGCAGCTCTAGGAACAGAAAAGATACTGAGTAGAACCCTCAAGCTCCCAGGCCTCTGGTAGAGGAAAAAGGGGGGAAGACCCCCCGCGATGGGTGAGGTGGAGTTTAGTCTACATATATACATATATATATATATATATATATATATATATATATATATATATATATATATATATATATATATATATATATATATATATATATATATATATATATATATATATATATATATATATATATATATATATATATATCACAATAGTCAAACATTCGGATGGTAATTTCCAGGAACTATATCATGCTCCTGGGCCAGAAGAAGGAACATGACCAGTTGAGAATTACACTAAGTGATTTACAACTTTATAATCCTTTTAGCGTTTTGGCAAATTATTGTCTTTAGGTAAAAGCTGTGATCTGCTTGACACGAGGTCGCTCTGGTGGTGGCTTTTTATTTTAAATATGCATTTGTTTCTACAGTAATTCCTCCACAGTGATGCAAAAGACTCACTACCAGTTATACAGTCTATGCTAGTCTAAACCACTGGGCCTGGTTGATGTGGAAAGCTTTTAAGAACGGCTTTTGTTATGAGTCGTTACATTTTTTAAACCTTGTTGCTTTATTATGTAAAATATTTGAGCAGGTTAAGATACTGTTTTGCAAATATGAAACCCGCCTGACCAATAATATCACTAAAGTGAAGAATCCCTTAACAATTTAGATAGGCAAGCAATCCTTTGCCATTAAACTCCCCCAGGTGGAATGCGTTAAATGCAGAGTTGAATTTCTCCAATGTGAGATCAATAAAGTTCAATTATTTTTACTGCACACATTTACAATGTTATAATGATTAAGACTGGAAATACTGTTTAGCTCTATTTAAAAAAAAAATATTCACCCTTTCTTTTTGGCTGTGCTTACAAATGCTGTAATGTGATGGCAGACTCTGTGAACTGATGCGCTGTGTCTCAGAAGAAGCATCATGCAAAGTCACGCATAGATGACACATCTGTCTATTCAACAGCCATGCTGCAGGAGTGCAGGTGGGTTCCTCTGTTCATTGCATCACTCGGCTGCAAATTTATTCCCTTATCCAGTTAGAGGAAGGATAAATCCTTCTTCCATTCGACATGCTACTCTTTTAGCTGAGAGGCACTGTGGTTGGATGGAGAAGGATGGAGAGAGTGGGGGACTGAGGGGGGAGCTTTGTTTGTGTTGAGGGCTGGGGGACTCTTAGGGAGGTGTCGACCTGAGCAGATGGACTTCTCAGTGGCGTAGTAAGTGGAGTTTTCACATGGCAGAGGAGACTGCAGGATCTCACAGGACCAGGACCCGGCATCCAGGTGGCCACGGCCCCTCCTGACCAGCTGGAGCAGCGATGGGACCATCTGACACTCCAAGGGAAATGATACACTTTTCTTTCCCTGCTTTGTTATTTCCACACACACAAAGGCTCAGAGCCAATCAAGGAGTTTAGTTAATCAAGCGTAAAGAAAATCCCTTTGATTGCACACAAGCATCCAAGGTCATGGTCACTGAGGAGAAGCAGGTCTTATAAACACTCTTAAGGTGATCAGATGGTTTATTTGAGGGTTTATTTTAAAACCAAACTGATAGATCTATGTCAATTGATTAAGATTTCTTTCCAGCCGTGTCTGCAAGCTTGCATCAGCAGCCGTGTGCAGTGATTTCTGCTCGATTTAAACACGCTGCAATGCGGATTCAGCAAATCCAAGTGAGAAAGTCCCATCTGTGCTTCTCCTCCACTGATCTCGGGCCCTGAAGGCTGCAGAGGGCTAATTGTGGCCCTGTTTTGCCTTCCGAATCTTTTTGTTTTTACTCTGTGTCGGGGTCAGTAAAGCTCCCAAGTGACCAGCAGCAGGAGCAACAGCCATCGGCCCCCGCTGAGCGTCAGTAATTAGAGCCCTCTACTCCAACCCCCCTCATGCTCCCCCACAGACCTTCGGACAGGGAACCTCTCCCTTTCCTCTGAAGGGAAGGGACGGAGAACAGCTGCTGAGAGGAAACCACCCTTTGGTCCCAATGGTTGACCCTCCAACCTCCCTGAAGGGATGGCAGCACCATCTTTCAGATGTTTCACTGAATAATTCCTCTAGCTTTTGAATTTATCATTATCTGCCTTTTTATTGTATTTTTTTGACATTTACATGACTGGTGTTAAACATAAAAAGACCATTTCAGTTTGTTTGTCTAACAAAGGTTGGAAGACAATAGTTTCAGTTTGATCTTTGATATTTTAAACATAGTTATTCATTTCTCAGACACATAGGCAAATATTGGCATATCAGTGTTTCAGCAACTTGTTGCAGTCATGTCAGCAATTCACTGCAAAAAACATCTAGAAATAAGTAAAAAATGTCTTAAATGAAGTGTATTTACCCTTAATTTGAGCAGGCAAATAAGATGATCTGCCAATGGAATGAGTATTTTTACTCTAAAATAAGATAATTAGATAATATACACTTGAAATAAGACAAAGCAATTGTTTTTTCTTATTTTAAGTGTAAATTGTCTTGTTCCATTGGCAAAGTGTCTCACTTACCTCCTGAATTCAATAAAAAATGCACTTAATTTAAGCAAAAATGACTTATTTAGATTTCCATTTTTTGCAGTGAAGTTAAGGTTTCCTTATGTAAAATCTGCTTCTCTGTAGTTTAGCTTGAGTTGATTTCAATTATATAAGGATGACCATGACCCACTGGAATTGGAAATGCACTGAATTCAATTTGGTGACAAAATTTCAATCAAATATAGAATTTTACTCCGCTTTTACTAGTTTTTGTTTACTCTGATTTATCCTAGATATATGTTGTAGCCTTTATGTTTGAGTGATCATTATACATAAACAGATATGGAGGTCTTTGGTAGACAGTAGTCATTATAAAACAGGTAATTAATGATATAGTGAAAACAAAACGATGGACCATCTTATATTAGATTTTATTGCAGTTAGCTTGGTTAGCATCATTGTAGAATTATAAACACAGATATCTGACCTATTAACAGACATATAATTCACTCTGACCAAGATTTCCAAAAAAGCTCTCATCCTAACATCAAGTAAACTAAACTTTTATCATTAAAATTATGTTAAAATATTGCAAAATGCAAGTTTATGACCATGCAGCTGCTATAATAAACTATTAAATTAAATCGGGGTTTCTGCAACATCTTAACAACTTTAAAATGTGTTGCAGATAATTAGCTAAAAAGCATGCTTTGAAGAGTCCTAATTATTAGCAGATTTTCCAATCTGGGCTCTAAATTTCATTTATTTATGTCTTAAGTTTGCCTTTGTTTGACTCTTTCATTCATTGTTCTAATAAAGCTTAGTATTAATGTAGGGTGCTGTTAAAATGTGTGGCTGGCAAATTAAATATCCTTTTTTATTATCATGATTATAACTCCTACATTTAAATAATCGTTATCTTACAACAAAATCATAAAAAGTCCTTCACAAAATGTACTTAAAATTAAAGAAACCTTTTTTACCTTGGTTGCATACACTGTTCAAGATGTCAGTAAAATGAGAATCAGAAGCAAAATAAAGGACTTAGTGAAAAAAAAATACATTTTGGAGTAGAATGGTTACAATTATTTACTTGTACAGTGAAAAGGAAATTAAAATGTTGAGATTACAGGTCAAAGTTGAAACAAATCAGTGCATTTCACTTTATCTGCAGTGTGTGCATTAGTGTACTCTTGTGCAGAAAGCTGTAAACTGGTGTGCTTTAGAAGTCTGGGTGTGACATCTGCTGGCCAAAAATAAAAAGATTGTAGGATTCCTCCTTTCTAAGCTGTAGTCTTTCTCTGTCTAGAAGCTGTAGATGTTCCCTGCACAATGGCAAACATTAATACAATTAATACACTGATAAAAATTTAAAAAACTTTTTTTTTCTTTACAGAATTCTGCAAAGAAAAGTTGTTTTTTATGTCAAATAAATATCTCTAATTACTGTACAAAATCTTAATAAATTAGAGATTCTTATGATACCCTCAGAAAAATCACTCAATATTTTAAATTTTTTGGGCGTTCAATTGTTTTATTTTGCTGCTGGAAAAATAATTAAATAAACAAACATCCCAAAGCACAAATCATCTTTAGCTGAGAGTCTAGACCCACTGTCACGAAGGACACTGAGTGTTACAGACATCTCCTGACTTGAAGAGCCGGTAAACATTCACTAAGGGGAACATGGTGACGGAGCCGACCAGTGAACCCATCTGTGCTGCGGCTCCACACCAGACCAGGGCGCTGTGGCTCCGATCTCTCAGGATAACCCCAACCATCACTTTCACGTAAGACAGAGTCCCAGTAAACAAGAGCCATGAGATTACCTGGTGGAGATAAAACAGAAGGACTGCCTCATATACTTATCTCAGAGATTAAGTGGGAACACAGTAACACAATTAAAACTCAAGAAGGTAAGGTCATCAGTCATGATGCACGAGTTGAACTTTGTCACAATGACTCAGTGACTTTACTCACAATGATCGCCTCTCCTGCTGCAGACCCATGAAGCAAAGGACAAGGACTCATAGCTGCCATAGCCATGTTATAGCTGCCAAAGCCTGTCCCCAACACAGTCAGCATGCCAAGAAATATCAGAGACCTGAATACAAATGAGGTGTTTTAGATGCAGTCTACTTTTATGGATAAACATTGAAAATAGCTTTTCTTTTCTTTTAAGGTTTGAATTCGATTTTATCTGAATGACAGTGCAAAAGATACTGTGCCTCGTAAATGAATTGATAACCCATAAATTCAAGGCACAGTATTTGTATTGTCATCGTGTGGAAAAACTTAAATGGAAGCTGATACAAGTTCATGGGAAGACGGATGGAGGTAAATAAAAGGAAATCCTTGAAGAAAAGCTGTTGGAGGCCATAAAATACTTGGGCCACTGGTTAATCTCTCAGCAGGACAAGTTAAACATTTAGGTTACAGAATATGTATTTCCTGTTGTGCAAATTAAAGTCCAGACCTGACTCCAGGTGAAAATCTTTAACAAGACAAGAGCTTCACGCTCACTCTAAAAGCTGAACCACACTTTGTAGCCATTTATTTATGAATTTTTTTAAATCTTTATTTTTTTTTTACTTTTACAATAGTGCAATAATTTCTAACGGTCTGTCTCATAAAATTCCCCAAAGAAATATTGACACTTTTGGATCTAATCTCCTGAAAGACACCTAAAGAAGACTCTCCAAGTTTAATCATGAACAAATGGAATATTCATGTACTCATAGCTAATTCCTAAATTATTATTATAATAATAGGAAGAAACACAAAGATTGATATTTTGGAGTGGGCCAGGCAAAGCTTCTTCTTAAATCTAGACAGGGGCGGATTTGGCAAATGTGGGGCCCTAGGCAAAGACAGGCAGGGGGCCCTCTGAATTGAGAAGACATAAAACAGCTCCATTCTACAGATAGAGAAATGTTAATAGAATAGACATCCATTATCTGTTCTAGGTTTTGTCCCTCTCTTCTTGTACCTTTTATTCTTGTTTTCCTCTCTATGTTTTGTACTCAGCTGACTTTTCATGCTGTCTCTAAAGGATTGAAAGATTTTTTCCAAGCACTAAGATCACTTAGCTGATTGCTCCTTCCTGTGTTTCCAAAAAGGCAAAAGTAAATAACCCAGTCCTTCTTTTCACTGTAGAAAAGCCATGATATGCTTATCTGTTCTCCATTTTTCATTTGGATGAAATAATAGCTGCATGAATCATGACAGCAGACAAGATAGAGGAGAGCAGGAGGCGGGGTTACCAATCTACTTGCTCTGGAGAGCAGAGTTCGCTGCTTTTAGATGTTGTCTCCGAAGTCTCCAGTAGCAGAAAAAAAGTCGCTAGATTTGGGCGCTAGGCGCTTTTAGGAAATCAAAGTGCTAGAGGGGTCTGAAAAGTGGCTAAATATAGCAACTAAAGCGCTAAGTTAGCAACACTGCTCTTTGCATGGTTTGTTTTCAAATGGTTTGCTGCTGTCTGTTTGGACCTTTCTGAACATGTGCAGCAAATGGACTGATCCTATATGGTGGACACTGAAGGGGGGTGCTGAGACATACTTAATATTATCAGCGTGATTTTTTATCAAAAACATAATTAATGCGCACAAATAAGAAATAGTTGTATTAACCATACATAGAAACAGAGTTTTATGGGGCCCCCAGGAACTTGGGGCCCTAGGCAGCTGCCTAGTATTGCCTGATGGTAAATCCCCCCCTGAATCTAGAAGAGAAACTTTGTAGAGAGCTACAGATTAGGGTGATGGCAAGGAGGCTTTCCAACTTTAAAGAATTGAATCCTTATGCAGAAACTTTTCTGCAGTAATTAAGAATAGTTGGAATTCAGTAACGTCGAAACAAATATTTCCATAGATTGATCAGAAGGGTTTTTTTTTTTTTTTTTTATATAAAATTGATCCTGTTGTTATCTTTGTAGAGATGCCTCTCAGCTTTTCTATCAGGACATTACTGTTGGAGGAAAATAATTTACAATGTAAATCTGCCATGGGTGTGATTAATGTTTATTCTTGCTGTAAATACACTAAAGCATTTTTACTTTAATGAGACTTGTTGACAACAGAAAAAAAAATTGTGGGGACTTTTCTAAACTAAATGCTTATAATAAAATAGATTTATAAACCTCAGAGAGCTTCCCAGTTAGTAATGTGGAGGAGAAACATCTGTCTGAACCAAACCCATTCTACAGAGACCCAAACACACAACCCACAGAGCATGAGGAATGTATTACTAATGTCCTGGTGCAACATTCATGATTCAACATCATGAGAAAAAAATTAGATGCATCCTGTGAGTCAGTGGCTCATGACGCCACCATTAGCTGCACTGTGTTGAAATGTGTCTCACATTGTTTTGGAGAAATATTTGTTCTCTTTTTAGTTTAAGATTTTAAGGGTTTCTTTGTTTTGTTTTTAGGTGTATTTACCATTAATTTGAGTAGGAACATAAGATGATCTGCCATTGGAATTAGCGTTTTTACCCTTAAAATCAGAAAATTAGATATTATGCACTTGAAATAAGAGACTGCAGTTGTTTTGTCTTATTTCAAATGTAAATTGTCTTATCCCATTGGCAAAGTGTCTCACATACCTGCTCAATTCAAGAAAAATGCACTTATTTTAAGAAAAAAAAAAACGTCTTACTTAGATATACATTTTTTGCAGTGCACACCATTTTGATCTGGATGAAGTCTGGATTTTCAACAGGTAATTGCAACATGGTGATTCCTTTGAATTAATGTTTTCTTTCACTGGTTTGCTGATGTTCATGGACATGTTATTCTGTTAATAAACTAATATCATGAGAGGATATCTGATGGTCAGTGTCCTCAAATTTTGACTCGAAAATACTGATGTAAACAAAACTTGAAGCTCGACTTTTTACCCTCAATTTCATCTTTTCAATTATCGGTTTTGCTTCTGGTGATTAGCTGAAAGGTCTTCACAGAATGTGGTGATAAAGGCAAACCTTCAAAATGATTCCTCTAACGAAATTCTGGAGATCATCACAGACTTATGACAACCATTAGCTCTAATGGCTCAACTGGCCCTAGTCATACTCATATGAGTGAACAGCAGTGCAGTCAGTGGGTGTCAAAAGAGCAGAGTCACTTCATGATGGTCTGAGATATACGTTGGTCAGATGATCATGCATACAACAGCCCTGGTATTTGAAGAAGTGAACTAGTTTGAACAGCCTGTGAGATTGTGTGACTCTGAGCACTGCCTGATAGAAGGAACCCAACCGCCCCCAAAATATGACCTATAGGTTGAGAGTTAAAACTCAGGTATTCTCTGTATTATTGTCTAAGTTGGTCTCACCTCTCCAAATGACACTGAGCCAGACGTCTTGGCATTTCTTCAAGGGGCAATTGGCAAATTCCTGCATCCTTATTTGTTGTGGGGATACTTCTGCTAGCAACATTTCCAAGCCCCTGTTGATGTTATTTGTTTGTTGTTTCTTTTTTTGCTTTTTTTTTCACCAAATAAACTTTTATCATGTCAACTAGACATGATAAAATTTAAGTCCCTTCTTAAGACTCATCTTTTTTCCTTGGCTTTTGGCACAATTTGAGAGGTTTTACTTTGTTTTATTCTCTTTGCATACTCGTATGTATTTTACACTCGTTTTTTTCTATTTTATAATTTTATTGTATTTTATGATTGTGTACAGCACTTTAGTCCTGTCCGGTGCATAAAGTCCTTCATAAATAAAGTTGGTATGGTATGGTATGGTATGGTATGGTATGGTAACTAGGATCTTAGATGGAGTTTGTATGTCTTTTGTATTTCAAAGCATCCAACATGAGCCTAAGAATGAATGTTTTGGTACTTCCACTCTTGCAACATCTTTCATTCTGTAGAATGACAGAGCTCAGTTGTTTGAATGAGGCATTATAACATTAGAACATGTCCATGCTGGTTTCTTTCTGCCTTGGTATTGTGTTGCTACACATCTGTATGCCCCAGAACTGCTAACTGTCAAGATCATAATTTAATCAGCTGTATCTGGTCTATAATAACTCACGGCTTTGGCTCTAAAACCCAAAGTTAGCAACAAGGGTGAAGCAATGTTTTACAAATTTTGTTAACAGTTTTGTAACTCTATTCTTCCTACAGATGGATCTGATCTAATGGTCATCGGCTTGTAAATCCATGACTGCCATGACTGATATTATTAGTGAACGGAATGCACTAAATTAATCTGTTCAGAATTGAAAGCCTGTTTAAACGTTACTCTGGGAACCTGGTGTTTATTTCAAATAAGATGGAAACCTATTGCTGGCAGTATATTCACATGTTTTTACCTGTTTTGGAAGAACATTGCAATGGTGCAGGCCACTGGGTTGGCCACTGAGGCCAGGGCTGCAGAGAGGTGATAGGCGAGGTTCCCATACGGCATACAGGAATAAGTCTGGACTGAGGGCAGCAGTCCGTTGGTTGAAGCATTGACCCAAACCACAAGAAAGTAGATGTAGACCAGCTGGTACGTGGAGTGATGCCGTTCAGCCTTTTCTCCATCTTCCCTCTGAGGTTTCCTTTCCTCTCCATCAGTCTCTGCTACTGGGTTCTCCAAACCAGAGCTGACTGAACCAACTGTGTCGGGCACGAGGTTTTCTGTCGACAGGTCGAATGTCCGAGGAAGTCTGTTTAGTCCAAGAAAAGCCACCAAGCTGATGCACATCATTGCTGCCAGGAAGGAGAAAAACACCTCTGTGGAAAAGTTTGGAGGAAGATACTCTGTTTGCATGGACCACACTTCCTCATCTGTGTGGTTTCCTACTGTCTGAGAGGTGTTTACGCACTTTGCCATACCCACACCTTGGGCCAAAGCGATTACACCAGGTATAAAACCACTCAACCCTTCTCCAATAAAATAAGTAGTAATGTATTTAGGTGGAAGCTGCATCATAAAAGGGAGGAAGGTCACCGAGGATGTGCAGTCCACCAGAGAGAGGAAAAAGGTGATGATGAAGAAGGCGGTGCTGTGCGGCGCCCCTGCCACAACAGTTGTTTTGTCCCAAAAGAAGATGAGCAGGATGCAAGAGATGATTCCGATGGAGAGGATGGAGTAAATGACGGCACGCTCGTTAAGACGACCCGGGCACAGTTTGTGCATGATGGTGACCAGCAGAGGTCCCAGGTTGGCCAGCTGGATGATGACTGTGAGGAAGGAGGGGAGCTCCCAACCTTCAGGCAGAGCGTTGACGATGAGGGGAAGCTCCACCCACAGGCCGTTCACTGCCACCCAGGATCCCAGGCCAAAGGCACAGGCCAGAAGATGCAGGAAATTGGCCATAATGCCGGCAGATCAGTCTGAAGACGATGTACAACTGCTGCAATCCGTCATACCTACATGAACATAAAAACATTGCATAAGAAGATTTATTAAGCCGTTAGAGTTTAGGCTTTACTTTGTCAAAATGAGATGAACAATTGTTTAACATTCGAGCCACTCAGGTCTTCTAGTTCAAACCTTCTCTGTACACCCAGAACTAGAACCAAACATTGAGAAACATTATTTATGCTCCACTGATCAGTAACAAACTTTCTGAAGACTTTAAAAGTGCTGAAAGCCTAATTTCTTTTAAGTCAAAGTTAAAAGCCCATTTAATTAGAGTTGACTTTGACTGTTACTGAGCTATAATTAATTTAATTTGTTGGTCCAACAGTTTGATTTGTTTTACTCATGTTTTTATCTTTACTTTATTTTATTCTGCTTTTATTTTCCTTCTATTTTATAGTTTGATTTATGTAAAGCACTTTGAATTGTCTTTGTACTGAATTATGTTATACAAACAAACTTCCATTAACTTGAACAATATTAACTAAAACAAGGGTCTGAAACATGCGGCTGCAAGTGGCTATTTGGAGCCTCTACAGTGGCTCTTAATGGTTGCTAAACATGATAAAAGGACCAACCAATGATTTTTAATATAATGTATTGTTAAATACCATTCTTAGAAGCTTTTGTGTTTTTGTAAAGCTAAATTTGAGCAAAATTTTCTTAACAGAATGAATTTAATTGATTGTAATTAGATTGTAAACAGAGTGTTTATTGTTTAAATTATGTCCTATAAAAAATTTAAATGTTTCCTTTTAAAGACATGCTTATATTTTGTCTCTATTTTAACCATTCAAAATAAAAACCACCAATTTTGAATAATATAAATTAGTTATTATTTGTGTCATTTATGATACATTAAATATGGAAACTCAAATATGTTACTTTTAGTGTTAAAGGGTTCAAAACTAGGGGCTGCACGGTGTAGCAGTTTGCAGAACTGTTGCCTTGCAGCAAGAAGGTTCCATGTTCTCCCCGTGCATGCCAGGGTTCTCTCTGGGTACTCTGGCTTCTTCCCACAGTCTAAAAACATGACTCTTAGGTTAATTGGCTTCTCTACAACCTCCTTAGGTGTGATTGTGTGCATGAATGGTTGTTTGTCCTGTTTTTCTCTGTTTCGCCCTGCGATGGACTGGCGACCTGTACAGGTTGCAACCCACCTCTCACCCTTGGACTGCCGGAGATACCCACCGGCCCCACCACGACCCTGACAGGACTAACCAGGAAAAGATGGATGGATGGGTAAGAAACTTGAAAAAACACAAACTAATTGTTGCTAAATAAAATGGCAAAACATATTCTATAGCAGATATTCAACAAAAATAATTAGTTGTGTTTTATTTTATGATAATGTAATATTTTGGCTCGGTTTCATAACCCTGGTTCTCAGGGCGCATTATCAGCCATGCTTTAGATGTGTCTCTACTAATGCACACCTGAATCAAATGATTTCATTACCCCTTCAGCAGCCATCAAATGCTAAAATCTATTAATCACTTTTTCATTCAGGTCAGGAGTTTGGAGGCAGGGAAACACCTCAAACATGGAGGACAGTGGGTCCTGAGGTACAAGGTTAAGAAACCGTATTCTAAACCACTTTAATGTTGCTGGGATAAGGGTTAAAACACTCTATGGATTTAATAGGTTTCAGACCCCTGGACTTAACAGACAGACCTCTATGCTCTCATCAAAGCTTTAACTGATTTACACAAGTGCAAGGAAAAAAGAGCAAGGTACTTTTCAACAGTGAAGTTGAGTAAATGATGAACACAAGAAAAAAAAGTCTTCCTCCATCTGTAAATGGTGGTAATCTGAACAAAATGTAGCACCACAATTATTGTGTCCCACTTCTTCACAGGTTTTGATTTGGTTAAAACTGGTAAAACTGTACTGGCAGCAGTAGTAGAACTGGTAGACATATCAGAATCAGAAATACTTTAATAATCCCAGAGGGAAATTATATAACACTAAAGATAAAAATGTAACATTTAAAAATTTGTAAAAATTGTGCAAACTAAATGTGATCTGCAGCTCAAACACATGGTGCACTCAGCAGACGCCCTCTTTCTACAAGGGGACTGGATGCTGTAATTTGTTTTAATTTGCTCTTAGATTAGGTTGATGATATCAGGACCATAATAAATCTTTTAAACCCATACTTTGTGGGTTTGCAGGAGCCTACAGGATGTCCTTGTGTATTTTACTGCATCAATGCTTTTAATAAAGCTTATCAAACCTTCTAAGGCAACAAAAAATCTCATAAATATAAGGGCGTCCTAATGAGAAGTAACTGTGTCTAAGTTTTAATACTGGTTGCCAAAGAGCTCTGGGACTATTTACAATAATACAGCAAAATTCAAAGTAAGATAACTAATAACCAGCTAATAGTTAACTGATTTAGCAGTAGCCGTTAGCGGCACCATAATATGTGTGAGGACCAACTAGAGAGCGGGGCTCCTGGTGATCCACAGTCGGAACAACGTTATTCAGGATGGGGTTCCCTATCGTGCAAACTGTCATTAAATCCTTTAGCTTAATAAAAACATCATACAGTTACAAACTGAAAAAAAAAACAGGAGAGATTATTTCACATTGTCTTGTATAGTTTTATGCGAGTACCAGAAATGTTAAATCCTAATTTAATAAACAGGGACTCCTTTGTTTTGCAAATTGAAAGCAAATTCTGCTGTTTTGTTTTTGTCTCATGCTTTGGAAGCATCTGAACTTCCAACCACAGTCCGCTTGTGCTCTGAGAAGGTTGCAAGCACCCTCTTCGATCCCCACTGCCTCCACTCTGGGTCTCTGAGCAAGACCCTTAACCCCACACTGCTCCCCGAGCACCGCGCAATGGCAGCCCACTGCTCCCCAAGGGGATGGGTTAAATGCAGAGATACATTTTTCCAGTGTGAGATCAATAAAGTTCAATTATTATTATTATTATTATCAAGCAGCACCTCTAAAATAGATCTGTGTATACCTTTAAAAACCAAATAGATACGAGTTATTAAATACTCGTTATCTTTCTGAAAGAATGTGTTTAAACACTTTAGAAATTACACTTGTATAGGAAATCGGTTTGGGTTTATACATTATCAGAACTAAATATTTTCCAGGTGTATCTTTAACTACTGGCCCTGAAAGAACTGATAACATAGAATTAGATTGAATACTGTGAGTTAAAAATCCTCCTGCGTATATTGAGCAATACATCTCTCACTGTTTCTGAGATGCTGCTTTGGATAGTCGATCAATAAACCTGAAGGTTTTATGGGTGCAGCTATCTCTCATGGTCTAAATGATCATTTAAGTTTAATGTGGCATTACTAACTGTATGTAACAGATAATCGTTTCATCACATGCAATTTTTTGTTGCTTCGGTGAAGCTAGTCAAGGTCTGAGGAAAGAAGGCTTGAAAAACATTAAGCTTTTGTAATTTATCATATTTTATGATTTTTTTTGTATATTTTCTTGCAGATTTTTTGCTGAGTCCTACTGATAGAAAGAAATTCACACAATTTCAAAGATAATATTTGCAATAAACTTTTATAGGTCAGTACAATCAGATTAAAACATTAAAAAAAAGTTTAGTAATATAAGTACAGCAAATAATTAGGTTTCCAGAGACCATTAATAGTCAGTTACCCTTTATTCTAGAATACCAAATGCTTCAACAATAAACCTAAATGAGAAACTTTGTTTGCTATAAACTAAATTCTTAATTCAGAAAATATAAAACTACTGTACTGTTGGATGTTTAAATGTACTTACAAGTTTGTCCAGTTCCTCAAAGTGCTGCACTGGCCTCACTGTCATTGTATGTAGAGACTAGGGACAGACTGTCTCTGGCTGCTCTTTGCACAAACACCTTAGGACTTATAGCGCTGTTGCTGTGTGGGTCAGAGTCCACTGTAGCTTCAGCAATCAGCTCCAATACGTAACAGTGGGAAGTGTCTAATTCTGCACATCCGTTGTGCAGCACAAATTGGTCTGGGAAAATATTTGGTTGCATCTTGCTTATGGTGTAAATTTTATTTGTACAAAAGAAAAACGTACCTGATCTTATCTTTTGATAAATCTGGGATCTTCTTCTTTAGAAGAAAAAAAGCAAAGACAGAGGTCCAATATATATATGTCATTATTCCATTGACTTGGAGTGATTGCTTTTATCAGAGCTGTGTTTGTTGGGTTCTGTTTCCAGCTCTTAGTTCAGTCTTATTGGTCTCTCCCAACCCAACGCTTTGCTCCCCCTTAGCTGCCATTGATGCTGTGGATTGTTTCCCCCTGGTTTCCATGTCTCAGTACTTCCACAGTATTCAACCTCTCTGACTCATTGCTGGTTTCTACTGTTCCTCTCTCCTGTGTTTCTAACTGTAAGGTCTTTGTTTCATCATTAAAACTATTTATAATTATTAAGTTATCCATCATGCAACTTCCTCTGTCCTGTTACCATTTTGGTCCTCTATATTTTAAGCATTTTATCTTGACAAATAATATTTTTGTCAGTCACATCACAGAGACAGTTATTTTGCAAAAATAACCCAAAACTTGTTTGGTCCCTTTAGCAAACACAGCAGCTAAATGGTTATATATAACCTTAAACCGGTGACTAACATTTAGCCTTTTGATGCAACAACTTTGTTATTTTTAAAGGGCAGATGCTTAGGTGGTTTAACTATTATATTGATGGTTATACATTAAGCCTTTAACCTACACCACCCCCTACTGGCAGCAGAGTGAATCTACAACTTTTTCTTTGCTTCTGTAAGAATTTCAGCCGCATAGTTTTGTCCACAAAGGTCATTTTAGCTAAATAATTAAACAACCTTGACCCAAAATAACACCAGCTGGGCTTTTCCTATTACTGCCTCACAACATTGTTGTTTATGGTTCTTTTTCTCTGGGACAAAATTAAAGTTTCAAGTAAACAAAGTTTCAAGGACACAGGAAAGGCATAGACGTCACCAAATTAAAAAAAATAAATAGATTTTCATCTCCTGAATATAATTTTATTCACACCTGCACTGTTACTAATTAGTAGTGTTGCACTGATGCCATTTTTTGGCCCCAGTACCGATACCTGGCTGTGCAATATCGGGCCGATATCATACCGATACCATCTGTTTGAAATTGATGTGTGTGTATACTATATATATATATATATATATATATATATATATATATATATATATATATATATATATATATATATATATATATATATATATATATATATATATATATATATATATATATATATATATATATAACTGTATAACTGCATACTACTTGGATTTAATAATGAAATAATTGCCATCATGGATTTATCAAGCTGCTGCCTACCTTTATGAAGCAGGAAAAAGACTACCGGTAATACAAAGTGAATCCAGTAGAACTTTTTATTGCCTACCTGGAATGGGTGACAATAATTGAATAACCTTTTGGTTCTCAATATTTGTTGGTACTCACCGATACCGATACCACAATTTTAGTGCAGTAATTAGATTGTCATTGGGTCAAGAAAACGATGTATTTAGATCAGCGGATGGAATCCTGAAAAGGTCAGATTTTCTTTTGCTTTGTCCATTTGATTTCTCCAGAGTAAAACAATCCAATTATGCCCTGCGATGGACTGGCGACCTGTCCAGGGTGGACCCCGCCTCTCGCCCGTAGACAGCTGGAGATAGGCACCAGCACCCCTCGCAACCCCACTTGGGATTAAGCGTGTCAGAAGATGGATGGATGGATGGATGGATGGATGGATGGATGGATGGATGGATGGATGGATGGATGGATGGATGGATGGATGGATGGATGGATGGATGGATGGATGGATGGATGGATGGATGGATGGATGGATGGATGGATGGATGGATGGAAAACTGTCCAATTAGTTCAGTCATTTTAAAAATATATATATATATTTTAATAATTTTATTTATTATTTTATTAATTTTATCTAATTAAAATGTATTTAGTTATTTTATTAATTTTATTTATAAAAAAAATAATAATATATATATATATATTTTTTTTTTTTTTATGATGCACCTTTGAAAAATATGCTTCCTTGCATATGATAATCCTTCTTGTTCCCTTGGATTTAAAGCCAATACCTTTTTCTAGGCAACTTAAAGCATATTGTTAGTGTTTTTCACATGAAACTATTTAACTAGAACAAAGTTCAGACCAATATGTACCTAGTGTATTCCTTACAAAAACAATCAGGATCAATAATTTAGAGCTTAAAGAAAACCAGATATGGGAGCATTCACAAAAGGTTAAATCAGTGCATCTCAGGCCATAATGCCAGTCAGACTTTACCTAGCCATATGGATGGCAAAGACTACAGAATAAATTAAACATACAGCCCCAGATATATTTTTGAACAAACTACCAAACTTTCTTAGTGGATTGTTGGAAAAACCATAAAACTTTAGGGCCCTTAAAACTTGTATGGCAGGTATATTCTACCTCTGCTGAAGGTTGTTCCAAAATATGCACAAGGCTATAAAACTATTCTTTTTAAACCTACCTGATGTGAATTAAAGATTACAAGCAGCAAAATAGATTAAACATTTAAATAAAAATTGTAAGATTTGTGTGTCTATTTTTTAAAGCAAGTTAAAGCCTGGTGTTAATGCTTTAACCAGGCTGACATTCTTATTGATTTACGGGTTAAGATCAATGGGAAAAAAAACAACTTTGCTCAGTCTTAAGCGTCTGAAACAGGCTCCAAGGTCAGAAAAAGCCTATTGATTGTGAGCAATCAATAACTTCTTGAAGTCAGAACCACTGAGAAATGAGCTGACTCGAAGCAGAGTGGAGAGAGAGGCCTCTCTGCTCAGAATAGTCTGGAGACAAATCCTCATTGAAAACCCTTTTATCCAAAGTAGCCTACAGATAGGACCCCACCATTGTTCAAGCAATTCTTGGTGCTTTTTGGATATGATCTCACACAACTCAAGAAGCTCACTGGAAAAAATGGATATCTAGATAAGTAATAAGTGCATTTGTTCTTGAATTGAGGAGGTAAAATAGACATTTTGCCAATGGAACAAGATAATTTACATTTAAAATAAGAAAACACAATTGCATTATCTTATTTCAAGTGCATTTTATCTAATTATCTTATTTTAAGAGTAAAAATACTCATTCCATTGGCAAACTACCTCATTTACCTACGGTACTTAAAATAAGGATAAATGCACTTAATTTAAGAAACATTTACTTATTTCTAGATCGTTTTTGCAGCACTCAACAGAAAACAAAAGGCAAAATAATCAACTTCCCACTAAAAGCGCTGAATTGTTTGGATCACAACCAGAGGAGGGTAGGGTGTTCAAAAATGAACTTAACCCTTGCTAACACACCTGAAAAGTAAAAACGCACATCATTTTTTATTTATTTTATTGATGCAAATAATCCAGAAACAAGCAATGAGTCTGAATGCTGTATGTTAGATGGATATGCTCACAGTAGCCTGAAATCTATGGTTAAAAATACTTATGTATTTATGTAATTGTCTAATAGTGTAAATAAACCTGAATTCTGAGTTTTAAATGACTGTAAGCCAAAATAAAAACAAAAAATATAAATATAGTAAAGGAATCCATTGAATGAGTTTCACCTTTAAAGCTAACTTGCTGATTTAATTTCTGATTATATAATAACTAACCAAGATGCATCTGTAGATTCGAAGTATTAGGTTTAAAATGAGCAAATTACTCTTTAAGACCTTAGACAGCGACACTATATATGCTTAGACAAGCAGCATGGGATTTAATATATTGTTTGAAAGGTAAAGCCTTATTTTTCTATCAGGAAAAGGTGGTTTTAGTGGTGACCAGTGAGTGCAAACACTACCGGTAAAGAAAGGGAAAAAAATTTTTTTTCTTTTACATATTAATAGTCTATCATATACAGGCTCACCTAAAGAATCAGCATATCTGGTCAAAAAAACACACAAGCTCATGTTTCCCTCGTCCTCTTTATATATATTCTCTGCTGTACAAAATTATCTTAAATATATTAGTTTTCTTTTTAATCTCTTTTTCTTATAACTAAAGTCCAAAACTTCTCTATATTTCCTTTTTAATGTTTTTTTTTTATTCTATTGCTGTCTTGGGGAAGAAGAAGTTGGAAAACAAAGATAATGTTGGGTATTTTTACCTTTTTTTTTAATAATAAAATTTAGTTAAGTAAGTGGGACTTATACCCTTAATGTTGGTGTAAGAGCATACAAAGAAAAAGAAGAAAAAGAAAAAAAACGCTAAATTAAACCTCAACCAATCAGACGTTTTCAATTATCTTATCAGTGTCATTTGTTCTAATATACCAGCATGAGTTCAGCATATCTCATATTTGCAAACTGGCACATTTCACTTTTAGCACCTATATTTTGCCAACATCTGTAGATAAATATGATGGGTAAAATATTATTAGCTTATACACTGGGTGCTCTTCACCTCCATTTAATAAATGTCATAGACTAGAAGTACACTGTTCAATCAGCCTGCATTTCTTATTTTGATCTTTTTTCTCATTGGAGGGTATAAAAAAAAAGAATAAACTGATTTAGCTCTTTAAAACTCATAAGCTCAACTCATTAGGAAAATATAAGTGAAATCCTTTAAACATTTAACCACTGTTGATTTCTGTAATTTGAAGCTTAGGATCGATTTCTTTATATTATCTTTTCAGTATTTTTTTGCTGCTTGTTTTTAAATAATTACTTCCTACCTACTTTACTTAAATCAGTTAACAAGCCTTAAGGTGAGGATTAACATCTATGTTATGATGGACAAATAGATAATAAAGTGACACAGAACAAATGTCCTTTACACATTTCATCAGTTTTTGATATTTTTGCCAAAGATTTAAGATCGTCCATCTTCTCCAGCTTATGCCGTCAGGGTCGCGTTGGGGCCGATGCCTGAGGACAATTTAAAGAACCCAATAAAGGGAGTACCTGGAGAGAACCCGTGCATTCACAGAGAGAACGTGCATGTGCAAAAAACTTCCTAGGCCAGGAATCAGACGAAAACCTTCTTGCAACAGTGCTACAAACTGCAACACCATGCAGCTGATTTAAGATCAATAAAGAAATATTTTAAGTCAAACAAAGATCATAAATGCTGGGTTTGGGTGAGCCATATGAGATCTGTAATGTAACCTCCTTGATGATGCTTTGCTAAATTCTGCTATGTTGTCCACTCCTGAGAAGGTTCTCCATTTGTACACAGTTCCTTAATAGGACTTTGAAGAGTACATGCATATAAAGATGTAAAACACTGGGTTTCTTTCTGGGTTAATGACCAGAAATGTAAATGAGAGCAAATGTGGCCTTCAGCTGCTAACACGAGAAGTTTCAGCTTAGACACAATAGCAACCAAATGATAGACACTGCAATGGTCATGCTATACATCTGTGCCGTCTCCGCCCATCTTCGTTGTGTGCTGCATATAAAAGACGTTTTTTTTAATATTTAATACAGAATGTGCACATAATCAGCAGCAAAATGTATGTTTTCTTCAGTGACTTATTCTGTAAACTTAAATTTTATTAAATTAGGCTGTTTTTATTATTCCATTAGAGTATCAAACCATTTCCAACTGCAGTTATCTTTGCAATATCAATGTGTACAATGTTGTAATCTCAATGGACAGCTTGAATGCAGCGTTAGGGAGGTCATACTTAAGCTCCTCATGCAAAAGTGATATATATTTAACTTATTAGATCAATGCTGATTTTCCCAAATTTATGTGCATTTTCAGTGGCTTAGACACTAAGGTACGGTTGGGGCATTGTAACGTAAGAAGAGTTAAGAAAATGCAGGAACCTCATTTTTATTATTGGAAACTAAATATTCATCGCAGTTACATGTTCCTGCATTATGCAACCCTATTGTTTTAATTCGGAAATCATTCAGTTAGCTTTAATCTTTGCAAGAAAGTACATTTCTTTAAGATTTTTCAAATTTGTTCAAGTCAAGACTGACTTAAAATAGTACAATAGCTGTAACCTATTTGCAGAATATGATTTTACAGTCCAACACTTGTGAATTTCACCAAAACTCTCAAATGGCCTCTTTAAATTCTCATTATCATTGCTGCATGAACATTTTGTTTCTTTTAAACTTTTTCCATCCACTTAATTTTCCATTGACAAACAGCCGTCTGAACAGCTTGTTTACAGATCTACCCTGCGGGTAAGAGGGTTTCAGGGATTTTTGCTTGCAAGCTGAAAAGTCAGCAGTTTTTTTCCATCACAACATAAAATGTCTGCATTTAAATCTTCTTTATAAGTTGTGTAATGTTTTTTGTTTTGAAAAAAAATATAAAACATTGTCATAACCATGATTAGCAACACGTTAAATTGATACATTTTTAAGCCAAATATTTTAATTATGGCACTTTCAGATTTTTACTTATCGAGATTGATCTAGTCTAGCCTCTCTTCTATTTTTCAAGTTGTGCCTTTTTACGCTTCCATTTCTTTAAGTTTTGACTCGTTTCATGTGATGGTGGCAGTCCGTTTCAGAAGCCTACCAAAACATTTAGCATTTTAGGAGGTAAGAAATGGGAATTTAAATGCATTTCAATTTTTCATTAATTTTAAATCACTGAAATTATTACAAAAACCTGCATAATTTATGACATTTTCAGTTCCTGTTTAAACGATTGATTGTTGGAACATGTCTGGCATGCAGTTTAAAAGCAGAAAACAAAGATTCAACAGAAATGCATGAATAGATATTTATGCAAGAAATGGAGAAAGGAACACAGTATGCAAGGACGTGACATTGATTTGGGCCAAAAGAGGTAGCTGATGTCACTTTTCTTTTCAAGCACGATAGCAATGCAGGTCTATTTGCATACAATGCATCCCGAGGATATATTCTTATGTAAAAACACAATGTTTACAAACAGAAACATTGTGCATTTACAAAATCACCTGTACAAATACATGTTTGCAAACCCACAGCAAAACATCTAGAAGATTTATCTGAACACATAGACATTCTTATTGCCATGTGAAACGTTAAAAAAACAAAAAGAAAAAAACAAGAACTGGGGGTTCTTCTGTACATCAGAGGGTCGTCTCTGAGCCACATTTAGCCAAGAATGTTAATGCATGTCAAGTGGCTGTTTCCTATGATAAAAAAGGCAGCACACAAAGAGAAACACTTAATAAGTTTGTTATTATACAATCAGCATTTCAACATAACTGAAAAAATGAGTAGGGTGTACATTAATAAATGATCTCTGGGCTTTAATGATGGAACAGCGAAGGTCTAAAATAAATGAGGATTTAGGTGCTTTAATATTGGATTAAGTCTTAATGTGTCTGCTCTGGTGTTTATAATTCTGCAGCTGCATTTGTATGTTTGTAGGTGGAGGGTGGAATGTCTCATGGCAGAGGGAAGGATTAAAGGATTAAAAACTAAACTGACAGTGAAAGTCAGGGAAGAAGGAGAGAAATATGATGAAATAAGCAGCAGAAGCTCAGTTGGTGTAGATCTGGCCCTCGGGGGGCTGAGGAAGCTTCATGTTTTCTTTGCACATCATGAGCCGTCGCAGCTCCAGTAGCACCATGCGGATACTGTAGGAGTTCTGCCACTTTGCCAGCGGCGTCACGGCGTGCATGTCAACCTGCAGGAAAACAACATTTGTCTGTGAGGCTCAAGATCATTTCTCCTGACCACGGCTTGCTGCGAGCCTCTTCACAATAAAACCACAAAGAATGTCTTTTATTGGGATTTTATGCCATAGACCAACACAGAAAAGTACATGATTGTGAAGGAGGGACATGACACATTATGACCTCTGCAACGATGTTGTGTTTGTCTGTCTATGTACAGGATAACTTGACAAGTCAAGTCCAGATTGTAATGTTCTTTTTTTTTTTTTTTTTACCAAAGGTGCACCTCAGTCCAAGAAACACTCCATTACATTTTGTTGTCGATCCACATCATAGTCAAGTTTGGCGGAACAAGCAGTTCCCTCCTAAGCCAGAGGGTGGCAGCAGTGACTATTGACAGCTTCGGCATTGGACTCAAAAAAGTGAACTTTTGCTGCTGGACGCTGGATCCTAAACCAATCAGACAAGCTGATACAGGAGGTTTTTTGGGGGAGACAGACACTACCTGCAAGCTGTAATTGCTTCTGCAGACATTCTGCATATGAGAAATTTATAAATATAAAGGGTTTAAACTCCAAAGGTTAAAAAAAAATGTATATAAAAGAGAGCAAGCTCTGATCACTAAAACATTTTTTATGAACAATGGTGAAACAGTTTATAAATATCCAAATTAACTAGTAATGTTAAAACCTGCCAATGAAAAATGTTCAATGATATATTCTGGCAATTGCATGTTTTTAACACAAAACTTAAAAACCCTTTATATTCACTTCCAGCTGCTACTAACAGCAGCGGGAAATGCTCGACAGGCTGGCCTGCAGCATAGAGCTTTTAGCTGGGTTTGTCACTACCTGATCCGTCCCGGAAGCATGGACATATAGCATTTGCGCATGCACATCCAGGTATACATCCGGGTCGTCCTCGGTTTTATTTTGTTAAAAAGACCTAAATGACGTTTTTCCTGTCAAAAAATAGTAAACGTACTAAAATATAACGTGTTTAAGGTTAATAATATATTTCCTGAGAAAATAAATGTCTTAAAATTTGTTCTGCCCAATCTGGACCGGAAATGGAATCCTATGCTACTTCCGGTGGCTAACTTTTTCAGCTTTGGATTTAAACATAAATCTAGTCTATTTGAATTTAACGTTTCCTTTCGTGTTAACCTTATGTGATATAGTGCGTAATCTAAAGAAAGAAACAACTAAAATGCAGATAAACATGGTTCAATCAGATTTTGCCGGACTGCTCTGAGCATGCCTGATGATGACGTCAGAGAAGCAGTTTAACGAAGAAAATGTAAAAGGCATCAAATTTGTTTCACAAAAGTCATAAAACATTTTTTAAATATGTGTATTAGCATTGTTTAGTGAGTTAAGGATAGAAATAAGTAGTAGTAGTAGCAGCTTTAGGACCATAATTACATTACTTATGGACACCCAGATGTATATCTGTTTGCGCATGCGCAGGACGGATTGTGCTTCCAGGACAGATCGGGCAGTAACAGGGATTTCCAGCCCTGCTTCCTGGGGGTATGCTGGAGGTCTGGGTCTTAACAAGAACTTCATATTTTTGTGGCATAAAATCCTGATGTACCGACTGAACTGATTATGGTTGGAGGGGGACTTTCTCGCTTAAAAATGTGTTGAAACTACTTCTCCAACTCATTAAAACAGATAAAGCCAAGTTGCTCTCTAGCTTGTAGCTACAAAACAGAGCAAATAAAGAACGAGAACGCCAAGCATCTAGAGCAGGGGTCTGCAACCTTTCGTATTCAAAGAGCCGTTTTGACCAGAGTTCGACCAAGTAAAAGTTGTTTAGAGCCGCAAAATATAACATGACTTTTACTAGAAAACCTTTTTTTCTTTTAATCTTATATAGGAAATTAGTTGTTGCCATCTCAAACAATCAAAAATTCATTTATTTTTAATGTTAAAAAATATAATTTACAAGCTAATTAGGGATGCACGATATTGGGATTTTGGCCGATATCCGATATGCCGATATTTTAAAACTCATGTAGCCGATAACCGATATCGATACCGATGTTAAAGCTGGACAAAAATAAGTAGTCATTGAAAATAGCAGTTTTGTTATCCATTTCTGACACTTTGAAAAATAATAAACTCAAATATATTTTCATATGCTGATATCAAATTAATTTTTATTTATTTATTTATTTTATTTTATTTTTATTTCTTTTATTTATTATAAAAAAAATAATTAAATAAAAAAATTTAAAAAATAAAAATAAATAAAAAATATATATATAAAAAAATAAATAAATAAATAAAAATAAATAAATAAATAAAATTAATTTTTAAAAACGCGGTATCAATCTATTTTACTTCTAATTTATTTTACTCTCATGAAATTTCATCGTTCTGTTACAAACTCTCGTGATATTTTGCAAATTCTTGTGAGATTTTGTTAGTAAAATAGATCGATACCGCGTCAATATATCAACATATAAAAATATGGCAACATTTGGTGAATTTTCGGGGGATTTCGTAGCATAACGATGACATATAGCAATATTTCATTAGTAAAAGAGATTGATATGGTGTTTTTAAATGGCAATATATCAGCATATGAAGATATTGGGATATTTTAATGGATCAATATTTTTCCCTCGTCTTTACACTGGAAAAATGATCTCGAAATAAGTCAAACTTTCTTAAATTAAGTGTATTTACCCTTGATTTGAGTAGGTAAATGAGATAGTTTGCCAATGGAATGATTATTTTTACTCTTAAAATAAGGTAATTAGATAGTATTCACTTGAAATAAGAGAATGCAAATGTGTTTTCTTATTTTAAATCTAAATTGTCTTGTTCCATTGGCAAGATGTCTCTTTTATCTCCTCAATTCAAGAACAAATGCACTTATTTTAAGAAAAAAATGACTTATCAAGATTTAGTTTTTTGCAGTGTAGGAGTTATTAAGTCTGTAAAAAAGAAGTTTTTGAGGAAGAAGAAGAAGTAGCATTTTATTTTTTATTTTTTTAGACTTTAGAAACTCAGAAGCTGATCAAATATCGGGTTAAATATCGGTGGGGTGGCCGATGTCCGATATTCAGTTTTAAGGCCGATACCGATAGGGGGCCCATTATATCGTGCATCCCTACTTAAAACATACACTATATTGCCAAAAGTATTTGCTCACCCATCCAAATTATTGGAATCAGGTGTTCCAATCACTTCCATGGCCACAGGTGTATAAATTCAAGCACCTAGGCATGCAGACTGTTTTTACAAACATTTGTGAAAGAATGGGTCGCTCTCAGGAGCTCAGTGAATTCCAGCGTGGAACTGTGATAGGATGCCACCTGTGCAACAAATCCAGTCGTGAAATTTCCTCGCTCCTAAATATTCCACAGTCAACTGTCAGCTGTATTATAAGAAAATGGAAGTGTTTGGGAACGACAGCAACTCAGCCACGAAGTGGTAGGCCACGTAAACTGACGGAGCGGGGTCAGCGGATGCTGACGCGCATAGTGCGAAGAGGTCGCCAACTTTCTGCAGAGTCAATCACTACAGACCTCCAAACTTCATGTGGCCTTCAGATTAGCTCAAGAACAGTGCGCAGAGAGCTTCATGGAATGGGTTTCCATGGTCGAGCAGCTGCATCCAAGCCATACATCACCAAGTGCAATGCAAAGCGTCGGATGCGGTGGTGTAAAGCACGCCGCCACTGGACTCTAGAGCAGTGGAGACGCGTTCTCTGGAGTGACGAATCGCGCTTCTCCATCTGGCAATCTGATGGACGGGTCTGGGTTTGGCGGTTGCCAGGAGAACGGTACTTGTCTGACTGCATTGTGCCAAGTGTAAAGTTTGTTGGAGGGGGGATTATGGTGTGGGGTTGTTTTTCAGGAGCTGGGCTTGGCCCCTTAGTTCCAGTGAAAGGAACTCTGAATGCTTCAGCATCCCAAGACATTTTGGACAATTCCATGCTCCCAACTTTGTGGGAACAGTTTGGAGCTGGCCCCTTCCTCTTCCAACATGACTGTGCACCAGTGCACAAAGCAAGGTCCATAAAGACATGGATGACAGAGTCTGGTGTGGATGAACTTGACTGGCCTGCACAGAGTCCTGACCTCAACCCGATAGAACACCTTTGGGATGAATTAGAGCGGAGACTGAGAGCCAGGCCTTCTCGTCCAACATCAGTGTGCAACCTCACAAATGCGCTTCTGGAAGAATGGTCAAAAATTCCCATAAACACACTCCTAAACCTTGTGGACAGCCTTCCCAGAAGAGTTGAAGCTGTTCTAGCTGCAAAGGGTGGACCGACGTCATATTGAACCCTATGGATTAGGAACGGGATGTCACTTAAGCTCATATGTGAGTCAAGGCAGGTGAGCAAATACTTTTGGCAATATAGTGTATTTCTGGTTCTTTTAATCTCATTCTTTTCCATCTTATAAAAAACACTAAAGCTATTGATACCGGTATATATTAAAGTAAAATATTTAGCTCTTTATATACATTTTAGCCATTATAAGAGCCGCTGGAGAGGGTCCAAAGAGCCATATGTGGCTCTGGAGCCGCAGGTTGCAGACCCCTGATCTAGAGTGTCAAAGCATCTTTACCAGCGTAAGACCCAGTATCTGATCCAGTGATCAAATTTCTGCATTTAATAGTTTTTTAAGCCCAGAATGCGTTCAGTGCGAATGTACCTGAAGTCACAACATGGGACAAAACGTGCTGCCTGGCGAAGGTCTCGCTCTCCGAGGGCTTTTCTAGTTTTCCAAATTATTTGCTGAGTGATTGAATGCAGGGCCACTCTGAACATTAAATTGAACTGAATAATGCACGGTAGTGGCAGAATCATGATGTTACAGTTAGATATAAGGTGACATTTGGTATTAAAAAAAAATCACCCAGCAAGAAAACTTCTGGTTAGTAAACACCATAAATAAAAACAGTTACCAGGTTTGGACTGTTATTTCTTATTGAATCACTGCACAGGATGGATTCAGATATTTTTGTTTTCTCTAAATGCATAAGAAAACGAAGCCCATTAGCTTATGCTAAAGGTTAGGAAACTTATAGACAATTCTTGCAATGTTTGGGATAATATATTCATTAAAAAATCATGGTTTATTTCCATTAACACTAGTTGTGGCTGATATCATCAATATTTAAACATATTGCTATTGGACCCATAAGTATAGCTGAGCCAATATTAAATAGAACTTATTTCAATTTTGTTGCTGTTTGCTCACAACATCAACATGGAGGGGCACCACTACAGAAGGACAGCGACTTTTAATACTATATTCGTATGAATGGTTATCTGCTTTATAATTATATACTACCTTGTGCTGCTCTATTACATAAAATGCCAGTGGAGCAGGCTTCAGTTTTTTCTATTAAAGGAGAATTCCGGTTTTTAACACTTTTAGCCCATTTTCTGTAGTGTCCAGGATGAAATCGAATGATCGACACCAAAATTTTGACGATTGGTCCTGTCTCTGCTATTTGGCTCGTGCAGAATCCCCCCCTGGCTGCTTCAGAATGGCTTCCATAGTGCATGTCCGATAATGTCCTTAAAACAACCTTAAACATTCTTTTTTTTAAATATGCTACTCACCGGGTCGTCAGCGCTGTTCAATGACGTTCCAAAAAAAGTTTCGTAAAGAAAAAAGGTTCCTGTAGTGTTTTATTTAGCATTTTGTAAATCCCATTGAGTTCTGTTGGAATAGTCAATATCCCTCCGCCACCGGAAACGGAAATGGGGCCTGTTTACGCTTAGTTGTAGTCTTTTCGCAAGGCCCAAGTGTTTCTGCTTCACTCTGTGTACTCCGACGTCGAGGTGCTAACGTCTCTGTTAAACACTTTAAAAAACTCTGAAAATGGAATACGAAAGGTGGATTCTTGAGGAGGACATATTGGACTTTGAGTTTGACGGTAGAGGATACCGTCGCCAACTAGTGGTCTGGAGTGTGCAACGCTTCAGATTCGAACGGGAAGCGGAAGTTTATAAGCGGTCGTGATGTATCGGAAAAAATAGTTCTGGGATTTACAAAATGCTAAATAAAACAAGACAGGAACGGTTTTTCTTCAGGAAACTTTTTTTGGAACGTCATTGAACAGCGCTGACGACCCGGTGAATAGCATATTTTAAAAAAAGAACGTTTAAGGTTGTTTTAAGGACATTATCGGACATGCACTATGGAAGCCATTCTGAAGCAGCCAGGGGGGGATTCTGCATGAGCCAAAAAGCAGAGACAGGACCAATTGTCAGAATTTTGGTGTCGATCATTCGATTTCATCCCGGACACTACAGAAAATGGGCTAAAAGTGTTAAAAACCGGAATTATCCTTTAACACGGCAAAATGTCAAAAAGTTCAGAGGGTATAAATACTTTGACAAGAGTATGTATCAACTTCAAAAATGTTCATAAAAAACAGTTTGTTTTTTTGATTAGTTTAAAAATGCAACAAAAAAAGTGCTTAGAAATCAAAATATTTCCATCCAATTTTTAATACCAATATACCATAATAATAATAAAAGGAACCTGGTACCTAATCTGGCCAGACAACATGGAAAGAAAACCCTTTAAATGTACCATCATTTTGAAGCCATGAGTTATACTTCTGAAGCAAATATTATGCAAATAATATAAATACGGTTGATGATAACATTCATGAGGCTGTATTATAAGTAAGTAGCTTTGAGGATTTACATACCACGCCGTTGGAAGTGTGCACACCATTCAGGTTTATCTTGGTCACGAATCTGACGAACGGTGGTGACTCTGGGTAACCTGGCCCACATTCAACCTTCAGGTTATACATCCTGTTTTCATAACTCGTCTGTGGACGGAGAAGAGAGAGACATGGGACACTGAGCTTGAAAAAATGGAGATTATACAAACATTTCCAGACTCAGATTTTCAGATACCTTGTCAGTTTCAACCCATATTTATTTTGTAATTTGAATCATATTTATAACAGAATTAAAACCATGCTAACATGGAGACAAAACACACTAAGTTAATAAGTTAGTTACTGAAGGTAGCAAAGATTATCTAACATTGTTTGCAATTTGTGAAATACTGTATGTATTCAATGCCTGAAAGTAGAAAGGTAAATAAATTAATTCAGATAATGCATTTAATATAATCTAGGGTAGCTTTAATAAACCCAGAAACTGAAATTATTTTTCTATATATTTTGAAAAGTAAATTGTCTTTCCAAGGATTTCTGTCCAGTAGAGAATAATCCAGCACAGTCTCACCCAAGTCGGTGTCATTTTACTGGACTAAAGAAATCTACATTATATATTTTATTTTTGTTACAATATGTTCAATTAACTGTCTTCTATCCAAGGATCCTAGGAATGTGAGAATGCAGGCATGTTTTGCCTCAAGTTTGAAAAATAAATTCATAAAAAAACAGTACCTATACATTCTAACATTTTGTAAATCACTTTACTCAGCTGAAGATTTCTTTGAATCCTGACTAAGTTTTAATATCTTTATTATATGTTATTTGCTTCAATAAGCACCTACTGTACAGTCTCTTGTTCTAATATCATTTTCAATTTTAAAATAATACTATATTAACCAATAACCACACCGTCTTCTTTTACTAAGCTTTCAAATTTACTGGATAACTTTCAATATTCCTCTCTATGATTATGTACACTTTAACTAAACACTGCTTAGTTTACAAAAATAACATTTAAACGGTCTTTTCTAATAATCAAATTTCTGAATCAATGACTCTAATCCTTAAAATTAGTAGAAACAAATACCTACAGTGTCTCTTTATGTATAATAAAAATATAAATTTTACTTTTGACTGATATACTTAAACTTTTTGATTATGCTTTAACTTGAAATAAAAATAGCAAAACTTCTTTTTCTTCTTACTTGCAGAGGATTTAACTTCTGTTTCAAACTATCTTTTTAGTTTGGATGAGAAGTCAAATCTTTTAAAGATATAAGAGATTAAGTATAGTTACTCTCTGTGAATGTACACAATAAATAAACAATAATGTACAACAATAAATTTTGATTAAACCATAAAAAAAGACAGTCGTTTTAAAAACAAATACAGTGACAAGTGTCCTCCTGCCGTAAAGCCTGATTTGCTCACTGAGCCTGTCAAGTCATATAACAGTGCATTAACCTCTTGACTCGGCTGCTTAAAGGCTTACTAGGCTGTGAGGTGTTTAAATGGCAGCACTAACCCGCGGAGGCCCGAGGATCACTCCTCTCCACCGTGTTAAGGTCATGTCCTCATCATCCTCCAGACCCCAGCTCACAGTACCGTCTCCCACACCTTTCTGACCCTCTTCCAGCTCCTCCAAAAGTCGAAAATTGCGAGGAACTTTAATGCCTGTGCACAAAGAAAAACATTTCCAACATGACAGATGTAATCAAGTCCCTTTAAGCTGTTCGCTGGGGTGACATCACCTTCCTGAAATTAAACGTTTAGACAGGTCAGCTTTTAGACATTCCTTTAACGGTCCTTGTGATGAGACATTTAAAGGAATAGTACACCCAAAACATGATTAGCCTTCATTTTCTACTCACCCCCATGCTGAACAACACTCTGGAGTAGGGCTGGGCGATATAGAAAAAAAGCTTATCGATAAAAAAAAAATACATATTGATCGATATCGATAATTATTGAAAAGATTTGAAACCATATTTTATGTGCAGCTCTGCCTGGACTTTTTAGAATATTGCTAAATGATTTAATTTTAATAAAAAACACAAACACAGACTTCGAATTAAATCTTTATTTAACCAACTTTTTTAACCATAACAGAATTGTTTTAAAGAAAAATATCTTAAGAGACCTGAGTTATGATATTAAATACTGACAAAGAATAAACTAAAGTGACCAGAAAAGTGACCAAAATAAATATAACAAATAAATAAATGCCCTCCTTTGCGCACTTTCATCTGGTTTGGTCTGCCGGCTTCCGTAGCGTCGTGATCGCGCATGTGCGCGCTTTCAGGAAATCCTTTACACTACTGTTTATGCTCTAAAAACATTCTAAATGACTTCGTTTCGAGTAAATTATGGACGCTACCCACTCAGGACACTTGGAATACATTGGACGAGCAGTATGGAGGAATATTGACACGTTTTTTGTGGACTTTTATGGACCTTTCTGTCTCGGGCACAATAGACCTCCATTATTTGAATGTCAGCAGACAGCAAGAAGCCTCCCAGAACTCCAGATGCATTTGAGATATCAAAAAAGTACTCCAGAGTGTTGTTCAGCATGGGGGTGAGTAGAAAATGAAGGCTAATCATGTTTTGGGTGTACTATTCCTTTAAAAATGTTGCAAGCCAGGGAAACAAGGAATAATATATTCAAATGGTGCAATAAAAGTAAAAAATAAAAAAATCACACTCATAAATATTATGATCAACAAGAGTTCATTGCCATCATCAAGCTACAGAGAGCTTCTTCTACATCGATTCGGCAACAATGAAAACAATATCAGATAAGGGTCTGGCAAAAGTATTAATTTATCAATTTTCTTAAAGCCTTATTGTGTATTAGGTCAACAAAAAACTTTTTGCCATTATTGATCAAATAATAGAAAAAGAAGCAACAGATTAATCAAATTTCAAAATAGACATTAGTTACAGCCCTAAATTAAAGTTGGTGTGGCTTTTAGATGCATCTCTCCTAAAACACACCTGAATTGTTTGTTACCAGATCTCAGCAGAGCCAAATGACCTGCTGGTGAGGGACTTAGGGCACTTAAGGCATTCAATTCAGGTGTGTTTGAAAAGGGACGCATCTAAAAGCTGCATAATATTAGCTCCTAAAGACTAAACTTGGGAAACCCTGATCTAAACTTTTCCAGTTTAGCTGTGGATGTAAGCTTACAGCCATTGTCCTAAAGAGGGTTTAAATTTAAGGCATTTTACAGCTTCTAACATGTTTATATTCAATCTATGTTCTCTTAAGTTATGATCAGCTTTTCTGTTCTCATACATAAAAAGTATCCCCATAGCATGATGCTGCCACCACTACCGTACTTCACAATAAGGATGTTTTCTTTTATCATGTCAAGTTGGTTACTTGCACACATGTTGTTGTTACTAAGTAGGATTTTTATCTCATCTGACCAGAGCAATTTTAGCAATTACCAAGGGGTTACCATGACCTTTTTGGCCGCTTCAGCTAATACGTTTAGGTGGAGAGCCAAGTCTTTCTAAGTCTGTTGAGTGAATTGAATTGAACATTGCTTCAGGATTTTTCCACATGTTTGCATTAAACATGCCTCAAACATCGCATTCATTCATATCTGACCCATCTGCTGTGTTCCTTTATATTTAGGATGGAATCTGTTCTTTTATTTTCTCATTTTTAGATGATTGAGAGCATAAGTAAGCAGCCCCGTAACCAGCATTGAGAACGCCGAGGTCATGTTCCTCTGTATTTTCCCTTTTTTTTTTTTTTTTTTTTTTATTCAGAGAAATGTCAAACTATATGATGAAAATTGTTCTAACTTTGATTGGTTTAAAGATCAGCATGCATTCTCATTTGTTAAAAAAACAATATAATATTGCAAGTCATTTGATTCATTTAGTGGGACATGCACACACACAGTGATGATGGTGACAATAATAATAGTAGCAATAATAATTCAGTATTAAAGGGGAACACCGTTTTTTTAACATTGGGCCCTTGATTTTACGTCATGTTCTGTGTCGTTTGTGTCATTTTGTGTCATTTGGAGCTGTTCCGGTTAAGTTGTATCCAAGTAACGTCTTCCTAGTCTTTCTATGGGTAAGAACTTGAAGGCACAAACTAAACTGTTCATAATTTGTTCTTTATGGTACGCCAGCATTCATAACATGTAGGCGAATCACTGTCCCCCAGACATCCGCCGTTATATTTTTAATATTTCTATTTTTTTTAAATAAAGTGGAGTGTGTATGATGTCATCCGCCCGCCGGACAGCCAGTCCGGGCCACAGGCGGCTACGCTCTACCCATTCTATTCATTCTAGCTAATCTGAATCGTTCAATTCCATTTGGAGAGCGAGATCATCTGTGGTATTAGCACTAGACATCTTCCAGGCATGGGAGTAAAACTAGCAGCAGTTCAGCGGACAGGATGAATGAATGGTAACCGGCGCGCATGGATGACATCATACACGCACAGCTTTGTTTTTAAAAGATATAAATATAAAAAATATAACCGCGGATTCTGGGGGACAGTGATTCGCCTACATGTTATGGATGCTGGCGTACCATAAAGAACAAATTATGAACAGTTTAGTTTGTGCCTTCAACTCGTTGCCCATAGGAAGACATTACTTGGATATAACCTAATGGAATATCTTCAGAACAGCTCCAAATGACACAAAACTCATATAGGTGAGTAGAACATGATGAAATAAAGTAAAATCAAGGGCCCAATTTAAAAAAAAAAAAAAAAAAAAAACTGGCGTTCCCCTTTAATAACAACAACAACAGTAATATAGTATAATAAAGATGATGATAATAATATCACTCACTCACTGAAATACTCAGCTTTGGAATTGTTATAATAAACATGTTCATCTTCACCACCTTGATGGGCTTGTTATTTAACTCTCTTTATTCAGGTTTCCAAAATATATTTCAAAAAGTCACCAAATTAGGATTTTTCTTTGTAAAGTAAAATTTATTGCAATATTTGACCTCGGTATTTCAAAAATCCTGGTTACGGCCCTGTAGGTGAGGATGTAGATGTTCACAGCTGCTGGTATTTTAAACCGACATAACTGCAATGCATATATATGAACATAATGTTTAACACTAGGCTTATTGTTTTGGATTTATCGCCGCCGTGATGCTGCATCATCTGGCCTCTGCAGTGAGGAGGCAGAACTGCGCCCTTTCACAGACCAAACAAACACAGACACGCTTCCAGATGCTGCAGTATCTGATTCCCAGTTCAGGGGGTTCAAAGCAATCCCAGCTGATGTCTACCCAACCCAGGGCTCATGCACCACCAATCCGCTGATAACGCCGTGAAAACATCCGTTCAGTCTCAGTAAATAACGTTGCAAAAAGTAGGAAGAAATGTGGGTTAGCGGCAACGTTTGGTTTCGGAACCTTTCATGACGAAGCGTAATTACATTAACAGTTAAATAACTATTAACGGGACATGAATACTTTCAGCGTAAGTGCTACATCCGTTATTTAAACTTTAAATTTAGGCTAGCTTAGCTGCTGACATCGCTTCCTATTCATTTTCTGTGGCTTTTATTTTGTGTTTATCTTTTCAAAAACTATTTTCCAAACTGTGCTATAAAGCCAGCCTCGATAGAAAATCATCAAATGTACAATTTGGTGAATTGAAATGCGCCTCCTCTGTGTGATAAAATATATTTTTATGTCATTTACCTGATCCGGTGGCGACCGCCATCTTGTCGCTACGTAGCGGGAGCGCGCACGTGCTCAATGGTGCGCGTGCGTTGGAAGCATCTTCTTTTCTGTCTGTCCCTCTGCTAAAAGCAGATACTGCTTTTGTGCTGTTTTTAGGACTTAAAAGACAAGCACGAAAATAACCCTGTTATCTGCAAACTTCTAAAGCGAATAAATATTTCGAGATAAAACGAATGTTTTATTTTTAAATCAAAAGTTTTATATAAATAATCATCTTGAGAACTGGAACAGCAGCATAAGAACAGAGACAGATATGTGGTTACTATGGTAGTAAAGCTAGAAAAAGAGGAGAAAGAAAGAAAAGGCCTGGCTTTTCAACAGGTGCTACCTACCAGCTGCTTTTTAATTATTAAATAGGCCTATTATTCAACCTCTTGGATGTGAAGAGACAGCATTACAATCCCTGCTTTGTTTTTTATTTAAACCCACAATCTTGAATATAGCTCTTTATGGTTGATCCCAATTAGACAGACAGACAAACAACCAGCAAACCAAATTAACTGTACTTCAAGTTAATAAGTGAAACTCATACATTCACTACACCGTGATACAGTTCAAGCATTTCTTTAGTTATATTGATTTGATTGACTTTATTGATCTCACAGTGAAGAAATTTACTCGTTACATCGGCTCAAACAGTGAAAAAGAAGAAGGTGCCAAAGGAAGAATATATATATATATATGTATGACCCAGAGTGGCAGTCTGTGGCAGTGGGTTTCAAACCCAAAACCTCAGGATACCAAGCTCTATGTCCTAACCACTAGGCCACCACCCCCCCAAACATGGACAAAGTGTTAAAGGTAAAGGCTTTGAGACCAATGGCTCGATGTTCCTGTGACCACGGTTGCACATATTATTCAGAAATGTAAAAATCCATGGGACTAAAGCCGAACTTCCCTGTGGCAGCAGAAGGAAAATGGATGACACATCGTAACAAAAGAGCCCCGGAAAATTTCTATAGAGATTAAAGGTGAATGGCTGCTCAGTTGCGCAGTGGGTAGCACTGCTGCCTTGCAGCAAGAAGGTTTTGGGTTTGATTCCCGGCCCAGGGTCTTTCTGCATGGGGTTTGCATGTTCTCCCTGAGCATGTGTGGGTTCTCCCCGGGTACTCCGGCTTCCTCCAACAGTCCAAAAACATGACTGTTAGATTAATTGGCTTCTCTACACAACCCTTAGGTGTGTGTATGTGAATAGTTGTTTGTCATGTTTGTCTCTGTGTTGCCCTGGCGACCTGTCCAGTGTGTACCCTGCCTCTTGCCCATTGACTGCTGGAGATAGGCACCAGCACCCCTTGTGACCCCACTTGGGATACAGTAAGCGTGCTAGAAAAGGGATGGATGGATGGATTAAAGGTGAACTTCAAGCTCAAGGAACATCAGTGTCGGATTGCACCATCAGTTGTTCTTGTGCCAAAGTGAAATTCATTTGAAACGACCAAGGAGGAAAATACTGTTGAAAACAAATCAGAAAAAGCCAGACTGGAATTTGCCAAACTACATGTTGACAAGCCACAGAGCTTCTAGGAGAATGTCCTATGGACAGAGGAGACAAAAATTTAACTTTTTACTAAGTCACCTCAGCTATAAGTTCACAGACGAAAACAAGAAAAAAAGCTTATCAACAATAGAGCACTACTGTGAAACAAGGAGGAAGCTCAGTCATGCACTGGGGCTGTTTAGCTTCATGTGGCACTGGGTGTCTTGAATCTCTGAAGAGAATAATGAAATCTCAAGAATATCAAGGGAATCTAGAGAGACATGTATTGCCCAGTGTTAAGTCTCAGTCACAAGTTGGTCTACAACATGATATTGACCCAAGACACACAACTACAAACAGCCAAGAATAGCTAAGAGGAAATTATTAGATTATTCTGAAGTGGCTTTCTAGGAGCCCTGGTGTAAAACTATTGAGCATAATTTGAAGGAGCTGAAACACGCTGTTTGGAAAAGGTTGCCTTCAAACCTGAGGGAAATGGAGCAGTTTGTTCATGAGGAGTAGGCCAAAATACCTGCAGAGAGGAGCAGAAATCTAACAGACAGTTAAAGGTATTGTTTGATTGCAGTTAAAATGCTGTGCAACCAAATATTAGGTTAAGGGTACTATAAGTTTTGTTTAGGCCTGTATCATGAGTTTATTTTGAAAATTGTTCTGTTGAAGAGTGGTTGAAAAGCAATGTGTGATTTTCTTTGTACATTTTCCATATGTTTTTGTTTTATTTTGTCAGCATCAAGTTATTTAAGTCACTCCGGTTATTTTTTCTATATTTAAACAGGGGTATCAACAAATTTTGTCCGTATGTGTAATTCAGGACCTTAAAACAAGTCCGATCTGTGAGAATCAGAAGGCGTGCGCTGCCGCTACACTCATTGCTTTAATGGGCCCCACACACACAGAACTATCCAGGAAATCCTCTCAAGGCTGCGGTTACACCCGTGTTTGTGTGTATTGTCTCTTTAACTCAAATATTCACTATTATGCTTGGATTAAGCAAACTGAAAATAGGCAGCTTTTTCAGCTGTGATCTTTTTTTAATGTCTGGTGAAGGTTTTCGGCTGGAAAGTAAAGTCAGTGTTTTTTATGATTGTGTCAGATCATAATATTTCAATAATAAGAATCTTGTTTTTTAAATTAGTCTTAGAAATTACAAAAAAAATTTATTTAGACTGATTTTGGGGGTTTTCCAAAATCATTGAAATGAACAGAAATGTATGCTTATATAAATAAATCCAAGTTAATTCTTGTACTAAATTTACCAAAATAAACTTTTGATCTTTAAATACTTTTAAATCCACCAAAATATATAAAAGTACTTCTACTTCTTTAAAGGTAAATAACACACACACACACACAAAAAAAAGGTATTTGTTAGTTTTATTTATAAATACAGATTAATGTACACATTGTAGACCTCCCATATGGAAGACAACAAAAAAGGCATCAAGGCATTATTCTGATATCTAGAACCTCATGTTCAAGGGCATCCCTAACCAACATTGACATCCATGTGGGTCCGAACTCAAAGACAAACTGAGTCATTAGCTCAGGCTGTTTTCCCAACAAATGCTGGCAACATTTACTGTAAATCTTTAGGGGAATCATAAGGCAGTTAAATTTAAAATCTTCCTCCATAACAAAAAAAAGGCAAAGATGGTTTATTTATTTATTCATGGCCACAAAACAACCAGGAATGCCTCAGTCAACTGCCCACTTTGCCCAACAAGAACAAAAAAAAAAAAATCCATCCCAACTGAACAATTAATTTCAACATTTCAAATGATATCTTTAGCTCTGCAAATTTAGTGACAACCCCTCCCATAAAAAAAAAAAAATCCCAATGGAGCACTCAAATGGTTCTAACTACAATCCTGAGAGCATTTGGAGCGTAAATTTATGTGCAATAAATCTAATAATACCCACAACAACAGCACTTAAAACAAGCCTACAGCCAAGAGAAAGTAGTTTTGGTTTCCCGTTGAGCTCACTACAAATCTTTAAATTGTGAGACTCTTCATAGCCAATCAAAGTCTCTTCTAGCATTTCTTGAGCAGTAATTGTTACCCTACATCTTACAGGATTTACAAAAGCACAAAACATCCTTATAATTATCCTTATAAACCCAGAAAGTAATTCACGAAAGCTTCAACACAATCAGCAAAGCATATGCTGGAATCCCTATATTTAGAAAGTCCTGTCATAATTTAAATTTGCCTACTCATCATCCTAATACTGACCAAGAAGAGCTACATACACAACTAGAACCTCTGCAGGGCTCAAACATGAAGCCTTCCATTTAACCAGCTTAAAAACACTCTACACTTCTACAGTGTGTTCCTCCTGATGACCTTCGATGAATAATTGCACATAATCCAGTATGAAGGAATAAAAATCTGTAATATTATGTAGCTGAAAGCCTAACTTTGGGTGTAATGTTAACCGTTTATGTCAGGAAATGTCCAGATACACATCCAGCTAAGAAGGTTAGCTTCCACCATTTTAAACGGTTGCAATGACTTATCTGTGTGATTTGTGAAAGAATATAAATTTACCCCTATGTGATTTTGTACCACTGCAGTTTAGGTCATTTAAAGCTCTACTGTTTCCAGGTAGACGAAAGGATTAGTCAACCGTAGGACCTCAGATGTGAGCCGAGTATTAATTCCTACCAGCAGAAAGAGGAAAATATGCACCCGCTAGATAACCAAGGTGTAAGATTAACATCTATGTTGTACTTGAACTACTAGAAGGTTATATGGTTTCATGGCAAAATCCTTAACTGCAATGAAATAGAACATGAAACCCATGGCTGAGTCCATGAGTATGAAATGGATCGTTTACAGGAACCAAAGGATTGAATTAAAAGACTTTTAATTCCATCTAATTATATTTTGTATTGAAAGATAATCTATTTTTAGCCATATATTGCATGTTTTTTGGTAGTTCTCTTAAATTGTATATTTGATTTATTATGAAAATGATTAAACATAAAATGCTCAAATCATCTTGTTTAATTTATTTAAGTAGTTAGTTTCTAAACACATAAAACTATATTTATTTATTTGTTATGGTTCTGATTTGTGGTAATTATATTAGGTTTTACATATTGAGATAGAAATATAGTGTCTTTACCCAGAAACTATAACATTTCTACTCGAGGTATCATACCATTAGAATATTCTAAAGGAATTAGTACATAAAATCAGTTTTCAAAGCGGGTACAAATCCCTCCCGACGGTGTGTATGAATCATTGCATCGTCTACGTAAGGCTTTCTGTGATGGACACAAAGAAAAAGGTTGGAAAAAATAAAAAGCAAAACTGGATCAAATCGAGAAAAGAGCTCCTGAGTCGACATCGGCTTCGCACAAACGAGCTCTGATGGAGTGAGCATCTTACAAGCCGCCGTGCAGAGAGCATCCTTTAGCCTGCTGCGATTTACATCTTTAAAATGTGAAATTTACTTCAACATGCAGGCCGCTGCTTTTAACTCCAGGTTAACTCCTTCAAACTTAACAAACATGTAAACTATTAGAAAAAAGAAATATGTCAAACCTAAAGAGTTGATTTAAGACATTTACAGGCTTCCTATTACACTGCATAGATACTAGCTGTACCAAAAAAAAAAAAAAAGAAGAACAGAGCATCCGCAGAAGCACTACAACAACAGTAATTAAAGAATCCTTTCTGAGAGAGAAAGGTCATCCGATTTATCGCAAGCCCTTAAAATATGAATGAGAATGTTTGTAACAGTAACCAAAAGAGCACACAGCGGCAACATTTCCGAACAGGAATGTAATCCCTGGAAAGCGAGAAGCTGAAAACAAAAGACTAACAAGGACTGAAAACAACACACACACACACAGCTGGCACAATAACTTTGAGGCATTTGTGTTGGATTAATCGGACACAAAGCCCGCAGTGACACTCTTGCCACTAACGCCCCCGAAGTGCTGCAGAAGCAACGACACAAAGTACTGCATCTCTGACATGTAAGGCAGCTTGACCAATCAGCATGCGCCTCTTTTCCAGCAAATAATACAGATTTAAAAAATGAAGCCCTCCCACTTTAAAGAAAAGCACAGAATTGTCTCAAAAGCACAAGCAACGAAAAGAAACTTGCTTTAATCATCCAAGACTTTCTGACTTTGCGTATCATCGCTTGATTCCTTATAATTTAGATTATTTAGTAGATTTATGGTCACGCTGGTTCTCAAGCTAGAGCTGATCTATCCGTTACGGCTGTGTTTTAGAAAACACTTTGGGAATTTAAAACTCTTAAGGACCAAGAGAAAAAAAAACATTTTTAATACATTTTCTTTTAGTTTATCCTAACAAATGTCAAAAAAAATGTGCAGAGCTGAACCCAAATGTGCAAAAAGACAATAAAACTAAAAACCTCCTAATTTGATCACAAGCCATTATCATTTGGTAACCGTACAGATCCTATATAAACCCCGCCATACTGCTTCTATGACTCCCGCATCAGACTGTTTCCTTAGAGCTTAGAGGTCCAACTGAGAGTAAAGCAGTGAGGAGTAAAATGCAAACATAAGCTCTCCTACTTAAGTGAATGTTGGTTCTCCAAAGCGCTGGTTATTATGGGTCATTTTTTTTTAGGTGAGCAATAATCTGACCTCCTTTGTAGGTCAGATTATTGCTACTAGCAGAAACCCTACTACCAGAAACCCCCAAACAGTGTTGTTTGTGTAAATATTTGAAAAAGCATATATATTGCAGTTTGAAAAATGTGAAGAGCTGTGAAAGAAAATCCCAGAGACAGAGCCCTCGCATTGCGAAAAATGAAAATCAAAAAATGTGCAAGACTTAAAGCTATGGCATCAGAACTGTTTAGATGTTCATCCTGTGAACTGCAGTTTGTAAATCAGGCAAGAAAACGGGACGCGAAGCCTGGGCAGAGCCAGGGGTTTCTGAGGTAGGATGCAGTTAGCCTTCAGTGTTAATTGACTTTCTTAGCCCATTTTAAGTCGTCTGCCCTGGGTTTCTCTCCTGTCACACTCTGAATGAGGTCCTCCAAGGTTCTCCAGAAACCCAGCTTCTCCAGAGGGTAGTTCAGCCAACCTGCACAGCAGAGAGATAAACGCCATCAGCTCTAGTTTCATCAAACATTCAAATATACACGACTTTTCCAAAGGTTTAACTTCTTACAGGCCAGCTGGCGTGAAGCGCTTTAAATTAAGAAAAAGGATTCTAAATATTTCTGGGTATTTTTGTCTCATATTATAGGCATACTATGCAACATTTTTCAGTTAATTAATGTGTTCCATAACGTTTTGGATGATTAAATGAGTCATTTCAGGTTGAACAAAGGTTTTCTCGGCCGCCCTGGTGGTCTGTAGGGGAAATACCGTACTTGCAATTGCAGGAGCCCTCGGCCCGCACCCACAGGCTCAGAAGTCTCGTGCATCGCGAGAGTCGGTCTTGCTTTACGGCGAGAACTGCTACACACCCCCAGTTAAAGGCATGCTCGTTGCTAGCGCAGTGGCGATATTTGTGCAGTTATCATGGCGGAACCAGCGAGAAAACAGCGCCTGGCTTGACGGAGAAACCAGGAGAACAGCTGAGCATATTTACGGACAGTGCACTTTTACTTTCGCCCTCTGGGGGGAGCCTCGCTGGAAAATCAACACCGGTTGCATAGTATACCTTTAATGAGATATTACTCTAGACCGGAGGTCTTCAACAGGGGGTCCGTGACCCCTAGGGGGTCCATGTAGGTACTGCATGGGGGTCGCAAAACTTTTAGTTGATAAGACTTTTTTTCAATTTTTTCCACTAATTAAAATGTCTTTAAATCCACATTAACATGAATTCAACAGACTGTAGTAAACAGATAAATGGAGACAGAAGATGTCTTTTAGTCATCATTGCACACATGCAGCGACACACAGGAGCTCTTTCAAGCTGGGCACCGTTTCATTCACAACACCTGTCCCATCAATGAGGAATCAGAATCAGAAATACTTTAATAATCCCAGGATGAAATTACTTTAGTTACATTACTCCAGCTGTAATAGAGTGACTATAGGACCAGTTTGATAGAACACTATTTTATACAATATATATAAATAGGGGGTCCCCGCTCCATCTCGCCATCAGTTTGGGGGTCCTTGGCCTGGAAAACATTGAAGATCCCTGATCTAGGCTATTCATCATACCATTCATCATATCATTTTTGCATGCAAAATATTTAGTTTTTCTCATCCAGAAAATTCCAATTTATTAGCTAGGAGTTCATTTAAAATAATTTGCATATTGTGGAAAAATATATTAAACAGATTTATTACCTACTAGGGAATTAGATAAATTGAAATAAAAAATATAGGTCAATAGTACAAAGCAATGCAAAAGGGACAGAAATTAATTCATTTAGGTTTAAAAAAAATTGATAAGACTTTAGAGTAAAACAAAATTTATCCGAAAATATCCAGCTATGCCAAATTATATGGCCTTTAAATTAGACAAGGTTTCGCAAAAAGTAATAAAAACATCATCTTAGGACTTATGAGGGAGCAGGTACAAACCTGTGGTAATGCAGAAGTAGGTCTCATGGGGGGAGACGTGATGAACGCGGTGATGCTTGCGAGGAAGGATGATGTGACAGTCCTGCAGGAACACCACCCAGCGAGGAAGGCCGAAGTACGTGTGTGACCACTTGTGAATCTGGTTGGTGAGCGTCACGAAGATAGCCAGTGCATACAGGTAGCAATACCAGGGGTAGAAACGGTAGATCTCCGCTGCAGTTACAGAGGCAACGGGAGAATTCATGTTTATTATTGTTCCTTGCATTTTGTCTTCACTAAAACAAATTCAGACAAATGTCATCTTTGTTTGTAGAAACACTCACCGGGGGACAGAGTGAGGAAGTTGAAGGCCATGTTTGCGAGAGGGAATATGGTCAGCATGCAGTTGTCACCGTTGGTCTCGATGAAGTCGTGGCGGGTGATGGCTGTGGGGTCGATGTGGTGCTCTCTGAACGGCCGAATAAAAGCCTTTAGGAGGGAAAATATCTGGTTAGTAGGTGGAAACCTTCTGCACAGAATTAGGGCATGTTTTCATACTTTTAAAAGGTTTGGTGATCATACCTTTCCAAAGATGGGCAGGTCCACAGATCCCCACGTGTCAGCCCCCCAGTGCACCAGCCCTGACGCAAAGTCAGCGGTGAGGATTCCTGCCACTGAGGAAGAGGTCATGAAGTGGAACAAAAAACGGATCAAAACATCTATTGATAAATAAAAAAAATCTAAACCATGTGTCATTTTGGAGTCAGTGCTTACCAATCCCCAACTGTATATACCACACATGTCCCAGGTGGAAATTGGCAAGAAGGTGAATAAAGTTGAAGGCCATGAGAGAGAAGCAGAGGAGGACACTAATCCATTCTTGACATCTTTTGCCTGGCAGGAAATTTCATAAAAACAAAAAGAAAAGCCCCAAAATTAGAAATTATATGAAAAGGTAATGATGATGGCATTTAAAATAAGTTCCCAGTCTATGTTTAATCATCCAAATCGATGAGAGCAAACAAATACAATATTCAAATGCAATCAAACTTATTAGGTTCACCTTTAAAAAGCGAACTCTTTTTTTAGTGGGACAGATCTGAACAGATTCAAACATTTTACTCAGTTTTTCATTGCATAACAAGTCAAACTAAGGTAGATTAAACAATAAGCATCAGATTTATACAAAAAGTTTAAAGAAGCCATTATGATTGAACTAGTTTCTCCACTCTGGCCTTCAGACTCTTATTATCCTGCATGTTTTAGATCTCTCCAATTTTACCACAGATTGGAACGAAATTAATGTTTAACAGGCTTGTAAAGCATTGCATGCAGAGAGGGCATAACGCAATCATATTAACCAGGTGTGCAGGAGAAGAGACATCTAAAACAAAGGGCAAGAAATGGCAATCTAAACCTTTTCAGCATACAAAGCTCTGATTGTATGTTTAAGGTTGTCGCTGTGCTTGAAGTAGAACCTCAGGTTTCCTCAATCATTCAGGCATAAAGCTGAATCCATCTCCCTTATCTCTGCTAAAGAGAACAACCCCACTGCATTAGCTGCCTTCTTTCACCTGTTTGGCTTATGTTGCTCATGGTGAACTAAAAACAGGACTGTTTGGCTTTAGTCATCCTGCCCTGAGTAGCTCCTTCAAAGTCACTGTCTGCTCCTCCTATAATTACTCTCCTTGCCCAGCCTGTCAGTTTAGACGGTCTTGGCTGGTTTCCATTATAAGCGAGATGTTTTGGGTTTTTTTTAATCCGTCTTAACTATGTTTTAAATTGAAATAAAAGGCTGACTCTGGTTTAACCTCTCAAAACCAACCGGGTCGCCGTTTTAAAGCAAAAAATGGTAAATGGCATGTACTTATATAGCACCTTTATTCAAGTTAGGAGACTAATAATAACAAATAAAACAAATAATAACTCAGAATGCATGAAAATTACACTGGTTGGAAAGCTTAGATTCTCCACCAAAGCACAATTAACATACTGTAGATATAGCAGCATTTCAAAATGTACCATGACAACGCGGCCACAACAAGCAAGCATGTATTTATAACTGCTGTTCAAAAAATACCTATTATTTTCGAGAGTAAAAAAATAACTACTTTGAGTCTTGGTTGAACTGATGCAGCTTGGGTGTTTCACTCACCCGGTTTTCATGTATATATATTCAGAAATTAGGAGGTGTTAGCTTTCAAATAACGTATCACACATGTAATCTGGGCTTACAGTTAATTTCTTTTCCATTTGGATGTGCAAAATAGGTGAGAATTTCCCAAAATGAGGTGGATATTAAAGGAATAGTACACCCAAAACATGATTAGCCTTCATTTTCTACTCACCCCCATGCTGAACAACACTCTGGAGTACTTTTTTGATATCTCAAATGCATCTGGAGATCTGGGAGGCTTCTTGCTGTCTGCTGACATTCAAATAATGGAGGTCTATGGTGACCGAGACAGAAAGGTCCATAAAAGTCCACAAAAAAACGTGTCAATATTCCTCCATACTGCTCGTCCAATGTATTCCAAGTGTCCTGAGTGGGTAGCATCCAAAATTTACTCGAAACAAAGTCATTTAGAATGTTTTTAGAGCATAAACAGTAGTGTATAGGATTTCCTGAAAGCGCGCACATGCGCGTTCACGACGCTACGGAAGCCGGCAGACCAAACCAGCGCATTCAGCTCGGCAAAGAACTCATGCTCTTCCTCAACACTGAAGTCCTCAGACATTTTTCTTTCGTTGTTTCTTTCTTTGCACAGGTAAACAGCACATTTCTTCTTCTACGCTTGCATTATCGGCAGAGCATACGCTGAATGCGCCCTTTCATCTGGTTTGGTCTGCCGGCTTCCGTAGCGTCGTGATCGCGCATGTGCGCGCTTTCAGGAAATTCTTTACACTACTGTTTATGCTCTAAAAACATACTAAATGACTTAGTTTCGAGTAAATTCTGGATGCTACCCACTCAGGACACTTGGAATACATTGGACGAGCAGTATGGAGGAATATTGACACGTTTTTTGTGGACTTTTATGGACCTTTCTGCCTCGGGCACCATAGACCTCCATTATTTGAATGACAGCAGACAGCAAGAAGCCTCCCAGATCTCCAGATGCATTTGAGATATCAAAAAAGTACTCCAGAGTGTTGTTCAGCATGGGGGTGGGTAGAAAATGAAGGCTAATCATGTTTTGGGTGTACTATTCCTTTAAGAGTTTAATTTATGGGATTCAGAGTAAAGAGGCTGAAAACAAATAAAAGCTACATTATTAATTTCATTTATCACCTGATAACCTGAAAATAATTCTTTTAAAGTTGCTGGTATGAAGACAAAATTAACAAAAGATGCAAGGCAGAGAGTTGCGGCCTAGTGGTTAGGGCATAGAGGTTGTGGGTTTGAAACCCACTCCCACAGACTGCCATTCTGGGTCCCTGAGCAAGACCCTTAACCCCACACTGCTCCTGGGGCACCCACTGCCCCCCAAAAGGAAAGGGTTAAATGCAGAGAGTTCATTTCTTTGCATCACACTTGTGACAGCGTAATGACATTAAAATCTGGAGAAAAAAAAAATCTATTTATACTTTTGCAAGTCACCTTATCTGCTTGCAGCTGGAAGGAATCAAAATACCTTTGAAAAGCACACAGGAAGGAAGAAGGTCTGTTTACATCACAGCCAAATTAGTCATATGCTGCAGGCTGATAATGAGCAGCTTATTAAAAATCATAAAGTAGGTGTGGATGGTTTCCCTTTTGATCTAGTTCAGCCTGTATGAATATTACTGACATAGTTTAGAGGATTTTAGGTCGGGTCATAGTCTGCATCTCCACCGTGTTAGTTTAGTGAAAGGTCACAGTTAACTCCTATTAATGAGGGTTTTCATAACATCTGCCCAGTGCTGGAAAAGTCAACGCTGCACAAAAACTAATAAAAGACGAAGAAAAAAAATCAACCAGCCTCACATGATTTCTATTGTGTAACTAAAGCATTGTGGCTTTTAGCCGCTGACTGGTTATGTCACCGCTTCATTAGTCATTTCTAATATTTAGACCAAGGCGTTGTTTTTTTTTTTGTGATCATCTAAAGCAAAGCGTTATATCACACCCGTCTTCTTGAACATTTCAACCGGGAAGACCCAAACCCAGGAAGGACGCTGCTTCACAGAAGATCGGCTCACCTGGAGAGTACAGGCTGGCCAGCTCTCGGGCACCCGCGTGCTGTGGACCCCACCTGACCGCGCCCCGACCCGGTCCCTTCGGCTGTGCGGTCTCCTCTGCCCCTCCACACCCGTTGTCGGTGACCATACTCGCCATTTCTGTCCACTAAGGGCCCGTCCCCTTCGGTCCTTCTACTCGCAAGCACCGGGAACCAGCAGATTCGTCAACACCTCAGCCGACCTACATCGCAATGTTTTTGACCAATCAGAAACAAAACGGTGAGTGCAGCATCCAATGGCAGTGCGAGGAAATGTTTCCATATTTAGAAAGAGCCAATAGGGAGAAAGATTGCTAGTATTTCATTTCCTGACCCACCCGTGTTCCTTTCAGCTGTAGATGTTAGCGTCACCAGAAGATGGCGCCAGAGGAATGTGACAAGCTTCAGGTTTTGATATGTAGGCCTGTGTGTAAAAATATATATTGAATTATACACTACCGTTCAAAAGTTTGGGGTCACATTAAAATGTCCTTTTTTTTGAAGGAAAAGCACTGTACTTTTCAATGAAGATTACTTTAAACTAGTCTTTACTTTAAAGAAATACACTCTATATATTGCTAATGTGGTAAATTACTATTCTAGCTGCAAATGTCTGGTTTTTGGTGCAATATCTACATAGGTGTATAGAGGCCCATTTCCAGCAACTATCACTCCAGTGTTCTAATGGTCAGAGATGGCAAAAGTACTCACTTTCCGTACTTGAGTAAAAGTACAGATACTTGTGTTAAAAAATACTCTGTTAAAAGTGGAAGTACTGATTAAACTTCTTTACTCAAGTAAAAGTAACAAAGTACAGGCTTGTAAATTTACTTAAAGTATAAAAGTAAAAGTAGAAACCACTTTTTTCATGCCGTTTCCTACATTTTAAATGGATGTCTGCCAATAGGACTAGATCTCTGTTGTGTTCATTTTCAATCATCTCGTCGTCCATGCTACTATGCTAACGCCACCGCCACCAAGCTGCAATGATTTGCCGCGAATGAATACCGCTGAATCTGTCGATTCATCTTGTAGTGGTGCGTCAAATGCAACGTAGATTTCCATCCAATTAGATTGAATTTGGTATTGATGACGTGAAAAATAATAACGGTAACTCCATTGAAATGATTCAAAACTAAAGTAACGAGCCAATTTTTTAAAATGTAAGGAGTAGAAAGTACAGATATTTGTGTAAAAATGTAAGGAGTAGAAGTAAAAAGTCGCCATAAAAATAAGTAGTAAAGTAAAAATATCAGAAAAATCTACTTTAGTACGGTAACGAAGTATTTTTACTTCGTTACTTCCCATCTCTGCTAATGGTACAATGTGTTTGCTCATTGGCTCAGAAGGCTAATTGATCATTAGAAAACCCTGTGCAATCATGTTCACACATCTGAAAACAGTTTAGCTCGTTACAGAAGCTACAAAAACTGACCTTCCTTTGAGCAGAGTGAGTTTCTGGAGCATCACATTTGTGGGGTCAATGAAACGCTCAAAGTGGCCAGAAAAAGAGAACTTGCATCTGAAACTCGACAGTCTATTCTTGTTCTTAGAAATGAAGGCTATTCCATGCGAGAAATTGCTAAGAAATTGAAGATTTCCTACAACGGTGTGTACTACTCCCTTCAGAGGACAGCACAAACAGGCTCTAACCAGAGTAGAAAAAGAAGTGGGAGGCCGCGTTGCACAACTGAGCAGGAAGATACCTTTATTAGAGTCTCTAGATTGAGAAACAGACGCCTCACAGTTCCCCAACTGGCATCTTCATTAAATAGTACCCACAGTAGCCCTTTTGCATGGAGATTACATTTGTAAAGTACATGGCCACCAGTCAAGCTATCAACAGATAATTCCCCATGAACTGTATATCTCTGTCCAGAGTTAATATCCTTACTTGGTCATTGAGTTTAGGTGGGTAGCTGTAATTTGATTGTTTCAGATTTGTAATTTAAATGTTTTCACAAGCTTACCCCCATTTTTTTTAATAATTAAAATATAATAAATATGATAAAATACAATAAAATAACCCATTTTACATGTTGATTAACCTTCTCCAAGGATCATCTGAGGCGTTCACTGAACAGCTGGAATTATATTATAATTAAATTATACACCAGTGTACTCTTTTACTAATCAGATGGTTTCTTAGACACTTAGTTACATTAAAGGGGAAACTTACAAAAAAAAAATATGAAGATTATGTTACACTTTGTGTCGATTACTTAAAATCTCCATCAAAAACATTTAAGTTGTTGCTTTGAGTGTAACAATTTGAACTACATAAAGAAATTTAAAAAGTGTGAAGACTTTCTCAAGACATCTGCAGAACTATTAAAAGTTGCATGTACAGAAAGCCCTGTTGCACAGTGAATGTTAATCTGGACCTGTTTGAGCATGCAGATTCAACAATACAGCAACCATTCAAATATACCATAATATAATATGTAATGGTACGAGGCAGTACATTTAAACAAATAACAATTTAGATGCCCTGAATGTTTATTAATTCAATCTGAAGGCATCATTGACAGGTTTATAGTGTCAGGTTGGTAGGGGTTAATGCCCTTGCAGTGCTGTACAGTCACTGGATGCAATTACAGGATTAATTATAGACTTAAGAGGTAATTTATCAGCTCTCTTTGCAAACTCACACCCTTCTTATGCAGACACTTTCATAAGAACTATATAAGCAGAACCCTTTAACATAGACACAGGCTTAGTAACATGGTTTAAATGTTGCACCAGACCATTTATCTGGATTTTATAAGGATAACTTGTTGCTGTTTTACGACAGTTAGAAGCTGGGCTGTTACTCATATTTGCCTGCGTTTCCAGAAAAACCTCTAAGCAGAATCTTTCTAGGGGACGTCCCACAAAGAGCTTGGGTTTCATCTGCAGGAAGTTGACTTTTTTAAAAATATAGTTATTAATATTACCCAGGTTCAGCAAAAATAAATACAAATCACACTTTGTGTTCTAAAGGTTTGAGGACTGTGTGAATTAATGCACATGTTTGTTTGTTGTTTTGTTTTTTTAAATGAGGCATAACTGTAGTTCCGAACAGAAAGGAGATCTTGAAAAACAAATTTTTTAAATTAAGCACAAGGGGGCAGTAGTACCTAAAAATATAGTCATAAGACTCTGAATTCTGCATTTCTTTGTACTTTCACATATATTCTTTTAATGTATTTGTCACTAGAAATCAATGATCTGATAGAATAACTTTTTCAAACAAACACTTTCTGACACTGTTGTCAAAAATTGCAAATATGTATGAAATTAGACCCTGGTTCCAGATCTGAACCTGATTGTTTTCCTTATCTAAATAAGACCAATTAACAGCATGTAGCTCCTTTAAAAAAGTATTCATATTTTAACCACTGTCCATGCTACAGCTGTGGTCTAATATATTGAGGTTTAATGAGGACTAACACAAAATAGAAAATAATTGTAAAGTGAAATATAAATTAGTCATTGTTTTGTACTTCATTTTGCTAAATAAATCAGTTCTGCTCTAATTATACACATATTTATAGTCCATCCATGTGTAGTTTACCTGTAGTTCTAAATGTAGAGAAGTTTGAGTCATAAAACACTCTCTAAAGCTTTAAACATAGAGCTTGGTCAAATCCGTCAACTATGAAGGAAAAGAGGGCAGCAGAGCTATGAGATGTGGCCGTCCCCTCGCTATAGGCCAGGCAAAGATAGCCAGCATAACCACGGTGACTCTGAAGTAGCTGCAGACACCACAGGTGGAAGAATCTATTAACTCCACATTCTGGCCTTTCTGGAAAGGTGACAAAAAGGAATTTTTCCAAGAAGCCATAAAAAGTTCTATTTGAAGTAGGACTGAAACAACTCATCGGATCAATTGTGATTAATCAATAATAGAAATAATCGTCAACTATTTTAATAATCGATTAATCGTTCAATGTAGTATAGACTGTAAAATGTGCCTTTAGCTGACAGAGTGACCCACTTAACATTTTGCATTTGGGTATGCAAATCCAACATATTCGTCTTACAATAGTTCAACCAAAATCTCTGACCTGTCCAGTTGTCACCCCACTAAAATTGTAAGATAAGCTGCTGTAGATGATAGAAGTTTTGGAGACACATAAACATATGTAAGACAATGAAAAGTTTTGACTTTGTGTAAAAGATTATGTTTTTTAAAACTAGAGCTGCACATCTCTTTAGAACAATAATCCTTGCTTGGAAACATGACGGTGGAAAAGTGATGCTGGGAAGATTCTTTTTCTCTTTAGAGAAAGTAAATCTAGTCAGAATGCATGGCTGTCCACCCGCTATAGTTGGAAGAAAATCTGTTAGAGGTTAAAAAAAGACTTCAGATTGGAGGAGAGTTTTATCTTCAGGTAGGACAACAGATGTGAACGAAGTCAGAGCTGCAATGGAATCACTAAGGGATAAAAAGCACAATCAAAAATCAGTTCAGGAATCTATGGATCGATTATAATTGTAGATTTACAGACCCTCCTAACCCAGTCTGATTGAGCTTTAAACTATTTCCCAATTTCATAATTTGAGTCTCAAGATGTGCAAAAGTGTTTGAGACTCACCACAAAAGACTTCAGCTGTAATTACAACAATAAGTAGCTCTATAGCATATAAATTTAGGAAAGCTGACACATGCCGCACTTTTCAGATTTATGTTGGTAAAAGAAAGAAAAAAAAAATAAGAGCAAACAAAACAAAAATAACAATACATATCAACTGATTAGGTTACTTTTTTTTGGTGTATTCTGTTCTCGTCCTTTTAATTAATAGCTGTAGCATATATATATATATATATATATATATATATATATATATATATATATATATATATATATATATATATGTATATATTTATTTATTTATTTATTTATTTTTTTGGTAGTTTTTATTAGGGGCCCAATATTTAATACACATTTTATGGCAGTATATTCCTCCACATCCATTAGACAATTACAGAGACCTTATCTATGCACTGAGTTGTGACAGACATAAACCAGACAGGCTGAGTTGCTCCTCACGCCCACTCTGACCTTTATACAGATTTAGAGATTTATCCTCCAATGCAAGGTACCCCTGCTCAACACTATTTTTTTCCGTCCGCTACTGATGAAATAAAGAGGGTGGAAGTTGCGGTAAAGAAGCTGCCTTATGATGCTGTCACTGTTATGATCTCATTACGTGTGAACTTCATAGTGAAAAACATGTTTTCACTATGAGGTTTATTTTTTTTTTTCCATTATGGTAGACCTTTGAGGAGAGATTGAGCAGCAGGGGGCGTCGGTGGACAGAGGAGATGTTTATGGCCAGACTGAATGGGGTAGTTGCTGTTGCTTTTGTATTTTCGCTTTTATTTATTGCAGTTTCATTTTAGAATAAATTATTAAAATATTTTAATTCGTTTCTCTATTTCCTTGGATGTTGCAACTTTGACACTGAACCAAAATGAGGTTCAGTATCACAGCACATGCAGAAAGCCGACGGTTCTAGACCCTGTTCTTCAGATTTATTTTTTTTTTAAAACTCCATTACCAGTTTGGCATGAACCCTTTTCTTTGTGTTCCGTCTGGAACACAAAGAAACAACGGCAACCAGGGACCCTGTCAAGGGGGTCCAAGGTAGGCGATAGCCACCCAATCGATGTGATGGGGTAAACTGCATGCCCTCTGATCAGTTAGTCATAAATAACATTTATATAATCATGCATTTAGAAGAAAATAACAATATGCAATGATTGCAATATCTCTTTATTTGTTTATTTAAGTAAAAAATACATCCATCCATCCATTTCCCTTCACACTTATCATGGGGTCACGGTGTTGATCGTGCCTATCTCCAGCTGTCAATGGGCGAGAGGCGGGGTCCACCCTAAACAGGTCACCAGTCTAACGCAGCTCAACACAGAACAGCACAGGACAAACAACCTTTTACACAAACACACGCCTAAGGGGAATTTACCTAAGCCAATTAATCTAACAGCCACGTTTTTGTACTGTGGTAGGAAGCTGGAGTACCCAGAGAGAACCCACGCATGCACAGGGAGAAGATGCAAACTCCATGCAGAAAGACCCCGGGCCTGGTTAGGGTTAGGGTTAGCCCCATCATAATATAATTTTTCAAATATTTAAATAAACAATTAGGACAGTTACATTATTATTAAATTAAGGGAAAAAAACACTTATTTTCTAAAAAAAAAAAAAAATTAAGTTAAATATACAACCAATAACAACACATTTTAGCTTAGATCTGTGGAACTCTGGCCCACAACATCACAAGCAAGAGGACTGTTTGCAGAGTGCTATATATTATGGAAAGTTTAGTGGAGGAAAACAATGTGGAAGGAACACAAGTGATTGAAACATCCTTTGGGAAACTCTAAACCAAATGTAATTCAAGAGTTCAATAAAATGAGAGACACCAGACCAACAGATGAGCTGAAGTCATCAGGTGATCATATGCATGTCATGTGTTTATTGCTGAGGTATTCATACACATGGAACAGCAACCAAGATTTGTGCACATACTTTGTACATCGTTTTCATTATAATCTTCGGTTTCTGCAGTCAAAATCACGGCCTTGAGTAAACACCATTAAATAACGTCAACAGAAGACGCGGTTTTCTGAATCATCACTGCCTGAAGAGCCTTTATACTCCTTTAGTCTCTGGAATATCAATTTCAAAATGCTAATCTGCAGTCTAGTTTTATTTTGTTTGTTTTGTTTTTCTCAGCCCAGGAAAGATTAATGTGTTGCTTAACCGAAAGGATGCAACAGTTGTGGCCCATGTCCTGGATATTTCTGTGTATGCTGGCCTCTTAAGCACTCAGTTTAGCTGTCTGGACCTTGTAAATATCCACTAAACTCTTAAAAACGTTTTGTTTCATAATTCTCTTGGGGCTGCGATTGCAGCCATTTCTTGTAGACATTCTTCCAGCACAAACTGCTTCTTCCATTTTTTTATAGTGTGTTTAACGTGGCTGACTCCTTATCGGATGTTAATAAGTCTGCTGCTCATGTGCTCATAACTAAAGCGTATTTTTTTAAACTAACTTTTTTATTGATCTCCTGTAATTACAGATTATTTTTTTATACATTAGCTGTATACAAGGGTGTAGGTTTGATTTAAACTTATAGGGACACTATTGGTCTGATTTCATTGGTCCTGTGCAAAAAAGATGTATGCTCGTTTTTTTATGGTTGACGGGAAAATTAGGGTATATTTTGTTCAAAGAGAAAAGCAGTATTTCTTGCTACATTTATACAAATTTTAAAAGCACTACACACACTAGAAGCTTTTTATCAATGACTGAAGCTTAACTGGCTCTGATGAATGAGGAATTAGGACTTTTTTCCACTTTGAAAAAATTACCAGCAACTACGGTAAGACAGAAAGTAAATCTGTGCCTATTTAACAGAATATAGTCTAAATATGTCTGTTATATGTGGATTTATACTTTTTTTATATTTTGAAGATATAGAATTGTGCAGAGGTAAATAGAGGTAAAACCCACTCTTTTAAATGTTCTCTTTGTATCATGAAACAAAGCGAAATAATAGGTTCAAAGGACGCCAAATAAATGTTTTGTATTTACATGAACTCTGCAACTAGAAGAGGAACTGACACTTAGCATTTAATATATTAACCTCACTCTACAAGTTGTACATCTAGGATGTAAATACTCTGTTTACCCATTTCATGTATTTTATTTAGGTTTGAAACAATTCACTGGATTAATCAATTATTTAAATAATGTCAACAAATTTAGAAATCGATTAATCGTTAACTGGAGTATAGAGACTCTAAAACAGGTCTTTATCTCACAGAGAGAACCACTTAGAGCAGGAATTATACCAAAATTGTAAGATAAATAATTCACATTTTAGATCAAACATGTTTTCTTCTGTGAATATTATCCATCTAGAACCCCTCTACTGCTGCAACAAATCTGTATTATAAATTATAAACATGTTATTCACATTTAATTGTTGGTGGGGACAAGTAGGCTGTATAGTTCAAATGAATAGATATAAAGGCTTGGGAGGTTTGAATGTGTGCAATGCTTCTACTTGAGTTTCACTTTCTGAAGTAAAGAAATACTGAAACAAACTGACATTTCAATGATATTTTTATAAAGATCCAGATGAAAATGTTTGTTTTGAACGTCTTCCGGTGCAAAATCGACACATTTATAGCGGGAAATAACCTGTACAAGTAGTACAGGTTGTTCAGTTGATTCTTGCGTCACACACCTGCCCAATTTGGCCCCGCCCTCCCGCTCTGAATAAAACCCCCCCAAGAGACAGGAAGATCTGTCAAAGTGAAGCCTCCGCAAACTTATTACTGCGTGTTACCACAGGCAAGGGAGACAGAGGAGGATTTAAAACGCAGCGCATTCCCGACGCGTTTCACAACTGCTGTCAGGGCGCCTGAACTCAGCCCTGCGCGCGCCTGCAACCCGGCGGCTCTTTAGATCCATGGAAGTGGCCGGCTTGTACGAGGAGGGCGGCTTCGCGATCCACGGCAGAGACGGGGTCATCGCTCCCATCGGCGGCGGCTCGTACTGGAGGATCGGCGACTCAATGACGGAGCTGGGTGTGGAGGAGCGGGAGAGAGCCATAGACTTCAGCGCGTATCTGGACTCAGCCCTGCACTGCCCGCAGCAGCAGCCGCAGCAGCAGCAGGGCGCACAGCTCTCCGACTACCTCGGGGATAGTAAGATCAAAAGAGTCACGGCTCTCCACAACTATAAAAACTACTCTCTGCTGAACGAGCTGGAGGCGAGTCAGTGCGATAAGTTGCGGGAGCCCTACGGACTGGCTTATACGGAGCTGCAGGAGACCCGGGTGGACGGCGTGCTGAGCGCGGAGCTGGTGGGGAGCCGCTACCGACCCACCGCTCCAGCAGACAGGGAAGACAGCCAGGAAGACCCCAAAATGGAAAACGGCTCGTCTGGTTTCGACATGAGGTCCTACCTTCATTACCAATCCACCAGTGGGAGTCTTGGGAACATTTCCACCGCGTCCTCGACCTGTTCCAGCCCGCCCGGCACACCTGCGCCGTCAGGTAGCAGCAGGTCGCCGTCGCACGGCGGCAAATCGTCCGGAGGCAAATCAAAGAAACGCCTGGATAAGGACAGCGAGGAGTACCGGCTGAGGCGGGAGAGGAACAACCTCGCCGTGAGGAAGAGCAGGGACAAAGCCAAGATGCGCAACATGGAGACGCAACAGAAAGTGCTGGAGCTGGCTGTGGAGAACGACCGTTTACAGAAGCGCGTGGAGCAGCTGTCCAGAGAACTGGCCACCTTGCGCAACCTGCTCTCTGCAACCGGACAGTGTTAGACACCCTGCTGGACTTTACACATGTTGAAAACATGGGGTACTACTCACCCACCGGTTTACAAGGACACAGAAAGAGACTGAACAAAGTGGGTGCATGGGGTTGCGCAACAATCAACGACTCTTCCTTCACATGTCAGCTTAGCTTTATTCTCAGATGTCAAATTTTATATATGTGTGTGTGTGTGTGTGCAGTATTTCTGTGCAGGTTTCACATCCATTCCTTGTGAATTTCTTCATTTTGTGTACACTGTGTCTGCAGCAATGGCTGTCAGGGGAAGAGTTGTGCTGCAGTGAAATGATGCAACTCTTTGAAATAGTATTGCCAATGAATGAAATAAGTATAATTATTTAATATTGAAAGGTGAAATGCTTTAATTGTACTTGATATTTTATTGAATTAAACAGATTTATACTTTGGTTAAAGATTTTCGCTTGTTTTTTTCTTATTTTCTTTGTTTACGCCATGCTTTATAGGCTTGCCTAATATCCATGCTCATCATGGTCTGTGTAACAGCACGTTTAAAGTTACAACATATTGCAGTGACACAAGAAGCTTAGCTGCAGGAAAAATGTGCAATTTCCAACTTCAGTTAGATTTATTCAACATAGAGACAATTCACATCAACTGTATCGGATGAAACAAATCCAGCTATGTAGATTCACACTAATAAAAGGTTGTCTAATTCATATTATAACATAAACACCAAAAAACTGAACTTAATTTGCACCAATCTCCCATCCTGAGAAAACACACTACAAATGCATTTATTTTGGCAAGTAACTTCTTCAAATTCATACATTTACAAGAAAAAGTAAATGCATTCAACATGCCTTATGCAGTATGCGCAACTTATTTGCTTGAACCTCCTAAACCAGACTCCTTAGGCGCCTTAACTGGCAAGTTTCTGTTTGACTTAATGATTTGACACAAAGTGCACTGATCCTGAAATAAATCCAGCCAATTTATACTGAAATGATACTGCTGAGAGCAGCAAAAAGCAAACGAAAAAAGACTTGGTCACTTTTGCACACAGCACAGAAACGCTCGCTTTATCTTTAGCGCGAGGCTCTGTCAATAGCCTGCTGGGTCCACTGGCCCAGAGAGGGGTTCAAGGTCGCATGGAAATTAATCAGCAACTAACCTCACCGCACTACCTGCTGAGGTCACACCTGATCAGCCGACAGGACTGGCTGGTTGGTGGCAAAGGCGATATGTTAGAGAATTTAAGACAGGATAGGAGTCAGCAGGCACAGCTGATAAGCTGACCAATGGCTTCATGGTGGAATTTACCACCATGAAGCGCTCCGACTGCGTTTTACTGTGTGCGCTATGAATCGTATCTACATGCAAGCAAAAGCCCAGAGGAGAGCAGATAAAGACAAGGAGTGTGACGTGATTTAAGCAAGTCAGGGTGGGAAGTAAAACCTACTACACTTGCGGGGGGAAAATTGTGTTGCAGTTTAACATAGAAATGGAGCACAGAAAGGAGTGTTGCACTGTTTGTGCAGTGGGAGATCATACTTTGGATGTTTCAACACAGTCATTGATGATTTGGTTAGCTTTTATGGGTTGTGCAACATCCTCCCTTTTCCAACACATAGAAGAATGTTACACCCACATAAAAAAAAAACAAAAAAGCACATTGTTATCCTGCTTAACAATAGCTGTAAGGAGTTGTGGTTTTGGCTTCCGGCCCTCTGGTATGAAAAGAAGTGGAGCTAATGACATCTATCATATAAAAGCTCCCTTAGGAATCAGATTTCATTCCTCCAAATTCTCCCTGAAACAGTTTGAGGATTCTTTGAAACATCTTTTTCTTCGATGAACCCACCCCCCTACGGTCGATTTCCCAACGCCGCCACAAGCTATCCCACTTCAGCTTCTGGCCCCCCTCAAGCTAGAGGGGGAAATTCCCACACAGGATGACCTCCTCTCTACAGAGTTCAGTCCAGCCCTCTTTCCTCGTTTTACCGTCAATGGGCAGTGCCTGTCTGTAAAAAAAACTCCTTGTTGCATCACAACCCCTCCAAACTGGTCTGCTAAAAGCTCCTCTAATAAACCAATACAAACACACACACAAAAGCACACACCTGTCATCCCAGTGTCTTTGCCAGTGTTGCAATGAAGGACATTTTTTCTTCTATGAGTCATAAAGTAATGTAATAAATTGTTCCTCAAACCACTTTGCTTATATTGTTGTACTGATTTAGGAACATAGCGTCACAAAGATGATATATAACCCCAGTTATATTAATTATTGTTATCATTTAGTTAAAAACATCACATTTTTTACATCTTCAAGTCATAATTTTGGATAGCTGATATGTTCTCTTTTCCTCTTTTAAAACTGATTTGTAAAATACAAAAATAATAAAATATAAATCATCAAAGTAGACCGATATGTGAACTTTAACAGTCACATTACAGGGTGCCTTAACTTTTTTGGCCCTAAATCCCTTTAAAAGTTAGACATCGTGCTTAGATCCAAAGTAATTCAGCAGCAAAAGAGTAAAAAAAAAAAAAAAACAGATCTGTCTAGAAAGCCATTTCTATAGCTTCCAGCGAACCACAAGATACCCGTTATCTACAAATGACAAGAGAATGGAGCCGTGATCAACCTTTTCAGGAGTGGACGGCCAACCAATATTATTCCAACATAGCAATGACTCATGTAAGAGTTCAGAAAATACCTCACAATAACATCCAAGGAGGTGCAGGCAGGCTTCACTTACCTAAGCTAAAGTTAGCATTTATCCCTCAACCATAAAAAAGAGACAAAGATGGCTAAATGGCAGTACTCCAAGATCAAACCCACTGCTGAACAAAAAAAAAACAAAACATTAAGGCTTGTTTTATTTACTGTCTGGAAAGGATCTTGATGATCCACAAGACTTTTTAGGCAAACAATCTTTGGACAGACAACACAAATGTTGGATTTTTCAGAATGTGGGTGTCCCATTAATACCAACAGTAAAGTAGTGGTGAGGCTGTTTTTCTTGCTTTAATTAGACTTGCTTTAATTAATGGTAGGAAGTAGGGATGCACAATATAATCGGCCCCCTATCGGTATCGGCCTGTATCGGCCTTAAAACTGAATATCGGACATCGGCCACCCCACCGATATTTAACCCGATATTTGATCAGCTTCTGAGTTTCTAAAGTCTAAAAAAAAAAAATACTACTTCTTCTTCTTCCTCAAAAACTTCTTTTTTACAGACTTAAAAACTTCTAAAGACGAGGGAAAAATATTGATACATTAAAATATCACAATATGTTCATATGCTGATATATTGCCATTTAAAAACACCATATCAATCTCTTTTACTAATGAAATATTGCTATATGTCATCGTTATGCTACGAAATCCCCCGAAAATTCACGAAATTTTGCCATATTTTTATATGTTGATGTATTGATGCGGTATCGATCTATTTTACTAACAAAATCTCACAAGAATTTGCAAAATATCACAAAAGTTTGTAACGGAATGATGAAATTTCACGAGATTTTGAAAGTAAAATAGATCGATTACGCGTTTGATATCAGCATATGAAAATGTATTTTAGCATATTATTTTTCAAAGTGTCAGAAATGGATAACAAAACTGATATTTTTTAAATGACTACTTATTTTTGTCCAGCTTTAACATCAGTATCGATATCGGTTATCGGCTACATGAGTTTTAAAATATCGGCATATCGGATATCGGCCAAAATCCCAATATCGTGCATCCCTAGTAGGAAGTTCTGATCTGAATCCGGTTGAGATGCTGAGGCTCAACCTTAAAAGTTTGTTCATGTAGAAAACTCCTCTAATGGGGCTGAATTACATCAATTCTGCAAAGACGAGGGGACAAAAATATCCCTCCAAGTGATGAAAAAAAATCTAACTTTTTCACAACCCCTTGATTGCTGCTATGGGGCCAAACCAGTTCATAGGTGTAGGATCACTGATTCACACAGAGTCATGGAGTTTTGTTTTTTCTCTTCCTTCCTTGATAACAAAACTTCTTAACTAAAAGAATATAGTTTGTACTTAATAGTGTTGTATTTTACTAATGCATCTGATAGATATTCTTAAACACAAGCCAAAAACAAAAACATACTATGAGGCGACATTTTTACCACACCCCTGTGTTTATCAATGAAAGCTCTTATCCCTAACTTTTATCAGATTTTCACAAAATTTCAGAAGAATTTCCTATCAGTGTTCCTATCTGTTTTGAAGGATTTTTTCACACGAGAAAGTCTGCTGATGACCTGTCGCGTCATTTTAATGGACATTGGGTGGATTTTTATCTGTGCTGCAGTACAAATACTTTGTTACTGTACTCAAGTAGATTTTTCTGATATTTTTACTTTACTTTACTACTTATTTTTATGGCGACTTTTTACTTCTACTCCTTACATGATTGAAAATGAACACAACGGAGAACTAGTCCTATTGGCAGACATCCATTTAAAATGTAGGCAACGGCATGAAAAAAGTGGTTTCTACTTTTACTTTTATACTTTAAGTAAATTTACAAGCCTGTACTTTGTTACTTTTACTTGAGTAAAGAAGTTTAATCAGTACTTACACTTTTACCAGCGTATTTTTATTAACACAAGTATCTGTACTTTTACTGAAGTACGAAAGTGAGTACTTTTGCCATCTCTGGCTGCAGGCCAATGAAATGGCAAAGATCATACTTTAAAATCACTGCCGCTAAAATGCTTGTGAACATCATTATTTAGAAATAAAAGAAAATCATAAGAGATGTTTTACACATTTTCCTCCCTTTGTTCAATTTTATCACTGATTTTCAGTAACAGTCATTCTTTAAAACACTTGCCTTTCCATGCTGTCAACATGCAGGAAAAATGGGCATTTGCTTCATATAAAGTTGAAGGACATAAACCAAAAAATAAACGCGAGGCTGATGAAAAAAGTTAGACATCATGATCTCCTTGCTTTGAAAGATCAGCAAAACACATATTGAATTAAGCCTTTATTGTCATTATACACAATAAAATGAGATTTGGAGAGCAGCTCCGTAAAAGTGCATACATAAATAACACATACATACATACATACATATACAATACATTAGTGCAAGTCCGAACGTAGGTTGAGTATGGTAACAGCTTTAGGAAAGAAGCTATCCCTGAGTCTGTTTGTTCTGGTCCGTATTGACCTGAAGCTCCTGCCTGAGGGCAACAGGTTGAAGAGATGGAAGCCGGTCCTCAGGATGTTTCTGGCCCTACTGAGACAACGAGAGTGGTAGATGGCAGTCAAAGAGGGCAGAGGGCAGCCGATGATTTTTTGTGCAGTGTTTGTCACCCTCTGCAGTCGCCTCCTGTCGGCCTCCGTGCAGCTGGAGTGCCACACTGTTACAGCGTAGGTCAACAGGCTCTCAATGGTGGAGCGGTAGAAGGTCACCAGCAGCTGAGTTTTTAGTTGTTCCTTCCTGAGCACCCTCATTAAATGTAGCCGCTGCTGGGCCTTCTTGACCAGAGCTGTGGTGTTGGCCGACCAGGAGAGGTCTGCAGAGATGTGGATGCCGAGGAATTTGAAGGACTCCACTCGCTCCACACATCCACCATTGATGTGCAGGGGGGCAAAGGCGGCTTTCTTCCGTCTGAAGTCCAGGATGAGTTCCTTAGTCTTGTTGATGTTTAGTGCCAGATTGTTTGATGCACACCACTCACCAAGTTTCAGGACCTCATCCGTGTAGGCGGCCTCGTTTTCCCCCTGTAATCAGCCCCACCATCGTTGTGTCATCAGCGAACTTGATGATGATGTTATCTTTCACTATTTTACAGCCTCACCTCAGTCATTTCAAAATCTGCATACATATGAAAACAGTAGGGATGTACGATATAATCTGCCCCCTATCGGTATCGGCCTGTATCGCCCTTAAAACTGAATATCGGACATCGGCCACCCCACCGATATTTAACCCGATATTTGATCAGCTTCTGAGTTTCTAAAGTCTAAAAAAATAAATAAATAAAAAAATACTACTTCTTCTTCTTCCTCAAAAACTTCTTTTTTACAGACTTAAAAACTTCTAAGGACGAGGGGAAAATATTGATACATTAAAATATCACAATATCTTCATATGCTGATATATTGCCATAAAAAACACCATATCAAATCTCTTTTATTAATGAAATATTGCTATATGTCATCGTTATGCTACAAAATCCCCCGAAAATTCACGAAATGTTGCCATATTTTTACATGTTGATATATTGACGCAGTATCGATCTATTTTACTAACAAAATCTCACAAGAATTTGCAAAATATCACGACAGTTTGTAACAGAACGATGAAATTTCACGAGATTTTGAAAGTAAAATAGATCAATACCATGTTTTTAAAAATCAATTTGATATCAGCATATGAAAATATATTTGAGTATATTATTTTTTAAAGTGTCAGAAATGGATAACAAAACTGCTATTTTCAATGACTACTTATTTTTGTCCAGCTTTAATATTGGTATCGGTATCGGTTATCGGCTACATGAGTTTTAAAATATTGGCATATCGGATATCGGCCAAAATCCCAATATCGTGCATCCCTAGAAAACATTAACAATTAACACACTTTTATCCACCAAAAATAGCCAACTTTAAAAGAAAATGTTCCATTTAGTTGTTTAAAAGTAAAAAAGTTATTAAAAAAATGTTGTCACATTTTGGTCTATCATCTTTAAAACCTGTGCTTTTATTTAATCATTCATCCTTTTTGGGGGTTTTGGCATTTAAGAAAACAAGAACTGAACCTTTAATTTCTCATTTTGTTTTTATTCATCTGTTTTATAGGAAGTGAAAGCAATAATCTTCATATTGATCCCCTCAGAAAAAGTCAGTAGGTTACCCAGACTAAATAACCATCAAGAAATTCTTGTTGCACTTGCGTTAGAGATACACATAAGGAAAGATTATCAAAATGGTACAAAGAAAAAAAGAGCAACAACAGACCCATCATAATTTCTATCCATAGTTGATTTATAAAGCACTTATCTTTCTTCTGTCCTCCACTTTTCTCTTTGTCTCACCCCTTCCCTTTTATAGTTACAATGGAGTATTAGGGCCAAATAATGGGGGGGGAAAAATGAGGGGAAGTATTTTTTCCCCCTCTTCCTCACCAAGTTAAAAAAGTTTAACTGTCAAGAATAAAGTTGAAATATAGTATTCAGAATAAAGTCGAACGGTTAATAAACAAATTTAAAAGCGATTTTGAAAACAAAGTTGAAAACAAAATCAGTGGTCTTGAATAACGGCAGACATTGACGGCGTTCTGTTTGACGACATTTGGCTTACAATCTTATTATCAACATTTCAGCTTTACTGACTTGGTGAAGAACAGGGTAGAACAATCCCCCCTCCCAAACTGTGGCCCTGATACTCCATCACACATTGAACATAGAATAGAATAGGATAGTATAGAATAGAATTTTATTCACAGTACAAAGCAACAAAATGTGGTTTGCATCTATCCAGAAGTGCTATACAGGATATAAATATTATTACAAGTGTAATAGTTAGGGACTGTAAACAGTTGTGTATAAATATAAATATGAGTATGGGAACATGCTGTATCTTTCAGTCAAACAATATGTCATTTGAATGGTATTTCTTTCTTTAGAGAATTAGAAAAAAGAGCCAACACTGGAAAAAAAACATTACCGTAATTGAAAATTTATGGAAAGTATTTTTACCTAAATGTAAATCTCTAAGGAGTTCAAAAATATTGCTCTAGAAAAACTTTTGAGGTGTAAAATTATGAACCCACTGAAAAATATTTTCTTTTGGGTGAAGCGACTCATGCTCTATTTTTTTTTAGAAAAAAACGGTTGATAAAGACGTTGAGTTCAACATCACAGCTGAATGCAACACAGCATAAGCTTACTGTTTAAAATGCTGCTGCTCAAATATTACCTGTTACACAAACTGCTCGATTGCCACATTAGAGTTGTTGACATCCAGAGAAACAGAATAACACCCAAAGCTGCTCTGTTAAGTAATAAAGGCCTTCAATTGAGACGTCCTCTGCATTTTGCAATTCATTGCCTCACGTTGAGGAAAAACCTTAAACCAGGCTTCTTTTTCTGAACTGTTTTACAGCTTAGAGGCAGCTAACTTTGATTATGACCATAATTCCTTCATAGAGAGAAAACACCCAAACGGGTCTAATCATAGCACCCTTTTTAGAGAACTTAAATTGTGTTTAAGAGTGTTGATTTTGTCATCATATATTACTGTTATCTAATAATAATAATAATTAATCTTATTTGTAACGCACTTTACATTTGACTTCAAATCTCAAAGTGCAACATTTTTAAAAAAGGGAAAATTAAAACAAGGTTAAAAGACCATAACATTAAAAACAAAGTAAAAAGGCATTTTTTACTTTGACATATTTTGACATATTTTGCTTTAGACATTTCAGAAATAATCTTAATAGTTTTATTCACAAAAACAGACATCATTTTAATTCAAGTTAAGGTTCAATTCACCTGGAAAATTAAATGTGAAATAAACGGAGATGTACAAAATGAAAATTTGGGCTAATATTTCTGTCTGATATTAATATTACTATACGGAGTCAATATTTGCAAATATTATATGTATAAAAATTTACTGTTCATCACCATAAAAAAAAAACAACTACGCTATTGATATTGTGTCAGTGTTTCAGTTAAAAACCCCACAATCCCATGCAGCATCACTAGCAATGTGACACCCCAACAAATAGGAAGTGTTGTTTCCTCTGTAAACAAATAGAGAAATAGCAAATATATTGCATTAGGTATTAATATTGGCTATTTATCTGTGCGATGCAGATATGTATGTAAATAACTGCTGTAATTGTCTAATTTAAACCCTGATATCAAGTATCCCTAAAAAAAGGTCTGATGTTGAAAGTGACACAAGTAGCTTATTTTTTTTTTTAACTGCTGATTTGGGGAAGTAAGTTTTAAAGGCTACTTTTTTGTCTCATCAGTTTTTTTTTCACTTTTGACATACTTTAGAATTGAGGTAATATTATTCTGTATGGTTTGGATGGTTGCAGCACTGTTGCTTCCAAACCTGTGATAATCCATTGATTCAAAAAGATGATCAATGATAAACTAAATAGTTCCTTTGGTCTTTGGAGGAGGTAATGTTTGAAAACTCCCAAAGAAAACCTTCAATTTCATTAGTTTGTCTTTTTTTCCTCAAAATTCTATTCCTCTTTAATCAGAAAAATAATTAAAAATGGCTACCAGCTGAATAAACGTAATATTTTGTCATGTAAGTCGTTTACATAGCTAATGACTGATTAGTTAACCCTGATTTGGATTTTAAGACAGATAAACCTTTGAACTAAAGAATAGTTCAATGAGCATCTAGCAACCATTACAACTGAAAGGCTTATTAACCTGAAACAATAAGCGATGTTTTTAAAAGGAAAGAAAATGTTTGGGTTTACATGTTGGTGCAGTTGGTGGCTATGTTGCCCTGCAATAAGAAGGTCCCCGGTTTGAAACCTGGCCTTGGGTATTTCTGTGTGGAGTTTGCTTTTTGTTCTCTTGCATGTGAGAGTTTTCTCAGGGTACTCTCCCATAGCACAAAAACATGGCCATAATGTTAACTGGTTACATATAACTGGATCTCCTTTGTATTGTTCTTTGTACTCTGGCTGTCACCCAGTGGATAAAGAAAACAGGCCCCTCCCACCTCATTTTCCTTCTGATCCTGCAATAATATAGCCTCGTGAGACCATCTTGATATCGCGAGCTTTCAAGGTTTCACTCGGTAATCAGTCTGGAGACTCTCCATTAAAGAAAATTTGGAGCCGTTCACCAAACGAACGTCCAATCAGCATTGGCTGAGGTGGGTTGAGGTGTGACGCAACGAGAAGCGCGACAGTTCAGTCTAAAGAACATGGCGGCTTCAGCCGATGAAACTAGCGTTAGCGTGGCTATCGAGCAAGTTTTATCGGAATTACAGAGTATTTCTTCACTGAAAAAAGAGCAAAACACTGCTCTGGAGGCTTTTCTCAGAGGAAAAGATGTTTTTGCTCTTCTCCCGACTGGTTTCGGCAAGAGTTTGATCTATCAATTGGCTCCTCTTCGTCGTCGCTCTGTTAGTACGTCATATGCTTCGTTGATCTGATTGGTTTATTTGGCCCGTCTATCACCAACATAGGCCAATCAGCTAACCAGTTTCTTCGCCCTTTCCCAAAATTACTTCAACGGAAGGTTTCCAGATGGATATGCGGAGCAAATCCATCTGGCAGAGTCAGGTTAGCAATGATAAGCATATATTTCAATTAAGTTTTGTCTCCTTTATATGATTGGGACTTCAAACAGAGCATCGTCTTAATACCCAAGCAGTGGGACGACTTCACTAAGAAGTCACTGTAACGTCTGCCAGCAATTCTTCCAGTTCATCAGTGTTTGTAGTATCCAGTTTTTACATTAGTCCACACTAAATGTATGAGTGCTGTAAGCTTCAACCCAAATATGTACAACCACATGAGGATGTCATACAAGACACCCAGTGGTTTGTTGTTATGATGGAAATACCTCCCTCTAATGCATCCAGCTGGAGATGTTGTTATGGAAATCATTCAAAATAAAAACAAGGCAGTCTCATACTTGTGGGTGTTCATAAAACGTGTTTGCTCCAAGCTGTAAATAATCCATTCTATTATTTGATGGAGAAAGTAATGTCTCTAGGAGCTCAAATGTAACCCTGGCTTGGTTAACCGCTGGAAAACCCATCTTCCAACTCCAAGAACACCGTATTCCTTAAGAGGCAGAAATGATCACGGGGTTGGTGACTCTATGAATCTTCATTTAAGCTGTTAATCCAGCAGTATCTAAATATTTGATTATTTATGTTTTTTAGGATCTCCTTCTGATTAAAAGCAGCAGTGGGCTTATTATAAACCAAGAGCCTGATCATAAAAGACATTGAGACACTTTTTGGTTAGTTTATAAAACAGAAAGTAATTTAGAAAGTAAAACCACTGTTAGAATTTTTCTCATTGATTCCTGTTGTGGAGTGTTTGCACTTGTATCAACTGCATTCATCTGTCACTAAGCAATTTTACATCTTTTCAGGTCGTTCCCTTATCCTCGAGATCAAGAAAAGTGATTACAAAGTGCACTATTTTCACAAGTTTATAAGGATAATTCTAATAAAATGACTTGTCAAGTCTAAAATAAAAATATTATTATGTCTTATAGATGGATATGGCGGTATCTTAATAATTAAAAGATAAAGACTTGATGTATTTAAAGCTACAGTGTGTAATAATTACAGGGATATACAGTCAGAAATGTAATATATTATACATAACTATGTTATTTATCATCATCTACGAGCTCAGCCTCTTAACCTTAATATTTGCGTTGCCTTAGAATTCGTTATTTATAATTACATAGGAGCGGGTCTCGCAGCCATGGAGGCAGACATCTTTGCGCTACGGCAGCGCAGAGCCAACAAACTAGCGATTGCGAGATCGCCCATTACGCTCGAAAGTAACTACGGCAAGTTGAGAGAGAAGAACTGAGACGGTACTGAACAATAGATGGCAGTATTATGCCTGAGATACTATCTGTAAAATTATCTATGTAAACAAACCTCATCACTTGAGAAGGTAGGTGATGCGGACGTCGTGGAAGACATTTTGTCCCGTAACGCTCGCCGTACTCTTGGGGGGGAGAAGTTAAAAAAAAATTACACACTGTAGCTTTAACAGAATGCCTCCATATATTACTGAAAAACTCCATCTATATGATGACGACGATTGTCTTTATATAACCAAATTTTATACATATTTTATGACATGTTTTTATTTGCTATTTAAGGATATGTTTACAAAGATAAACCATTTTGTGAGGTATTGTTGGTGCTTGATGAGGTCTCAAGACAGCCAAATTCATCGTTCTGATTTAAGCCCTCCAGGTCAGTTGGTGCCATTTTACCCCACATTTCTATCCATATTATTAAAGGAAAATGGCCCTCCGGATATCCGGACCACTGGCTCTGACGGGAAGCAAGGCCGGCTGAGATACCGTAAGAAAACCAGAAGATGATCTGTCTTGAAGTGAACAAGATTTCAACATCTTGGCTCACTTCTGCAATTTCATCGTAGATGACTGTGAAAACACAACGCTGACGTGCGGAAGCAAGCTGTGGTCACTACGCAGCAAGTATCACTGCCCAGATGTTGTGTAACAGCAAACCATCTCTTTGCACAACGAACGCTGTCTTAATTATTGGAGGAATATCCAAACTTTTGAACGATTAACGCCTGGTAGAACTTCAGTAAACGTTCTGAATAATCTCAATCTGAAACACGGTGGTACTGTACCTAAGTGAAACAATAAAATGTTTCACTTTGGTCTGAAAAGGTTTGATGAAATAACAGCTTCATGATAACCAGAAACTATTTCGAAGTATAAATGAAAGTCTTTAAATGAGTTTTTGTGATCAAAATGTTCCTTATTAATAATAACAGGCAGATATGGATTATTTTTGCTCTTTTCTCTCACAATTTGAATGCTTTCAGGATATTTTAAATTTATTTCTAGGTTTCTTTGGTATACTGTACAATGATTTAGAATATGGCCTGAAATAATTTGTTTCCAAATACTTTGAATGTGTGTAAAGAAGCAGTTATTATAGTGGTTTAATATTCTTAACTTCTGCATTTCTCTTTGAAATGCAAACGGTCAGACGGTGACCCATTTTTGTCGAGTAATTTGAGGCTGTTATTAATCTACTTCCTTGGAACAACTTGACTGAAGTTTTTAATGTAGTGAAGATCTGCAAAATCTCTGTGACATAGGTTGGAATTTACAGCGTTCTGGTCTTTGAGCAATTTTGTTATTATCTTTTCCTTCTGCCACTGGGTTCCATCCAGCTGCAAAATACACAGATGGTCCCCAAATTGTGCCTGAACTGTTTCTTTATTCATGGTTGTGTTATTTTCCGCAGAATTGTGAGAAAATACACTCCCCTCTGGATAAGACGCAAGCCAAGACATGGATTATATCAGAATGCTTTACTTTTTGCGCAACGCGGGATTTCTGGTAGCTTTTACCGGTTATTCTCCTGACAACTGTTTTTTTCATGTGTCCTAAATAATTAAAAGAATTATTCATCAGAAGAATTTCCTTTGGAGTCGTATTTCTGTGTCTGTCATCCCTTTACTCTCTGGAGGCTTTCAGTCCGGCCTTGATGCAGATCTTGTGTCAAGATGACTGTCCAAGACACGTTGACACAACTACCTGCTATTGAGGATGAGGCTCTACAACAATAGCGATGAGATAATGTGGCACATTTCTTAATAGTTGACAGGGTTGGTCATAGGCGAATGTTTTGAGATGCAAAAAAAACTGCTGACCTGCAACTTTGTTTCTCATTTTGGCCTTTAAATGATAGGCTATTTAAAAACGATTGTTATAAGGTGTAAGCAGCCTTCATACATGTGAGGCTGTTTTCATGCAAAGCATTTATAGCTGGGAATTTTATTTGAGGACACAATTAGTGAATAAGAAGGATAACTTTCATTTAGACGCTTCACATTTGCTGATGATGTGTTAAACACATTCAGATGTGAATCTGAAGTGATGTTTTAACCTAATTAAGCTCTTTTCACTGGATTATTGTGAAACTGGTTACTCAACCTTAATTACTAAAACATTCTGAGCAGGCACCACATGAAGCCAGAGCCACAACTCATACAACTAGAACTGCATCTTGGACTTTCTGAAACAGAACAGGCTGCGTGCTCAATAACAGCACGACATCAGATGCCTCTCATGGCTGTATGCTAGGCATACTGTTGATCATCATGTAGCCGTGAAAACTGTTATCTTCATCATTGACATCAACAAATGTGTCCACTGAGGGTGAGCTGGCAGTGGTGTCAAGTAACAAAGCACAAATACGTTACGTTGAAAGGTTACCTTACTTAATTGGAAATTTTGGATATATATAATTTTTTTCTAGACAACTTTTCACTTCTTTTTTTTTTTATTTAAAATACTTTTATTAATACATTTAAAACAGGGATTAGAGAGAGTCCAGCCCTTCATGCAGAAGCTCTTGAGTTATACCTCCTTTGTACAAGTGTTACAGCAGCATCAATCTCCTGCGAAGTGACGATTCTTGGTCTGTTCCTCTTTGACAGCCGAAACGCCTCTGAGCTCACCAGTCTAAGCAGTAGTGGTCTGGGGAAACGAAGCTGCCGACTGGCCAGGAAATCTAGATGCTTTGCCCCTGCAGGATGAGTCTCTTTATGCATTTTGTAGATGAAATTCCTCTTTTTTTCTGCAGGAATCCTGCGAGCTGTTCTAACAGGTGCCTTCATTTTACTCTCTTCAGTAAAAAAAAAAAAACAAAAAAAAAAAAAACTTTTCACTTCTACCTCTTTACAATTTTGCCTTGCAGCAGGAGGGTTCCAGGTTCAGTTACCATCCCGGGGTCTTTCCACATGGAGTTTGCATGTTCTTCCTGTCCTTTCGTGGGTTCTCTCTGGGTACTCCGGCTTCAATCCAAAAACATGACTCTTAGGTTAATTGGTTTCTCTACATCCTCCATAGGAGTGATTGTGTGCGTGAATGGTTGTTTGTCCTGTTTTCCTCTGTTTCACCATGAAATGGACTGGCGACCTGTCCAGGGTGTACCCCGCCTCTCTCCCATTGACGGCTAGAGATAGGCACCAGCACCACCATGACCCCAGCTGGGATAAGCGTAAAGAAAAATGGATGGATGGATGGATGGATGTACTTTCTTCTCCTTACATCTTAAAAATAGACTCGTTAGCTTTGTTTCATTTAAGCTCATTTTGCTTATGGCCACCTGGTATAAAATAATAAAAAACAAAAAAATTATTTGTTTCACCCAGACAATTAATTTCTTTGTAGCTGGACTCAGCACCTTTTCAAGATGATACAAAGTTAAAATTTACTCTGTTACCATTAGTTATAAAACTAAGAAAATTAAGTATAAGGAAGTTATCCTTCAGAATTGTAGGAAAATGTTCCTGTATTCGGGTACTGCTGTAACCAGTGATGCATCTGTCCTTAACATTTTTCGCATTTCTTTTACTTTTATACTTTATCTAGTTTTAAAAATTGTACTTTTACACTTTTACTTGAGTAAAAAGCTTAAGTTGATACTCTACAAATGTGTTTTTAAACAGTAGAATTTATACTTCTACTTGGCTAAAAATTAATATTTAATACTTTTGATACATCTGTGAGCTGGTGCTATAAAAACCCTACTTTTAATATGAGATATATATATAGTTTTTGACCAGCGCCAACAAGATCTTGACTATTAAGACGATGCACGAATGTGTCCCCTTCGTATGAAGACAGAAAAGGTCTGAATACCCTCCATAGAGGCCCTATAGCGATCGTTTTCACTTGCTGCGTTACCGCATTTACCACAGAGTGTCAGAAACACAGCTAAAAATGTAATGGCCCCCTTCCCTCCATCCAGGAGCTTTTTGTTACCCATTGTGTACATATAGCCTCTGCCCTCACTCTGGTAACTTTCTACCCCCCACCCCCCTCTTGGACTCTTTGACCTGCTGTCATGAGACAGCAGGTTGAGCAGCATCAAAAACAGGTACCACAGCATTCTTCAAAAGCACCCACCCACACACATATACACACAGACAGAAAATAAAAATGCCCTCCTTACTCACACTTGCAGTTCTTTGGAGAATACATAGACAATTAGCACTAAAATGACAAAACAGCAAAAACAGAAAAGTATTGACCCATATTCACACACACTGTGCAGACAATAATAAAAAAATCTAACTGACATTAAAAAAATAAATAAATGTAAATCCCTTTATTTTCCAACAATGGGGAAATCCACTCTCTGCATTTTAACCCATACTGTTGGGGAGCAGTGGGCTGCCATTGTGTGGCACCCGGGTAGCAGTGTGGGGTTAAGGGTCTTTATCAGGAACCCCGAGTGGAGGCTGTGGGAATCGAACTGGGTACGTGCAACCTTCTCAGAGCTAAAGTGTTTTACATATAATTTTATAGGATTACTATGTTTTTAATGTGGCTTTAGATCATCATGTCTTGTCTTTTTAGTGTTCTCCTAAAATATTCTAAGCCTGGGATTTTAGTGAACAACACGCCTGTGGATGGATTTTATCCAGTTTCCAAGCAGGTAGCAAAAAATCCAGTCGCTACATGGCAAGAAAAAGCCAGTAATAGAAACAGTGGCTAGTTGGTCTGAGAGGAGAGGAGGACTCCAAAGAAAAAGTAATGGAAAAGAGGTTTTCCCTCAGTTTTGTTTTGTAGCCCCTTTTTCAAAGTTGTAATGCGGTATTGTTCAAACTTGTTCTGCAGGACCAGGCATTCGGCTTTATAGCACATTTTTCCAGTACACATACATTCCTAACAGACAGCGCTGTATTCAATATTATTGGTACAATCTACATACCAGCCATGACACTGCTCAGGATGGACATGAATTATCATATTGATGGTGAAATGTGTCAATCACCTGCAGAACAAAAGCCAAAGACCTTTAGCCGGGCACACAGTGCGCAATTTTTTTGTCCTTTTGGGGCCGACTTTCCAGTCTTGCGAGAATTTTTGTGATCTGGCCGACTTTCAGCCTGATCGTGCTTTGTGTAGTGTACAGGGGGTAACGAAGGGCGATCAGCCTCTCACGACCACCTCCCGATCAGGAATCGTAAGATCGGGAGAAAAATCAGACATGTTTTATTTTCAGTCGGCCGGCGTAAGGTGGTGGTGGGCAAATTGCTCATTGGGCATTCCCAAACAAGGATTATTCTTCTTCCTCTTAAATGAAAACCCAGAAGCATGGGGGTCCCGCCGAGAGGTGGAGCACCCCTGGGGCCTCTGTTCCCAGGGGCCCATGGCCAGATCCACTTCGGGGTGGCTGCTGCCGACGGAGCCCAAGGACCCGTCCCTGCGGCTCCCAATGGCTCCGCCTTTGCGGCGGCTGGGAGTTTTCCTCTGGACTGTCTCTCCTCCTCCCCTGGTGGGGGTCGGATTTCCTGGGGTAGCCCCTTCTTGGCGCCTTTGCTCTTGGGGTCCCTTTGGGCGTCTGGGGCTTTGGGTCCCCCGGCGCTTGCCTCTGTAATCTGGGGGGCAACTCTTCGGCTCTTCACAACCACAAGTGAGCATTTTTCCTTTGGATAAACTTCACATGCACAAGTGCACTTTCACAAACAACTACAGGTGCTTGGTTTCAGGTACTCAGAGATTCACTTCCATACAGAAAGCCCATATTCTTACCTTCACCTACAACAGTATACATGTCAGATTAAATAATACTACTTATACTTCAGCGATAGTATCTAGGTGTTACTTTATTGTATGTCTTGTACGATGTCCATTGGTTTTGCTGTTCTTTTTACATCTCTTTGCAGGTGATAAAGCAGACTGAAGATATTTTATCGTTATCCCCCTTATATCTCCTCTTTCTTTCATCTTTTCTCCTTTTTTCATTTTTTGCTTTTCTGTTCTAGTTACATTGCAGTGTCCATATAATCTGTGAAACTCCCTGCATAATTATAATAAAGCTATTTATATGCATAAATCAAGCGGAACACTACGGCAATAGCTGTACTGCCGCACTTGTGAAAGTAAAATCTGTTGGGCAGTTTTTGGCATCAAGACAATTATTTTTATTGTTATTTCCACATTGTCAGACTGTTAAAAAAAAAAAAAAACACAGAAGCATGGCAGGGGTGCAAGTGAAATGGAGTTCTTTCTGTAAAATTAACAGACCGTAGTAGTAGCATTTGCTAATTGTCCAAATACGTCCTCGTCTTTTATTTTTAGGGCTTTCAGCACAAAATTGCACAAATTGCCAAGGCAGCGCGTTTTACTCGGCAGGTCACACAGTGTGAAAACATACATCGTGAGCTGTGAACTCACACTCAAAACTCACAGCTGTAGCTGCATGCAACGATTAAAAAAAATCGCACAGTGTGTGCCCGGCTAGAAGACTCCAACCTAAAGGGGCCCTTTCACATAGGCCTATAAAAATACACACTTAAAAAAAAAACTATGTTAATTTTGCACTAAACTGAATCAACAGACATAAATACTGTTGTTCGCAATCAGCATCTTGCTGGCAATACTCATGCATCCTTCAACTTTACAACTTCTTCAGCTTAAGCTCTCGCTTGCTGTTACATTCTTGTTTACTCATTGCCTGCATGTACAATATCTAACCTCCAGTTTGGCGGTAGTTTTATGGTAAATACATGAAAAAGTTTTAACTACAAGCAAGACTAGTGTACTGAAATCAAAACTTACGTGGCAACCGATTAGCTTAAAATTTGGAGTCAACTAAATGAGCTTTTTTATGTAAGGAAGTACTAATGATTGTTTATTTTGTCAAAATAAATGTTTGTTATTCATTTTAATTTCAAATAAGTCAACTTAGCTTAAAGATTAAACATTTCCATTTAATATGTGGAGGTTCTTTTTGTTTCCTTAAAAGCAATTAGGAAAGAACTTTTAGGATTGAGTCACATTTTAATTTATTTTCATTAAAATAAAATTTGGTTGGAAGATAGAGGGAGCTTGTATGCTGATGAAGATTCTCAGTCATCTAGGTCATACTCATTCCGTAAAAATTCAAAAAAAAAATATATCCACTGGACTTGGTGGATATTTTTTTTTTATTTTTACGGAATAGAGGGAGCTTGTTTAACCCAGCTAGCTTAAAAGGTCTGCATATTTAGTTCACAAATGTTGTGCGAAAATGTAGTGCAACTTTTATCATAGAATGTATTAAATTGGGTGTGTTATGCACCATTTCACCAGCAGATCTTACTGTAGAAATTGTTCAACACTGAACAGTTCCCTACTGACAAATAGTCAGCCAATAAGGTCAAAATCTGAAGTTGATCCTAGAAAAGTCCCATCGTTTTTAAATGAAGCAGGACTCCTTTGCTGCTGTCTACCCCTGCATAGCGCCGCTCATCGATCAGCGAGCTTCTGTGGCTAAGAACAGGAACAGGCAATGACCTTGTGCAATGCGCTGGTCATCCCAGTGGCCACACAGCCAGCGACGTAATAATCACACAATAAACCAAGATATGAGTGGGTGTTTACTTTATGATTTCTACAGGCAGATTTACCACAATGGTAGATTCAAACCCTGAAATCATTGCTTTTAGTTTCAGTGTGTCACCCCAAGATTTTTAGTGGCCCCATCTTGTCACCCCTATGAAACATTTCTGTAGGCGCCACTGGGTTAAAGCAGTGCGCTTGTGCTCCGAGAAGGTTGCAGGTACCCAGTTTGACCCCCACAGCCTGGGTCCCAGCAAGACCCTTAACCCCACACTGCTCCCTGGGGGCTGCACAATGGCAGCCCACTGCTCCCCAAGGGGATGCGTTAGATGCAAAAAGTGAATTTCTCCAGGGTGAGATCAATATAATTCAAGTATTATTATTATTCAAAACTAAAAAAATTTATCAGATCATTCAGCAAAATCCAAGAAGAGCCATAGCAACAGCCTTAGCAACGCATCAGCTCCAGCCACAAAACATGAGCTAAAGAGACCATGTTATGAGCAAAGCCTAGAAAGTTTCCTCGTCTGATGGGACGTCAGGCTTGGACGTATGGGGCAGAAGTTAGAGGAGCTGTTCGCTGATTGGATTCTGTTTGTCATCTGTTGGAAAAAGCTCATAAGTACTAAAAAGAATTGGCATTGCTATCACTATCCGTTTCAGTGTTTACATCCGTCATGTTGGCTAACCAATAAATCAAGAGTGACGTCACAGTTCTGGCTTTGGAAGGAATGAAAAAAAGGAACCGGCAAAAGAGCATTTTCATAAAAAAATAAACAAATGCTTTATTTTTAATCAGTAGTATCAGAATATCTCTAGACGACAGGAGACTTTATTAAATGTTTCACGTTTGAAATGCATTCAATTATTATGAATTAATTCTTTTCATCCAACTGTTCAAACAGTTTATTTAAGATTATTAAAAACCACAAGTCAATGAGAATTGAGTTCTGATCACTTAAAATCTATTAATATGCTGAATGTTAGGTTTTACAGTGTAGGTTTGATCAAAAACAAAGTGTAAAACACAGAAATTATATAATAAGCTAACAAGGAGCCTTTGTTTTATCAGAAAGCATCTGAATCCAATCAACATGAGAAACTGTAATAGGGATTGATAAAGTCATGGTAATAGAGTTGAACAATAAGGTCTGAAAGGCCACTAAGGGAGGAAAATGCCATTACTCATAAAAACCAACATGAAAAGTAAAACAACAGATTGTAAGTCAATGCACAGACAAAAAAAATATTTTCTTGTAAAAATGTTCAGTAGCCAATACACTGGAAAAAGATCTAGAAATAAGTAAAAATGTCTTAAATTAAGTGAATTTACACTTAATTTGAGTAGGTAAATGAGATGATTTGCCAATGGAATGAGTATTTTTCATCTTAAAATAAGATATTATGATAAAATACACTTGAAATAAGACAACACAATTGGGTTTTCTTATTTTAAATGTAAATTGTCTTGTTTCATTGGCAAAATGTCTCTTTTACCTCCTCAATTCAAGAACAAATACACTTATTTTAAGAAAAAATGACTTATCTAGATTTAGATATTTTCCAGTGTAGAAACTTTAGTTCAACTGTGTGGTCATAATTACCACTGTCATCTTTGTAGTGGCTGTAAGGTAAAGGTGTGGCAGTATTATGCTGTGTGGGTGTTTAGCTGCAGCTGAGATGAATGCACTTTACAGAAAAAGATAGCATCATGCAGAAAGAATGTGTAAATAATGAAGCAACTTGTCAAGACACCTGCCAGGAAGTTAAAACTTTGGCTCGTATGGTTCTTCTTAATGGACTATGAAGCTAATCATACAGACCAAATAGACACCAGATGGCTTAAAGGTGCTTAAAGCTGTGGAGAGACCATCACAAAGTCCTGATTTTAGTCACGTACAGAAACTGGAAGGGCTGAAGTTATGTATGAGTAAGGCAGTCTAAAATGCTCACACAGTCATCCTAGTTCTGAGTGATGCGCCGGGATATTTGAAAAACCTTATAAGACCCCAATTTAGTGTGTGATATTGTGTGTTAATACAGGATTTGGTATTGCTGTGGTTTGCATGATTTGACATAAGTTTACAAAACAAGAGAGAAATCCACCAATTCCATCCATTTTCCATCAAGCTTATCCATGCTGGGTTCACGGTGGTTCTGCTGCCTATCTCCAGCTGTCATTGGGCGAGAGGCGGGGTCCACCCTGGACAGGTCCATCGCAGAGACAAACAGGACAAACAACCAACCATTCACATACACGCTCACACCTAAGGAGAATTTAGAGAAGCCAGTTAATCTGACAGTCATGTTTTGGACTGTGGGAGGAAGCGAGAATACCCGGAGAGAACCCTCGCATGCACAGGGAGAACATGCAAACTCCATGCAGACAGACCCCCAGGCCAGGATTCGAATCCAGAACCTCCTTGCTGCAAAGCAGCATTGCTACCCACTGCCCCACTGTGCAGCAACAAGAGAGAAATTTAAAGTAAAAACAAAAGCAAAACCTACATATTGATTTTGGTGGTTTTTGTAGCCCTTACCACAGCTGTGTAGAGTAAAACATCTCCAGTACATTCTTTCATTTCTCGCTATCCAACTTTTGCCAACATACAGCTGTTGAGGGCCTTGTCCAATCAGTGAACAGCATTAGGTAAGGCATGCTGGACTGTACTGGTGGGAAGAAAATTGCAATTGAAACATTTGCGGACACGCTGGATGGAGTTGCCAACCTTATTTTGGCTGCTTTTATCCAAAGTTTTACTCTTCAGCCATGATCCGTATTTCTTGACCACATGGAGAGGTCAGAACACAGACGGTTTATAGACAGCTTTGCTTTTTGCTTTCACCTCAACGGGCCAAAAAGCAGCACCCACATACTGCAATCAAAGCTTACTATCCGTCTCTTTCATATCAAAGTCTCCTATTATTCTTGTATTTAGCAATTAATAAAAACAACAGCAATCTTAGCTGTGCAAAAACAAGAAACATTTAGCCTGATTAAATTACATAAAGACAGAAATTAAAGGTTGTATGTCAACATTTCACAAAATAAATGCAAATAAATATCTGTAATGGCCGCTATGAGAGCAGCATGGATCTAACAGCTGGTGCTTTTCCTTTAATTTGTCTCCTGCTTTATGAAAAACAGAAACTCTTTCAAGGTATGTCTTTAATATCAATACTGAAAGTTCAGACCATTGCTCTGTTCCTCAAAGATCTGCCCTCAAAACTTTCCTAGATTACTAGAAATCTGCGCTAATCAGGCCAACATCCCGTTTTATCTTGACATCCAGGTTCCTAAAATGTTAATATTGTAGAAGTGAGATTATTATCCACTTCTATTCGGATCACTTTCTGTCCTCTGGCTATAGAGAATAAAATCATTGATACTTGAATGTTTATTATATAGGATATTTTATTTAGATATATATCATGTTTTTATATATATTCCAATTATTTATATTTTGTAATCCAACAGTGTCTCCAGAAAGAACTGTGTAGGTTGTTCATATCTAATCTTGTGATTGCAGAAGCAGCCTGCGGAGAGTTATTGGCCAACATTTGCAGCTGAACTTGAGAAGCAGGAAAGTGTTTTGTTTTTTTTAGTTTTTGAAATCTCAGAACAAAATTATTTAAAAAGTAATAAGTTATGTTTAGGATTAGACCCATACAGATTACTCAACAGGAAGCCAGGGTGTGTTGATTCGGATGGTAACAAAAAAAGAAAAAAAAAGAAATGTCACCACCTACTCTTGTTTAACTATGTGGCTATCCTCACGTTCGCTGCATCTTCTCCTTCAGAAATACAAGCTGGCTTAAACTTAGAGCTGGCGTGCGTGCAGCGCATCAGGAAATCAAACTCACTGTTGTCACATGAAAAAGCATCCATTAGATGCCTTATTTTCTACTGCTGCTAGGAGTCAAAAACATCAACACCAAACCAAAAGAACACAGTGATGACATCTGCGGTGAGCCAGGGAGGTCAACCAAACTTTGTTTACATGCATCTCGACGTCAAAACGTCATTGGTGTGCCGTGCGCTTGAAACGGGGAAGCACCAGCTCCAGCATGTCAGTATTTATGCTTTGACCTACATGCATGAACTTAGTTTGTCACAGGCGATAGTGTATGCCACAGCGGCGTGTGTGCGTGTGTGACGGTTGGTCTTTAATGCAGCAAGCAGAGGGGGGCAGGAACAGGAAGAGGAACTGCTCACGAGTGAATGTCTCAACAGACGTAAAGCAAAGACATCAGACTCTCATACTGCAGCTTAATGAGAACAGTGCAGTGCTTTTCCACTTGCATATCAAAAACAGCCCAGCTGCTTGTTTTGCAGAAAAATGTTTCCCGTGACTGAGAGCTCATCATACGGCGTTAATCATGATGCATTTACGCTGAGGTAGCATGACAGGCGTGGATCATTTTCAGACCACTGTACGGGTTATTTGCTGGGATCAATACACCAAGCTTCCTGTGCTCTAACCCAAAGCTGTCAGAGCAGGAGGGAAATACGTCTTTCTCAAATGTTTCTAGAGATTTCATGATATAAGTTTTTTTCAAAAATCACATACAGATTTGCATGATGTTGCAGACATTAAGAGAAAAAACAATACCAAAATAAAACAATTCCCTCACTGTGACACTCTTATGTTTTTTTTTTATTGTGAAGTGGAGAGGAATTTGTTGCTTATTTTCTTTTCCGGAAGAAAAAACTGATCATTATTTAGCCATTCCGTTCGGCCCCCTTTATTCTGATACCCCTAGATAAAATTGAGTGAAACCATTTTCCTCTTGCATGATATGATCTAGGTGTGTTTACAAGGCTCACATTGTTTTAGAAAACTTCAGTGAACAAGCAGCCCTATGAAGACAGGGGATAAAAAGACGAATTAATCAGACCAGAAACCAAGAGGCCTGTGGAAAACTCTGGAAACTCATCTGAAAATAGAGCGAGATGCAGAGATCCAAAGCTGGGTGCAGCTACCCAATTCAATTTCAGTTCAGTTTGTTTAAATAGCACCAAACCACAACACATTTCATCTCAAGGCAATTTACAAAGACATTCAACCAGATCATACAGTCGGATTTGTTCATAGTCTTTTATCTAAGGAAAACCAGCTGATTGCATCGACTCATTGACTCGAAAGCAATCCCTCACACCAAGCATGCTTTTAGCGATAGTGTGGAGGAAAAACTCCCTTTTAACAGGAAGAAACCTCCAGCAGAACCAGGCTCAGTGTGAGCGGCCATCTGCCGAGGGGGACTGGGGTTCAAGGAGACAGAAGTAGACTTACAGAAAGAAGCAGAGATACGAAGGTTAGCTGTCAAACAGCTTCAGGAACCACTCAGCCAAGCAGACGAGCTTCAAGCCAGCTCCCATGTCAGAGAATGAAAGAGAGCATGTGCAGTTAGTTACAGTCAGAGAAACAGGACTACACTGGAAAAAAAAAAGCAGAGAGAGCAGAACGTTGGATTGAAAGTTTTTTTTTTTTTTTTACAAAAACCTCAGAATGGGAGAATAGAGATAGAATGAAGCAGAATGATAAAAAGGGGTCCCTAAGTCCTCCAGCAGTCTAAGCCTATAGCAGCATAACTATAGAGATAGCTTAGGATAACCTGAGCCACTCTATCTAAAAGTTTTACATCTTATTAACTGACGACTCAGCAAACCTTGCTTTTTAAGAAACAGGTATTAAAAGATGATTTTAGTGTAAGAAAGCAATAAAGGAATAAAGAATGTAGTTTTCCACAAGATTTGTAGGAGATGCAGCAACTATAAAAACTGTTCCTAACCCCATCCTTTGCTACAGTCGCCCACAGATGTTGAAAGATGCCGTCTGATTTTAGCAATTTAACAGCGACAAAAATCATTCAGTCTGTGGATGTACCAAGGTGTTAAAGACACATTGAAAAGGAGCTGAACACAAATGGATATCATAATTTTCAGATTTTAATTCGTAAAAGCTTTTTTAAAAACACTTAGCTTGTGCTTCTACTTCACAGTTTTGCATGACCTTTTGTTCCTAACAAATCAACATATTCTTATTATCAGTTTGTATGAAATCGTACAAAAAGTTATGCACAGTATTTCGTACATTTTGGATGTTTTTCCTCGAAAATACAGATCAGTGCGCATGCGCAGACAGACAGATGAAAAAAGCAGATCCGCGGACGGACGTAAAACTGGGAAAAACAGTGCAATAATCACTTCTTCAGGTCTCTAACTAGGTTGCTTGTTGTTTTGTATCTTAGGGTTAGGGTTGGTTAAATTCTTAGGGTTAGGGTATGTTAAATTCTATGTAAATGGTGCGTAAGATGCGCATGCGCAAGGATATCTTGTCTCGAGGCAAGACGTAAAAATACGACGAAAAAAACATCTAAAACGTACAAAATTACGGTGCATAACTTTTCGTACGATTTCATATGAACTAATAATGAGAACACTGAATTTTACAATAACAATGTTAAAAAACACTTTTTAAAAAATAAATTTGTAAGGATTTTTATGAAATTTAAGGCATTTAATGCTGCTTAAATTATCAGACATGAGAAAGCTGTTCTCCTGCATAAAAGACATAGTTAATTATCGACCCTGGGGTGTGCGGAGAGATGTGGTTTATTAACTCTGGACTCCAGTTTCCTCCTCTTTTCAGTCTTAAAGCCTCGTCCTGTAGCTGCTCCCTGACATCGCTCCAAGAGTCCTGCTTCTTCTAAATACATAAAAAAAAAAAATCTTTTCATGCAAATATCTAAAGCTGAAAAACAAAAATCAACAGCAGCCACATTTGCCTTGTATCTGATCCAACACAGCCATCACTCATCATCAAGTGTTGATTCCTAAGGCCCTATGACACTTGCTGTTTATCATTTTAAAAGAGGCATGAAGAGACATGGTATTCCTGAAGCACCCTCATTGAGTGCTCCTTTGTGTGGCAGCGCTACGTGTGTTGACTCAGACTTTGCACAGTCACACTTGGAAAACCTGACTCTCCTCAATTTCAGGAATTTCCTGATCCCCGCAGGGCCTCCTGGAGAAAATCATCTGCATGCTGCAGCCTTTGCACCTCCCTTCACCCCCCCACACACTCTCAGCTGGCCTGCTATTGGGAAGTTCCAGGTTAATAACTAAACTGAGGACACATGCTTGAAGAGTCAGCAGGGCAGGGCAGATGTACTTTTTGGACTGCTAGATTGTAGACTGTTCTGTATGATCTGAAACAGAACAAAACATTAACTCAGCATAAACCTTTCAATAATTATATGTTCAATGCTATAAAGAACTTTTTTTAGTGTCATTGGATTAATATAGCTTTAAGATATTGCTTAAGTTGCTTATATTTACAAACTGTTCTCTTAACCACAACCAACATGACTCATGACAGGCCTGTCACATTAGACTAAAGTTTCACTACAAACAAATGTGGCTTTATAGGACTTCCGGCCCCTGGCTACACCTTGATTGTAGTTTTCCTACGCCGGCTTGTTCTATCTTGTTGGTCTTGTTGACGTCAGAAGACTTGCTGCTGGGAGTGCTATTACTCACTCTGCTCAGTATTCTTCTTGAACAGCACGTACCAGCGCATCCTTCTTCTTTCCCAAACAGGAAGGCCTCGCCAAGACGGTTGCCAAATCATCTGTTACACCCCAATGCGGTGGAGTTTCCTTAAGCAGACGCAGCAGCCTGTATCTGGTCTAGTTCATCTTTTTTTCCTTCTAAAGTTCACTAACCCCATCCTCCTAGTTAGTGATCATACTTTTGAAGACAAACAATATATATATATATATATATATATATATATATATATATATATATATATATATATATATATATATATATGAAACTGGGATTGTGGAGGAGAAAAAAATGTGTATCTTTGACACCATTTCAACAGTTGCCAGAATAAATATTGGGATTTAAAGTCCAGAATTTTAAAGCCAAAGGTATATTTAATAGATAAAATACACGAATACCAGAAATTAGAGGAAAATGTTACAGAAAGTTTACAAATTTTTTTTACTTATGTTGAAAAAGATGTTTTCTTTCTGCAAAACACAATGAGCTTGTTGTGCAAACACGGGTAAAAGAAAGACGAAAACAGGAAAGTTTGCCAAAACACACAAGCAAACATTTCTTCTGATGTCAAGAGGTGGTTCTTACGGCTCCACAGTGCCACCTGGTGGCGAGTTTTCAGCATTACACTCTGAACTTCAGGAGGATTTTTATTTTTTTCTCTCAAATTAAATGTTTACTTTTATGAGTATATTAAGCTTGCATTATTTCCCGGTTTTTTTAGTTTCGTTTTTAGACAATGAGAGAGTCAAAGCAAATAAGGGTTAGTCGTAAGAAACCACCAAAGGTTTGGGTGTTTATTGGTCAGAAATCTGCTGAGCAGGAGAATTAAATCTAAATACAGGAAGCAGATGCTGTTTCTATGGTTTCTTTGCTGTTAGAAAAACAACAAGAATCTAATCATATACTCAGTGTGTTTCTAGGTATAAAGCCTGAGGGGGAAAATTGTCTAAGTGATAAAGAAGAACATATCTCTAATCCTGAGGCGAATGATCTGATAAAGCCTGATAAAGATAGCGATAAGAAAAAAGATAAAAATCTTCATTTCAGGATCTTTGAAGACTTTTTTTTCCCAATCAGGTCATAGCCTAATTAATTTTAAATGCTAGGGTTTTACATGTTGTTTCTATGATGTTCTTAGCCTTTCCACAGCTTAATTTTGTAAATATTTGATTAATGAAAAATGTAAAAACATGAATAATGTGTTAAATTGATACAATGAAGACACAATGATTAGGCAAAGATTATTCACACTATGGGTGCTTTTAGACAGGGGCCAATAGGGGCCAGTCCCCTGATCCTGGCCCCTGTACTGAAAACATAATGCTAAAAAAAAAAAAAAATCTAATGATGATATATGCTGGAATAGAGTGACTTATACATTCCTAGGACCCATTCAGTTTTTTTCTTTACAGTTCTGTTTTTATTATGATTTAAAAGTCAAGGCTATGGCTTCAGTCCTGTTGAGAGAGGATCGGTTTTTATCTGCTTGGTGTTATGTGTGTGTTCAAAATGACATTAAAGTTTGTCCAAGTTATTTTAAACCAAAAGGGGAAAAAATGCTCTAATTTGTTAAAGCTGAATATAACATATTTTACTCATGTGGTAATTTTTTTATTCAAATAACTCAAAAATATGTAATATGTCTGAATTATGAATTCATCTAATATTCTATTACTTTATTATATAGATATTTGTTTAGCCACTAATTATTTTGTTGCTTTTCTTTTCATGGTAAGAAATATTTTTTTAAATATAAAGTAAATAAAATTAAAAAATTTAAACCAAAAATGGAAATGTTCAAATTTTAACATCTAATTTTATTATACACTGCAAAAACATTCGAAAAATGTGTAAATATTTCTTAAAATAAGTGTATTTACCCTTCAGTTGAGTAGGAAAATACGATGATCTGCCAATGGAATTAGCGTTTTTACCCTTAAAATAAGAAAATTAGATATTATGCACTTGAGATAAGAGACTGCAGTTGTTTTGTCTTATTTTAAATGTAAATGTCTTATCCTATTGGCAAAGTGTCTCACATACCTGCTCAATTCAAGAAAAATCCACTTATTTTATGAAAAAAACAAGTCTTACTTGGATATGCATTTTTTTGCAGTGTATGGAATGACATAGTGTAGAGCCACAAGTAGCTCTTCGGTTCTGCAACTCCTAATATATTTAACTGATAATCTTTCTTTTTTCATGCTTTCCTGTTTCTGTTTTCTGCTTGGAGGATGGTTCACTGCAGTTTGATCTCATCCCTTCACCATTCATGATACTGTCCATCAGAGGGGCTTAAGCCATCTATAGAGTTTAAAGAAGCAGAACTAGACTCCAAAACATGGCAATAACCCAAAGTAGTATGAGGAACCAGGACTGGTGGAGAATAAGGAGAAGTAATCCCAGATCTTGATTTTACTGAGATAATTCAGGATAAGCTCCATATATGCAAGAAAAACATCTGATAGTTGAAAGTAAAATCTTGTTCAGAGTTCCTACTGATACGAGAGGCAGGCAGGTGGTTATCTCAGAGGGCAAACTCACTATCATTGGGGCAAAGGCATCAAATATGCAGAGGTGGGTAGTAACTAGTGACATATACTTGAGTGACTTTTTGTAAAAATTACTTTGGTAGCTGTTCTTTATCATACTTTTTACTTTTACTCAAGTAACATTCTTGTGAGTGTTGGTATGTGTACCTGAGTAACATTTCTGGTTACTTATCCTATAAGTAATGAGAGCAATTTGGGATCAGGTAGAAGTACAATAAACTTTATCCTTTCCTGACACGCATGCATTCCCTACCATAAGGATTGGTTACATTTATGTTGAAAATTTTGATTTAAAAAAGTTTTTCTTGGCTGAATTTGTTATTTTGTAATCATGTTCTTGATTTTAAACGTTCAAATACCAGAATTTGCACATAACTGTCCGTCTGCCATTTTACTGAGGGATTTTTTTTTATTTAATTCAAATTATTAAATTACAGGTGCTGGTCATAAAATTAGAATATCATGAAAAAGTAGATTGATTTCAGTAATTCCATTTAAAAAGTGAAACTTGTATATTATATTCATACATTACATACAAACTCATATATTTCAGATGTTTATTTTGTTTAATTTTGATGATTACAAATGACAACAAATGAAAATCTCAAATTCATCATATCAGAAAATTAGAATATTGTGAAAAGGTTCAAAATTGATGGCCCCTGGTGCCACACTCTAATCAGCTAATTAACTCAAACCACCTGCAAAAGCCTTTAAATGGTCTTTCAGTCTAGTTCTATAGGCTACACAATCATGGGGAAGACTGCTGACTTGACAGTTGTCCAAAAGACGACCATCGACACCTTGCACAAGGAGGGCAAGACACAAAAGGTCATCGCTAAAGAGGCTGGCTGTTCACAGAGCTCAGTGTCCAAGCACATTAATAGAGAGGCGAAGGGAAGGAAAAGATGTGGTCGAAAAAAGTGTACAAGCAAGAGAGATAACCGCACCCTGGAGAGGATTGTGAAACAAAACCCATTCAAAAATGTGGGGGAGATTCACAAAGAGTGGACTGCAGCTGGAGTGAGTGCTTCAAGAACCACCACACACAGACGTATGAAAGACATGGGTTTCTGCTGTCGCATTCCTTGTGTCAAGCCACTCTTGAACCACAGACAGCGTCAGAAGCGTCTAAAGAGAAACAGGACTGGACTGCTGGTGAGTGGTCCAAAGTCATGTTCTCTGATGAAAGTAAATTTTGCATTTCCTTTGGAAATCAAGGTCCCAGAGTCTGGAGGAAAAGAAGAGAGGCACTTCATCCACGTTGCTTGAAGTCCAGTGTAAAGTTTCCACAGTCAGTGATGGTTTGGGGTGCCATGTCATCTGCTGGTGTTGGTCCATTGTGTTTTCTGAGGTCCAGGGTCAACGCAGCCACATACCAGGAAGTTTTAGAGCACTTCATGCTTCCTGCAGCTGACCAACTTTTTGGAGATGCAGATTTAATTTTCCAACAGGACTTGGCACCTGCACACAGTGCCAAAGCTACCAGTACCTGGTTGAAGGACCATGGTATCCCTGTTCTAAATTGGCCAGCAAACTCTCCTGACCTTAACCCCATAGAAAATCTATGGGGTATTGTGAAGAAGAAGATGCAATACACCAGACCCAACAATTCAGAAGAGCTAAAAGCCACTATTAGAGCAACCTGGGCTATCATAACACCTGAGCAGTGCCACAGACTGATCGACTCCATGCCACGCCGCATTGCTGCAGTAATACAGGCCAAAGGAGGCCCAACTAAATACTGAGTGCTGTACATGCTCATACTTTTCATGTTCATACTTTTCAGTTGGCCAACATTTCTATAAATCCTTTGTTTTTATTGGTCTTCAGTAATATTCTAATTTTCTGATATGATGAATTTGAGATTTTCATTTGTTGTCATTTGTAATCATCAAAATTAAACAAAATAAACATCTGAAATATATGAGTTTGTATGTAATGTATGAATATAATATACAAGTTTCACTTTTTAAATGGAATTACTGAAATCAATCTACTTTTTCATGATATTCTAATTTTATGACCAGCACCTGTATTTTACTTAATTAAAAAAGCTTCATGGATGGGAAGCGAAACGTCTTCAAACTTGGAAACAAAGTCCAGTGGATTGTCTTTACCAGCGGATTCTTACTAGACTAATTTTTATAGATGACTTTGTTCTATTTTTACTTGAGTTAAAATAAATCTTGAAATAGTGCTAGTAGTTAAATAAAAATCTTTGGTTACTTTATCCACCTCAAATACACACACAAAAAAACATTTTTCTAGATCTATTTTTAAGGTTTTCTAAGGTTAATTTCTGTTAACCAAGTAAAAACTAATGAATTTCACCAAATAAAATATTACCGTTTAAATCGTTTTTCTGTTTTTTTAATGGACAAAATGCTGAATTCCAAAAAAACTGATAAATTTGTTAAAGATAAGCTTGGAAGAGGCTCTTCACTTCTTGCACAAGTAAAGTTATTTAAATATTGCATATCATTCAGTCCACCATTAATATAGCAGTAATTAGAAATATATCCCTAAATTGATCATTTGCATATTAATAGTCTTTTATATCAACAGATTATATAATAATGCTTTCCAATATATGCTTCAAGAAGAAACAGGACCCCTTTTTTTTTTTTCTTTATTTAAAAATGAAAACAAATGTAAATAAAAAAATACGCTTCTAAGCTCAGCATACGTATAGAAAATGGGAAAACATGGTGCATTTACTGCACAAGTGCTGAGGTTTAATCTGTTAAAGCAGAAAAAGAACTCGGCACACTAAAACCTGATCTGAAATATATATATATATATTTATATATATATATATACTTATGTATAAATTTAATAAGGATGCGTCCTGTGGAGACGACGTTCATACATTCTAAAGAAAGGTACAGCTGTCAGACAAAGTGTTGAACTCTGTTTCGTCCCAAAACGAAGGGTAGCAGCTTAACTAATCTCTTATTTGGACAAACCTGTCGAGTCACAAACGCAGCATGCTTTACAAAAAAAAAACACCAATCATACAGAAGAACACGGCCAGCTCAGGCTCACACCATGATACAACGACTAATCAGAACAGTGCATCGTTTTCATCCCTGTGCTGGTGTTTGGTTTATTTGATTTTTTTTGGTTAGTTTCAATAATCCCTGGTCCCACACTCTACCTCAGAGACCCACACGCACCTCTCAATAAATTAGAATATCAATGCAAAGTTCAATCATTTCAGTGATTCATCTCACAAAGTGAAACTATACTGATTCATTGCACACAGAACGATATTTCCCAAATATCCCATTCTGTTATCTTCTGGGGAGTATGACTTTGGAGTTAATGACTCAAAATTCTCAGAATATTATATTAGACAAATAAAAAAAGGATTTTTAACACAGAAGTGTTAAGTAAGGACTACACAAAGGAATATTTGCTGTCTTGTAAAGTTACTGGTTAGCCCCAAAACAGTGTATTTATGGAGGGAAAGTTAGGTGGAAGGATAAACTGTGGTAGAAAAAGGTGCAGCTTTGCCCCAGGATGGCGGCCCGCTGCTCCTAAAGAGGGAGGGTTACATCTAGAGGTACATTTCTCCAATGTGAGGTCAATACAGTTTAATTAATAATTAATGACTGCCGCTGCAGGAGCTTTAAGAGCCACGGCACACAGGCAGAAACAGGCGTTGGGCTCCAACATGAAAAGCTTTTTTCATTTCTATTCTTAAAATCATCTTTAGTCTTCCTTAATCTGATTATCTGAACTTTTCTTTATTTAATGCTCTGTAAGCTATAATGATATAAAAATAACTAGGAAGGAACAGTTGGAAAATATCGCTGTGTGTGAGGAATCCATATTACTTCGCTTTATGAATCCATTAACCGAAGTGAACATTTTGATATTTTATCTATGAGATGCACGTGTAATGGACATTACACAACTGAGTTATTATTTTTTTTATTATTGCTGGAAAACAGTTGGGTGAGTGCTACTTTGCTCTCTGAACTTTTTACTCGTTTACCATATTGAATATCCCCAGGTATGGGTATAAAATCTACTGTAAAGCATTTAAAGCTGTGTCGTCTTCCATCGCAGGATAAAGCCGATCCTAGAGGAGACACGTCGCCGTACCCCTGCCGCTGCTTCAGGCATTAACAGGGAGCTACCAGTCAGCATCCCGTTAAACTTACGGTAAATGTTGCGTCAACGGTTCAAGAAAATAAAAAGAGCACACTAAACCTGCCTAACAGAGACAACTAGTGTGTAGATATCGTTGGAAACCCACACTTTCATTTATCTACTGGGAGCAAACTGGATTCTTTGTAGTCTTCAGAACTTTGTTTAAACAAAGCTTCTTTTTTAGTGACGTGTTTTTCAGTCCAGCTTAATCAAAACATCATCATCAGTCTGCTCAATTAATCGAGTTTAGGATAAAAAAAAAAAATGGAACAACATTCAAAGGTGTCATTTTGGTAAATAAGAAAGAAGATGCATGTAAATTAGGCAGAGGTCAGAGGTCACTGGTCCCAGGTGTTCAGGCCAGCAGTCCCAGTGCAAACCCTTTCACCTCAGCAGACCAACGTATGTTTTATGGTGAGTCTGTTCGGGTCGGCGCGCACGTGTTTGGGATGTGGCACCTTAGAGAAAAGACAAAAAAAAAAAGAACCCAAGGCCCTGAGCGTTTGGAGATGGCATAAACACAAAGAAAGTTTGGGTTAAGAGGCAGCTGACCATTTACAGCGTTATCACAGGTGAACCTGAATCAGCCGAGCGCCAAAGTATCACCGAACGACCCTCACAGAGTCGAAGCAGGTCGACCTGCCAGCCACGTGCGCTTTGCGACATCATAGATATCCAGAAAAAAAAAAAAAAGAAAGGAAGGAGGAAGGACAGACATCAGTGGAAATAGACGCGATAGCAGACATAAGCACTGAGAGCCAGCGCCGTGCACAGGCACACGTGGGCTGTAAGAGGGGGCCAAAGCCCCGGCGCAGGACAGCCCCCCTTTGGCTGCTCCGCTCCCTCAGACTTCTCCTCCGTCGCCTCTTGATGCTGGGATTTGTTCAGAGCACCTGAGGTCAGATCCTGCATTCCCACATGCCCGTGTGGCAGATCCCCTCCTTCAGGAGGACGCTCCGGAGCAGCTAGGTTTCTTTTTCGCAGCTCTGTGTCGTGTGAAGACCTGGATGAAGAAACAGGATGAAAGAGGATTAGATCAAGGTTCTAGTTTCCCTTTAAGGCAAACCTTCCCTTTATGTATCTCTACCAGGTTCTACGATGATTTTAATCTGACCTGATCAGGACAAAAATACAGATTTAATCTATGTTAACCATTTCTGTCTCTTTATCAGTCTCTAACATCTCTGGACCAATTCTGTCCTTCTTTTCTGTGCATTTATTTATTTTATGTTGGGGAAAAAAAAGTTAACTGATTTTTAAATTTTATTTCAGTTAAGTATGGGAAAAAAGTCAGAATTCTGACTTTAATCTCAGAATTCTGACTTTTTTCTCAGAATTCTGACTTTTTTTATTGTCAGAATTCAGAGAAGAAAAGTCAGAAATCCGAGATTAAAGTCAGAATTATGACTTTTTTTCTCAGAATTCTGACAATAAAAAAGTCAGAATTCTAAGAAAAAAGTCAAAATTCTGAGATTAAAGTCAGAATTCTGACTTTTCTCCCCATACTAAACTGAAATAAAATTTAAAAATCAGTTAACTTTTTTTTTAGCCCATGGCTACAAGCCTTATGTACTTGGACATCGGCCACCTGTTTGGTTGCAATGTTTAATTGTACTGTCCCTGTCAAATAAACAAATAAATAAATAAATAAATAAATTTTCCAGTGGCCCCAATCTTCCGTACATTACTCCAGAGGTCTTGATACAATTTATATATAATTTTAGTCATAAATTAAAGCTCTCTCCTTCAACCTTTCTAAACTCCTGCCTTTATTTAAGCGTTATTATTTAATATGGTCTGAGGCTCAGATGGATCTCCTCGGTCTTTGCACTAACTTGGCGCTCATCGTGGAGTTCTAGGGACTCTTAATAATCTGTTTATTCTTTTTTTTTTCCGTGTGAAATTTCCTTCTAAGCCGTCTCAGATTAATGTGAAACAACATGTTCAACATATTTAGTCAACCTGCCTTTATGTTAATATGGTTTTAAGAAGCAAACTGTCAAACTGCTGCTTTTTAAGAGGCGGTTTCTGTTGTTAATGAGCAGTAAATAAACCACATGTGAAGCAGCATCAGGCTGAAGCAGGTTTCTTAAATCCTATAGAAGGAGCAAAGGGTTTGCTGTGTTTCACGCACAGTTTCTTCATTTTGGTTACAGAGAACTTAGAGCAGATTCTTAAACTGAATGTTATTTATCAGATGTGTAAAGTTTGAACTTCATATTTTAAAACATGAATAAAACATGAATATTAAGTTCTTCAGATTATAGAGACCAATACCCATCTACAATATTCAACCCCTTATTTCCTAAAATGATGAGTAGAATACTCATCATTTCAATTCATCACCATGAATTTTCAGTAACAGAAATCAGCATCGTCATTCCAGATGACAGCCTTCCTCTTTCCTTTTTTTTTTTACTTCAAGTATGGGAAGAATCAGTTTAGAGCTTCTAGTTAAAAAGCTGCAGGATTGAAAGTACTCGTTTCCTATAATTCCAAATTTGACATAAAGGGTTTGAGCTCGTGGATGAATGAATCGGTGTGATATAAAATATCACTCATTGAACAAACTGACCTGCTTCTAAAATCTCCAATATCAGCAAACTGATCAAAAGTGTTGACATAACTCATTGGTTAATAAGAAATTGATCCGTTGTTCTCATACCAGATCTTTCTATTATCCTCTGCTTAAGTAATATACAAACATTTCCTATCATTCCAAATAATAATAACTAATAAATGTATTAGGGCGTCAACTAACGATTATTTTGCAAATCCACTATTCTTTCAATAATGTTTTTGCTTAATCAATTAATAAGTTAATAGCCAAATGCCCCTTAAATAATTTTTTTTTAAGGAATTAAGTCTGGTGAAACTAAAACTTTTCCCGCTAGAGTTCTGGATAGAGCATATTAACAGATGTAAACATTTTTTTTTTATCTTAAATGCAAAATATAATTTTTTTTTTTAACAATGTTGGTATAATTACTGCTCTAAGTGGGTCACTCTGTCAGCTAAAAGCATGTTTTAGAGTCTTTATACTCAAATCAATCATTGTTTACTAAATTAGTTGATGATTATTTCAATAACTGATTAATCACAATTAATCTGATTAATTGTTTCAGCCCTAAAATGTATGTATGATTTATGGTGTTTAATTATAACAGGTCGGTATCGTATTGTAGATGATAAAGCTGCATCAGGACACCCCCAATGAAAACATTTGAGGACCTTTTCGAACACAGAAAGCTTTCTGTAGCAGCGAGCCGTCATTCTGTAACGCCACTTAATCAGATGTCGCCTCAAATCTAAATTCAGACATAATTACAGAGAGTTTACATCAGCAGGGACATCAGGTGCCACTTCATGACAGAGGGACTGAGACAATAGACTCTTCCTGGTTGTTTTCCACCATGTTAGAAAGAAAAAGAGGTTGTTATATGAACAAAACTAAAAAAAAAAAAAAAAAGAACAGTAAGTTTTGATGTTCTTTGAGCCGAGAATTACTAAAAAAACAAAAACAATTTAGCTTCTTACACTTTTAAATAGCACATAAAACCAGGTAAAAATGCTCTCCATAAGTTATCCTGAAAGGAAGTGGGCTGATCCACGAATGATGTGTTCCAGCATTTAAGGGAAAGGTTGGAAGCACAAAGTGTAGAAAAAGGTGATCAGAATTCAAAAGGACTTTTTAAAGGTGTGGATGAAAGCTGTAACCTCTTTAAGAAAACATTTCTGTTTGCTAAAGGCAATAAATCACACATCAAAGTGGCATCACAAGTTTTCTGATGCGGTTTTCTAAACAATAACGGCAGACTAGCTCGGTGTAGCTCCTGTGTTGTTAAACTGGACTGACCTAAACTCAAAGAGAATGTTTGATGTATTGTCAAGAGGAAGATCGAGGCAAACAGCTCACCTCATTAACGCCATGCTGCATTGATAAAGGAATTTTTAAACGAACAGACATTTGCTTGGAATGTATCACGACTTTATTTAGTCAGCTGAAATGAATTAATTTCCCCAAAACATTGTAATTTATTGAGCTCTACCTGCTCAGTGAGTCTGAAATGTGACTCTATACGACTGTAGATCTAAGCAGAGCTGCAGAAGACTGACAGAGCAGTGATCAGCTGCATCTCTGCTGGCAGGCTGGTGGCCTGGCCGTCTGTAAATCACTCAATCTATGAAAACAGGTGGACCTGGAAAAACGAGTGTTATAAATGAATGCAACCTGCTGGCGCTCACGCAATTCAGTTCAAGGAAACAATCTAAATCAGATGGAAGATACGAGGCAGGTGACTGTGGATGATTGTATGAAATCTATCAGCTTTGTCAAAAACCAGGCAAAGTGGTTATAAAAGGCTGCAACCGTGATCATTATTTTAATCGATTTCTCTGTTGTTTATTTTTTAGATTGATCCATTAAAAATAGGATAGAAAAAGGCGACTTAAAGAGGTTTTTTATAAAGAATATAAACAAGAATATAAGCCAGTTAAGGGGTTCTGGACAGTTTATTCACAGAAAAAAAAATTAGTTTTATCTTAAATGCACAGTTAGTGCTCTGACTGGGTTGCAGAAATGGTCATTTATTGTAACGCTATCCTGATAAAGTGCTAATTATGATCATTTAGATTTTTTATCTAACCAATAAAAACAAATTACTTATGATACAAAAAAAAAAAAAAAAAAACTAAAAAAAGGTAAGTTTTGAATTTTATTTTCAATGTTTTTCTTCCTCTTTTTCTCCATTGAGGTATTGGCAAATTCAAAGGATATGATTAAATGTGGTTACTAAGGGATGTTTAGTGATATTAATCACACTTCATTACATAATTGGTGTCCTGAAGAAACCTATTTTGAATTTGTATATTTTTCCAAGAATGTTTGTGACTTTTTTTGGCCCTGGTTGCTGTTGCAAATAAAAATAACACAAGAACGACCTCAAAGAATTACTTAAGAGTGTTTTTATCATCATTTTTATCAAGATAGAACCACAACATTTCACAAGATTTCAAGGCCATATTGCTTAGCCTTTTTGTTTTTCAGGAATCTGCATACTTCAGTTAACGAGTAATCGATTACTAAAATAGTTTTACGATTAATCATGATTCTTTCTGCCCTAAAAAAAAAAAAAAATCTCTTACCCATCATTAGCATGGAAATGAATCAGCCTTCAGTCCTACCCTACCAGTTACACTCACTTTCCTTCCCCCTTGATCAGTTGGATTAATGTACGGTTGGATAAATTAATGAATGTTCTATAGTCGATCTATGTGTAGAAATAACTAAAGTTAAACAATCTTCATCTATAAAGACATATGTGCCCATTTGCATCCTGCATAATATGAAGTTTGGATCAATTCCCTTGTTAATTTAACCAGGCAGCCAATTTTAGACCTGCTTTCTACTAATCATAGTCCTCAACTTTTAAATGTACATAAAGAGAACAAGTGCTAACTGCTCAAAAATCTCAAAAAGTCATCATGGGCACATATTCCAGCAAATCAAACTAAAATGTGAAGCTGCTTACACAGTCTGTTTATGGTATTATTTTGATTATTTGTCAGTCATAGGAAGGACTGCTGACATCCGAGTTATTCAGTCGACATTTACTGACACCCTCCACAAGCTACCAAAACGTGCTTTGGAAGAAAACGTTGCATATTATAACGTATATAACTATTTACATGGAAAGTTCAGAGAAGTAAATCTAATGTTAATTAACTTCAGTAATGAAACCCAAAGCATCAGGCTTAGAGTCATTTAACAAAGACGGATGCATTTTAGTTCATTTTAATGATTTTGGCTCAAAGCCGTAGATGAATAAAGGCTAATTCAAATACTTTTTTACAGGAATGTTATGTTATACCCACATGAATGCTAACGTGATGGGGAAGACAGCTGATGCAAAAGATCAACTAAAAAAGCTGGCCATTAATTAATGTGTGAAAATAGAAGAGGGGAAAGCTGCAGCCGTTAGCGGAACGTAAAGCAAAGCCACTTTAAAGATTTAGGGGAGATTTCAAAAGGTGTTTCTGTTTAATGAAATAAAAATACATCTTTAAAAGGGATCCTGAAATATCTTTTGATGAGACATTATTCAGCATTTTAGATGCTTACCCCTGTTTGGGAATTTCCACACAACGGATGACGTCTACATTATCTGGGAAAAAAGTTGGCTGCATCCTGCCGTTGTGAGGGTCCCTGGGAGGAGGAACAGGAGGGGGCGGGGTGAACTCTGGAGGATCGTCTTCCTCTTTAGAGAGCTCTTTCCATGACTCCTTAGGAATAAAAAAAGAATAATATATGATTTAAAATGTTACCCCCTTCTGCCAACATTATTCGTTAATCTGAGAACAGATGCTCCGATTAACATCAGGAAGTGAGAAAAACAGGAGAGGAACCTGGAGAGATGTGTCTCCTTTGATGTACTTGGCACCTTCAATGACGGCCAGGTAGGAGAAGCGAAGCTGATCTGCAGTTTGAATCAAACCCATTCGGTAACGCCGCATCTCCAGCAGCACGTCACGAATTCGTACTGAAGAAGGGTCTTTGCGGAGCGACATCTGCGAATAAAAGCAAAACACTGTTTGAATTTCACAGATTATTTTATCAAATCATTTCAAATCAAGCTTTCTTTTTGAGTTTATAGATCAAGTCTGCACAAACCAAGAGAAGGCAGGTGTCCACCAGACAGAAGGTCCCAGAACGACCAATCCCGGCACTGCAGTGCACCACCACAGGCCCGTGCTCTGAATTCAGACAGCCCGACTCTCGCACCTTGAAGAGGAAGTTGAGGAAGGATGCGGGAGACTCTGGCACCCCAAAGTCAGGCCAGGTGGTGTAGTGAAAATGTAAAATTTCACGGGTCTCCTGAGTCTGAAGGGACAAATTAAGAGGTAAGAGATAAAAATGAAAAATATTAAGCAGGACTTTTTATTTAAGTCCTTTTTTTTTTTTACTGAGAACTGAAAATAGCTGCAAAGAAAGTATGCAGTTTTTAAATTTGAAACTGAAAAAATGCGGATAAGAGAAGCGAAAAGAAGGAAATCCGTTTCATATGATGTTTCAGTTCTTCAGTCCTGATCAGCATAATTTTTTTTTACTTTACGGGAACAAACGAATAAAAAAACCTAATGTTTGTGGGCTGCAGTCACACACAATAGCCGCCTTTAACAGAGCTAGCACTCAGCTTCAGGATCCTTTTTGTAACAAACCATTGATTGTGCCTCTTCACCACCCCGACAGAGAGAGGAACAACTCACAGATAGATTTTCCAGCTCCAGCTGACGGACCGTGTAATACGACTTGATGTCCTCCGAGACGAGAGTGACCTTGAAGTTGGTATCTTCAAAGATGGCGTCTTTCTCCTCTTTGTGTGGCCAATATTGGGCACATTTAATCTAAACCCAAATTAGAGAGCATGTTATAGACGAGGAACGTGATGTAAAGTAAAAGTCAGAGATAAAGAGATAACTAGATCCAGCAGTGGGGGCTTACAGAGCCTTTCTCTACGACCCGGTTCAGCATCACCACACCGCGGGTCCGCTGCTCCCACACCATCTCCCAGAAATGACCGCATGTACTTGGAAGGGGTCCCTGGACAGAAAAACAGAAGAGAAAACATTAGATTGAAAGCTTCAACTTCTCGTACACTGGAAAAACTATCTAGAAATAAGTAAAAATTTCTTAAATTAAGTGTATTTACCCTTAATTTGAGTAGGTAAATGAGATAGTAACAAGTATTTTTACTCTTAAAATAAAATTATTAGATAATATGCACTAGAAAAGACAAACCAATAGTTTTCTTATTTTAAGTGTAAATTGTCTTGTTCCATTGGCAAAATGTCTCTTTTACCTCCTCAATCCAAGAACAAATTCACTTTTTTTAAGAAAAAAATGCTAATCTAGATTTAGATTTTTTTCCAGTGTATTAAAGCGAATTTCATTGACCTGGAAAATTCAATCTCATTTTTTGTAATAAAAAGTTTCATTTTTTTTCCTGAATTAATAAAATATTTTTATTAATTATTAATAAAAAAAATATAACATTCTGTTCTTCTGAAAACATTTTTAAATTAAAAAAAAATTCTAAAAAATGTTTTCTGAATGAACAAGATATTTTTTTATAATAAACAAATGTTATGTTTTTCTCAAGCAATAAAATATTTTTTGAGAAAAAAAAATTTAAACATTCTGTTTCTCTGAATGAATAAAATATTTTAAATAAGGAAAATAAATCAAAACATTCTGTTTTACTGAATTTACAACGCATCTTTTTTTAAATTACAAGATTATCTTATTTAAAAACTATTAAAAAGCCATGTTTTTTTTTAAATGAACCAGCTAAACTCTCAATAACTAAGAGACAAGAGAATTTCCAAGTATCTTAATCACAAAAGAACATAAAAACAAATTAAACTCAAAGAAATGGGAAAGAAAAGCTGCTTAGAAATCTGAAATGCCAACAGTAAGAGAACATCAATGAAATAATAGCAGCATTTTTTCTGTAATTCAGAAAAACAGACCAGATTCTTGTTTTTCTAGGTGAATGAATGAAGGCTACTGTATTCTAGAAATAGACTTATAGGAAAGAGTTAACACTGTATAATGACAGACACAGCCTTCCTCTGCATTTAGAGTTACATTTCTTACAGGGCAGGTTTTTCATGATTAGTATTTATTCTTATAAGAGATCATAAGATATTTTTTAAGGAAGTTGGATCACTGAGAGGTTGTTCAATGATTTTTCTGCAGCAAAAAAGAAAAATACTGCAAAGGTCAACGCAGAGCTTCTAAGACAGAGATGCTTGGGACCCGGGGATCACGATCAGCAGGATGTGTCTCTAATGGCCCAAACCTAGGATGGTTTGATACCATTCTGACAGCAAATCTTTCACATGTGGCAGTGTTTAAAAGTTTCTGGCACCCCGTGGGAAGCAGGAAATGCCAAATGCTGCGAGTGGATGAGGTTCCAAATCTGATCTGGGTTATAGACCAGGGTCCAGATAGCCTGGATTATCAATTAATCTGTTTCAGAGTCTCACACTGGCCTAAACTTTCTAACACCTGCAGTTTTGTTATCAGACGGTATATCCGCTCCCTCCTCAGTATGCCATGCAGTGACGTTTTTTTTAACCAAAAACTGTTTGTAAATTTTCCAAAAACTATTCAACTATTTTGGGTTTTTCCCCCCAACTATTTATGACTTTCAGAGTAAAAAAAATTACAGTTTCCTGTTGACCTACGTCATGTGACCTGCCCTCACTTCCCAGCTTAGAAGAGAGAGCTGCAGCTGAAACATTAGTCGTTAAATTTTATGTCTATGGCTACGTTCACACAGCTGCTCCTCACACTCCACACACATTTTCCTTTCCCCGCCCTCCCCAACCGTCCAGACTAATATTCACATGCAGCAGTCGGACTTTGGTCTGAACGGTTCACGGCCCCAAAGTGACCCGGATGTGCAGAGGGAGAAGATGGACGTCACAGCAGCTCTGTTTACGGAAGCAATGATGAATCTCCATAATAATATGACCACATCATAAGATGAAGAACTGTAAGAGACATCAGAGCACAACTGCTTACGCAGGCCTGCACCTAATGCGATGAGCAATGGGAGCTGGGAACTGACATAAAAGCATAAAAGTCAGATTTCAAAATGATAGTTTTTATAGGAAAAGAAGACTAATTGTCCATCTTCAGGCACCTCGAAAACTATCTGAAACTTATTCGATTTAGTACACTATATAAAAGTAGTACAAATAATTTTTTTCCAGGTCAGAAGATCAGAATTGGACCCTTCAGTCTGCCTTATGATGGTAGGATACGGTTCACATGTGTAAAAAAAATAGATAAAATTTGGCTTTATGGCTCATAAAGCAGGAAAAACCTTTTTTACCCTCTCTTAATGCATTGAAACACGTAACATGCTAAATTATCAAGCTGTATTAAACAGACATGAAAACAGCAGATGGTCTCTAATACTGATTGTATCCCTAAAGTATACCTATACTTCAAATATAAATTTAATATTTCATATTTAATTAAGAAATGTCAACATATTTTATTGTGTTTTATTGTGATTTTGGGCCATAAATCGACACAAAGCAAATGATTGGAAATGAGTTGCTTTTGATATAGTATATACAAAAATCTATACTTGTATGCAGCCCCCTTTAATTAAAATCACTCAGTAAAATCCTCTGCAACTTACTAGAAGCCTCTTAATTAACCCAACTGTTATAGCTGCAGCTGTTTAGTGGTGGTTTGTGCAGCATTAAGTCCAAACAGATATAAATAATCCAAGTTTTGAACATCTTTCAGATTTCTGATCATTACCCTAGAAGGGAATAAATATGACAAAGCTGCAGCACATTAAGCAGAGAAGCAGCCAAGAGGCCCATGGTAACTCTGGAGGAGCTGCAGGGACCACAGCCAGGTGGGAAAATCTGATACAAGGATAACTATTAGCCCTGCAGACCAAACCTCTGTAACCTGACTCCGCCAGATGGATTTGCTCTGCGTATCCATCTGGAAACCTTCCGTTGAAGTAATTTTGGGAAGGGGCGAAAATACTGGTTAGCTGATTGGCCTATGTTGGTGATAGACGGGCCAAATAAACCAATCAGACCAACGAAGCATATGACGTAACAGAGCGACGACGAAGAGGAGCCAATTGATAGATCAAACTCTTGCCGAAACCAGTCGGGAGAAGAGCAAAAACATCTTTTCCTCTGAGAAAAGCCTCCAGAGCAGTGTTTTGCTCTTCTTTCAGTGAAGAAATACTCTGTAATTCCGATAAAACTTGCTCAATAGCCACGCTAACGCTAGTTTCATCGGCTGAAGCCGCCATGTTCTTTAGACTGAACTGTCGCGCTTCTCGTTGCGTCACACCTCAACCTGCCTCAAAGCCAACGCTGATTGGATGTTCGTTTGGTGAACGGCTCCAAATTTTCTTCAACGGAGAGTCTCCAGACTGATTAGAGAGTGAAACCTTGAAAGCTCGCGAGATCAGGATGGTCTCACGAGGCTAAAAACTCTGGCCTTTAGAGAAGCAATTTAAGGGGGAGGAGTTGATGAAATGAAGCCAGAATTAGTCCCAGCTGCAGTTTAACACTAGTTGCGTAGAAAACACAGCAGGGAGCTGTGGTATGATACAAAAAAAAAAGAAAAACAAACCCAGACATTTATGCAAACCAACACTGCACATCCCCCCTAGACAAACCATCCTCTGGGAGGAACACGGTGGTGGCTGCATCATGGTATAGACATACCTCAAAGGTCTTCCACCTGTAAGTGTAGGCGGTTCTAAAAAACAATGCAAATTCTCGGTCATCCGGGTGTTGTTAACCACAAAACTGGCTTTAATAAGAGGCAACTGACTGAAGCCTGTTTTGTGTCAAAAAAGATAAAATAAATTAGAAAATCTGAGCTAAGCTCAGCCTTTTTCCGATTTTAAATACGTTTTGTGGCGGTTCTACAAATTATTAAGTCAGGGGACCTAAACAAAAAGTTAAGCCACGCCGTTTAGATTTTCATTAGTAAATAACTTTGAAAATCTTTCTACTTTTCCCTTCCTAATCCACAATCATTGTACAGCATATGGGAAATATGAAGGGGAATGGAGACTTTTGCAGGGCACTGGAACTCCAGGTGAATTCACAGCATGTGTTGATAAGAGCTCACATCTGAAACTCCCCTTTCAAATATGTAAATAAAGGTAGATATATCTACTTACACAAACTAAAGATTCAAATTATCTGGATTAAAACTGAAGCTTAGTCTTTACATTTTATGAACATTACAGCGGGAGCACCAGCATGTACATTTTAAATGAAGTATAAATCTGCTGGTGGAGATTCTCAGTCATCCAGGTTATAGTCATTCCAAAAAAGTAAAAACAAAAACAATCCGGTTAAAAACAAAGTCCAGTGGATTGTTTTTTAACTTTTTGGAATAAGTTTAAATCTATTTAAACTTGTCCTCTGGGAAGAGGCTTCACAGCATCCACTGCAGGTCCAGCAGGTTTTGCAACAACCATTTCCCCCGCTGCCATCAGACTGTTGAACTACTGAACTCTAAACCAGACTCTGCATCACATTATTTTGCACTACCAATGTTGCAGAACTTTTATAATCTTTTTAAATAGGACACAACTCAAATTTTCTACTGCATTCTGCACTATATTATTTTTGCGCTGCACTGACTGTTTTCATGTTAATGCCTTTTTGCACTATTTTCTAAACTGGTTTCTTTTTTCCTCTACATTGTTTACATTCTGATCACTGCTGCACTTTCTATTGCTAATGTTTATCTACTCCAACTGCAATATCATTACACTGTTGTAAGCTGCACGCAACGAAATTTGGTTTTGTATACACTCTGTGCAAATGACAATAAAGTTTGTCTATGTCTAAGTCAACTTTCATCCCATACAAAATATAACAAGTTTATTCTTTGTTTTTTGTGTGTTCAAAACTGTAGTAGGTTACTACTACTGCAATTTATTTACTGAAATGTTTGCATGTAAGGATTAAATTACTACTGAGATTATTTTCTTACAGGCTTTACATAATAGATAAGTTTGATTGTCAAAGCAGCTTCGTTCAGAGTACACTGTCTTAAAATCTGAGCACAGAGAATCTTCCTGGATGCTTACCTGAGTAAGAATATATTTTCTCTGCGCCTCTTCTGCAGTTATAAGGCTGGCATTAATGTAGTCATTTGAACCAAGCTGCAGACATATCCTGCTGTGGTCAACTGTAGAAATGGAGGGGAGAAGAGAAACAACAAATTATGTTTGGTTTTATTTTGTTGACTTTTTTTTTTAAATCTAAACAAACTTCCTACACATCACCCGCCCCTGTGAGAAAACAGGTGCTGCTGGACAAACTAAAACAGCACGACCGTGTGAATTCAACTCTGAGATACACTGGCTGAAGAATCTTTGAGATAAAAAACAAACAGCACAAGTTAAGTTTCAGGTTCCTCATTCTCACATCTCGTTAAAAATGAATATGAAAAACTATAACAATTTGCAATGCAGGCTGCACAATTTTGCATAGTTTATTCAGTGTGAAAAAAAAAAGAGGAAACCACCAAAGTTCAACAGTTAAACCCTGACGTATTATTTTTCTTCCAGATAATTATTTTCTCAATGTTGACGTATAATGTGTATAATTAGGTGAAAACATAAGAGTAGTTTAATAGAGAAAGAATAATTAAGCACAGATAAAACTAATAATATATACAAAGTAGGTTAATTGGATTATTTGTTGTCTCTTCCAGTTCCTTATGAGAATTTAGAAATTACAATTATAAAAATATTTAAAAAAAATTATTTTAAGATAGAATTGGTTATAACCACCATACAATCATAACTTTAACCTAATAGTCTAGAACAAAATAAAGCAGCCTTGCAGTATCCTGACAGCCCATTTGTATTGATAGACATCTGTGCTTTTACTGTTACATGTTTATAGCGCTGCCTGAGGTCAGAACCCAGTGAGCAGGCTTATTTGTGTATATTCCACAGTAATTTATCAGGCATAATGATGCTGGTACTTTGTCAAACGAAAACACGGTACATCTTAGTTATTAATTTTGAGAATCTTATTCTTTTTTTCCAAAGCATCCGGGTCATTTTTGAACACCTGCAGCGGCGAAGGAGGGCAAAGAGCAACTCACAGGGGCTGACGTCCCGGTAACGGTTCCGATTCTTGTTTTCGGGAAATTTGGCAACCTTACAGGGTGATTCACAAGACTGCTGGCGAATCTCCTGTGGGAAAATAAACCAAAGGAATTACAAAATCAGTGTTATACATTTAAGAGAGTTTAAGCATGACAAAACTAAATCTATACATGTGTGGAAAATCCTGTGGGGTGGGGGCCTCTTGCTTGGCCTCTTCCTTCCTAAATTTTACTTTGCTAAAACAAAACCTCAAAATGCTGTTTCAAAAAGTAGCCTGTTGATGTTAAACATAGAAAGACAAACATTTATTCCCAGTACACTCATTTAAAACAATGGTACCTTTACCTACATCTTTTAAAAAGCTGCTATTTTTCTATTATTTTCAGCTAGTTAAGTCCAGGGCGAGCTAAAGTCTCAATAAAGCTTCTCTTTAATGCATAAAAATAATTAGTCTGACAGCAGTCATTGGATTAATCAATGCTCAGGGTGGTGGGAACATCCTGAAAGATGTAAAAAAGAAAATTTGACAAATTGCCTTTTGTGAACAGCTGCATATTCCAGTTGAATGTAAGTTCTTTAGATGTGTCAACACTTTACCAAGGACATCAAAAACATGTGAACTAGGACTAAAACCAACTCACATTATCTCTGACAAATCTGCAGAATGAAAGAATTTCCAGTCATATTTATCCCCCAAAAAAGCCAGAAACAAAAAAAAGTAATGTATATAAATTAATAACTTATTAGACGACATTTAATCAAATAGTTGTTGAGGTTTTTAAATATATTTAAGCTACTATGTGTAATAACACACTTTAGTTATAAGCTCTGTGATGAATTTGGAACAGAAAGTGATAAAAATTCAAAATGAATTTAAGATCCACGGCCATGTTGACACACACTAAAGGTGAATATGGAGAAAACCATCTATGAATAGTAAACAGAGCAGGTTTTTAACGACAAAATAAGCTGCTTAAAGTTAATATGAGGAGATGAATGTGTATCATAGCGTATAGATTCAAATGAACACCTCGGTGATGATGGGACGTCCTTCTAGATAACCATCCCGTTCAGAGACATGAATCATCTCAAACGGCTCCGATTAAAGAACAGGAGCGAACAAAAAACACACACGTTGGACATTTTATAAAGGGACTTGCTCTAAGAAGGAGAAAGCTTAGCCCTAGGTTTAATGTTCCCCCTCCATTATCATTATAGACGGTTCCAACCTCATAAACGGAGTTCCAATTCCCAGTTTCGTCGATTTCCCAGAACTCGGCTTCCATCGTTTATACGGTCCAGCTTCCGCACCTTCTTGTTCCCAAACCCAGAAGTTAAAAACTGCGGCTCCTCCGCTGATAAAGCCGTAGTAAAGCGTAGTTAAGCAATTTCCTGTGTTAGCTCCCAACTGTCCGGCTGCTAACAGTAGGGCTGCATAGATCACCGCCTTGGCCTGTTCTTTAGCGGAAACACGCCGCTAGCTCCTCCTACACCTCGTAGCTGCCGTCCTTGGCTGACTAAGAGAGAGAGAAAAAACGAGCAGAGACTTGTTTTGAAACGTATTAACATTCTTTTGTTTCCATCCAGATACTGGCTATTAAGTTATCGTCATATTCTGAATGCAACTGCGTGAGAGGATAACGCTCTTACCATTTTTACAACAATGGAAAAGACTGATATGCGAGGGCGCGCGGAGGCATCTTGCTTCTCGAAAGAAATGCGTTCGGTTTGTTAGGTAGCGCGCACGTAAGCCCACGTTTTTAAAGTGGAAAGGTTACGGCGGTGGGTACGCCATATTGGGAGTGGCGATTTAAAACATATACTCAAAACATATATATATATCAGGGTTGTAACGATACTAAAGTTTTCAACTCAATACTGATATTCGATATTTTTATTATTATTATTTTTATTATTATTATATTATAATATTCGATACCATTTCCGATACCACAAGGCTAAAAACAAAGACCCCAAAATTTAACATAAATATTTTTATTCATAAATAAAATACAATAAATAAATAGATACAATAAAATGATAAGAGCAATATTTTGAGTTTGTATGGTACAATATTAAGCAAGCTTGATAAAAAAATAAATAATTAAAAGTTGTCCTTCCTTGGCTATGCTTTACACACGTAACAGTGACACTAGCCAAACCAGTTACCAAACAAAAATGAATGCTGTATTCCAGAAGGGAAGAGGATACTTTGGGTTTAGCTGCTTAATAAGTTGTTGGAACCCAGGTTTCTCCACAGTTAAATAGGAACCTGCTCCATACATATGAACTATGCCACAGCTCTGTTTATTTTCATTGCTTCTAGGGACTTGCCATCATATTTCTGTAGTTGATCAAACATGGATGGTAGAGTGGGCTGTGTTTGATGGTGTTTGGACACAGGTTTACTTCTCTCTGCCTCATTCTGTGACTTAAATTGAGAAAATAACACTTTTCAGTGGTATCGATACTTTTGAAAATGAGTATTGTATCCAGATACAATGATTTAGTATCGATACTTTTTTGACAATCAATACTTTCTAACATGTAATACTATATATATAATATATATAATGTAATACTATATATATAAATATATAAATATATATATATATATATATATATATATATATATATATATATATATATATATATATATATATATATATATATATATATATATATAAATATATATATATATATATATATATATATATATATATATATATATATATATATATATTTATATATATTTATATATATATTTAACAGTATTTTCATTTAAATTATAATATTAAATATTAAAATATTAATAATAAAATAAATATTGTTAAGACATTTTGTTTCAACTTTGACAGGAAAGCCAAAGTAGAGTTAAAAAACACACATTTTATATTTTTTTAACTTCACATCAGATTTTAATAGTTTATTCTGATGTCAGACCGTGGAAACACAGGTACAATTATACTTAAAAACTATTTTTATGCTAGTGTAATAACATAAATGCGGATGCTTGCACAGTTGCCTTGGGTTAAGAGCGTTCTGTATGGAGTTCCATTTAGTTTCCTGGATTTTTTTAATGCATGCGTGATTTAGCTTCACTCGTGTTCCTCTAGTTGACTGACGAATATTGTAAATAATCCACATTCATCGATGTACTTGGGGTGGTTATTCAATATATGTATACGTTTGAGTTATTCGTGTGATATATAATGTGAATCATATGAAACTTGAACAGCTGCGTGCCTGTCACAATATGGCCGTGACGTTGACGTATACGTTCCCGACGCTCGTGCAGCGTCTGTTCTTCAAGCGCAATGTCTGTTTACGTCCCGTCTGAGGAGTCGTTGCTGCTGCAGCTTTTTTTTCTCGTGGTGGAACTGTGACCTGCTGCAGTTAGTTGCTGTTTAAAGACTTAATATGAAGTTATTCTGAAATTGTTCACGTTTACGTCCCCGCAGAGGCCAGACATGTTGGTCAGGGTCATGACAGATTAGGTTTATTTGAGTTAGGCCAACTGACAGTAAACAGGAGACTTTGGTGCTACTAACGTTAGCTGGCAAAGCAACTTAGCTTAGGCGCTTTGAATCTGCCTTACTGCCGCGACAGGTATTATGACAATTCTTGCCAACTTCTTCTGTGTGTGTCGCTTCTTGTGTTGTCTTCCTGGGCCCTCTAGCCCGCTTCATATAGCTGTGTTTTCTTGAGTTGTTGTCTGGCGTTGGCGTTAGCCGTCAGCTGTCGTTGACTGCTGCTGACTGTTAGCTGATGTGTAGCTATAGTTATTGCCTCCCAGTGGTGGAAAAAGTGTTCAAATCTTTTAACGGTAAGTTTTATCTCAACAAACCTACATGCAAATAGAAAAAAAAAAAAATAAATATATATATATATATATATATATATATATATATATATATATATATATATATATATAGAAGCATTCGAAATATGAAATAAGTCAATCCTTAATACATACATTTAGATATTACTGATTCTGTCCAAAATAAAATATTGTTTCATTCAAATTAAGTATATTTATTAACAACTGAGCATGCTCAGGTGTAATTGTTTCGTTATAGACAGGTAACAAAATTTATTTAATATTGTCTTGCAGTATAAGACCAATTGCACTCAATCTACACTATAAATCGCTGTTCAAGTAGTCGCTATGATTTTCCATAATCAAATATAATATAAGATATAGTCATAAAATATTTTTTTTAATAATTGTAATACCATAAGACTAATCTTTCTCATTCTTTATTAATGATAATCTTGGAAATTTTTTGCTTACAGATTATAAAAAAAATAACAATTAAGATTAGAGAATTGCAATCAGCAGTATGCCTATATTTTTGTTTCTTTATTTAAAAAGAAAAGGTGAGTTACACATATTTTTGTTTTTTTGAATATCTGTTTATGACGGCAGATGAGCGCTCACACTGAGTCTGGTTCTGCTGGACGTTTCTTCCTGTTAAAAGGGAGTTTTTCCTCTCCACTGTCGCTACAAGCATGCTTAGTCTGAGGGATTACATCTGAGTCAATGAGTCGATGCAATCAACTGGTTTTCCTTAGATAGAAAACTTTGAATCAATTTGAATGTATGATCTGGTGAACTGTAAAGTGCACTGAGATGACATGTGTTGTGAATTGGTGCTATAGAAATAAACTAAATTGAATTGAAATATAATTGAACTAAAAGAAGCGTGCAATCTATATGGCAACTTAGTTTTGATTAATAATCTGAAACATATGTTTTTTTTAAGTGATCTGTATCTTTACATTTCTGTTAATACTCTTAATTTCTTGAGTTGTTTTCTAAATCACCTAACAAACATTAAAATTATTCTGTAATATTATGGAATCTTAATGGCAGAAAACGCTCTTTGATATTTACAGTTTTTATCTTTGGATGCAATTTAGTGGAATCAGTATTTAGGATATTTTGTTCTACAGAGAGTGAGATCTAACATTCATGCTGCAGCTGTTGGGCTGAAATGTTATTAAATGTTTCAATCTGCACCTTGTCTGGCCTCTTAGGCCTCTTTTTTAATGTTGGTGTTGGTACGCTGGATCTCTGAAGGGAAATCTGGGTCCCTTTAACCTGCTTTGTCTTGGGCAATCTGTCTTTTAACTGAAAGGAAATTTTATTTCTGCAGTACTGCACGGGATAACATGCATAATTTATTTATGAAAGCTTCCAACACACTTGAAACACTATAGGAGCCACAAGTTTGACCTAGAATTTATAGTTAACTATGACTGTCTTTTTACAGCCACATTAAACAAACCGCAGATGCGTTATCCTGATTACGTAGACATTTTTGTTTGTGTTGTTTTCAGATTCCTGCGGTAGTTTGAGATCCTTGACGGATTCCCAAGGCAACATGGCTCCTAAAGACATCATGACCAACTCGCATGCCAAATCCATCCTCAATGCAATGAACTCACTACGCAAGAGCAACACGCTCTGCGACATCACTCTGAGGGTGGACAGCACAGACTTTCCAGCTCACCGGATCGTCCTGGCCGCCTGCAGCGACTATTTCTGTGCCATGTTCACCAGCGAGGTAAACATTTTTTCTGTCTTACTAAGATGATGGCATTTGCTTTTTTGATGGAAGTACTCAAACTATTGAAATTGGGTGAAGAAAAGAGTGTTGTTACGCATAATAAACATCTGAGATCTTTTACATCTAATCTGATCTAATCATCTAATATCATCTAAGTTGATTAGTCCATCTTTTTATATTTAAATACTAGTATAGTGACCATAATTAAGTGAAAAATATGCAGGTTTACAAAAGGAAAACAATATAAGGAACTAAGGTATGTTTCATGTTTCACTGTTTCATAGAAAAGCCTAATAGGAAGTTAAGGTCAGCAAATTGAGCATGTTTACATGCACAGCAGAAATCTGATAACAGGGAAATCAGATAGCAGGGGCCCGTACCACGAAGAGAGCTCAACATAGCGGGATTACTTCCAGTCTATCCAGTTTAACTAATCCACAACAGTGCAAACAGAATAAATACCTCAAAGCTGGTTATTAACTCGCTAACTCAGGCCAGATTGAACTGATCAGGAATCTTTGCTCGGCCGGCTTCAAGCTAGCAGACCAATTACAACCACAAGCTCAGAAGGGAGAACACTGTATTTCTACTGCGAGGAAAAAAACTCATCTTACAGCAATACAATGAGGGGGAAAAAAAGTTTCAATGAAAACTCAAACATGGTGGCTGCATAAAAGAGACACCACATAGCGTGGCAAAGGATTGCTGACAAGTTAAACATCCGTGTCATTTAACACAGACTGCATCCCAATTAGGGATGGGAATCGAAAACCGGTTCCTGTTAAGAACCGGTTCCGTATTTTCCGATTCCATGGCATCGTTTGGCAGCTCACTGAACGATTCTTTTTTCGATTCCCGCAGCACCAGAGCCTAGAGCGCCGGCTCTGGGGAGCACGACTTACGTCACGTTTTTACGTAAGTTACGTAAGTTACGCAAGTTACGCAAGTTACGCAAGTTGGAAGAACTATTCGAGGAGGAAGACAACGAGCTGCGGTCACTTTGTGAATCAAAGTGCCCAGAGGGTAGATCAGGAAATCCAGCTCTATAAAAGCTTGCCCTCCATCCCCTGCAGGGATAGCGCCACACTGTGGTGGTGGAACAAGCAAGATACGCTGCCCTTGCTATCTGACTGGCTGAAAACTACCTCTGTGTGCAGGCTTCCTCCACCCCATCTGAGAGGGTGTTCTCCACGGCTGGAGACACCATAAGCCCTGAAAGATCCTGTATCCTTCCAGAAAAAGCAGATATGCTCATCTTTCTGCAAAATAACTGTTAATTTTCCCTACTACTCTTTTATAATTAGTATTTTTTGTTATTTAAAATAGGTTATTATCCCATCATTTGTTATTAGACATTGTTGGTTATTAAGTTTGTTCTTGTATATTTATTTTTCATTTAAACACAGATGTTACTCCAGTTTCACATTTCCTGTGGACATCTTGATCTTGTTGAGTTTGTAAGATTGTGCAATAGTTAAGTAAACAAAGTTGATGCTGATAATCAAACTGTTTGTTCTCCTTTTTCCCCCAAATTGGAATCGAAAAAAGAATCGATAAAGAATCGAATCATTTCATAGAATCGAAAAGGGAATCGGAATCGTGAAAATCTTTTCAATTCCCAACCCTAATCCCAATTACTGTACTGCATAATAATTATGTTCCCATCAAACCCAAAAACATAATTTAATCTAGTTTTAATTCAATAATGCATGAGCTCTAATAAAGATGGAAGCTGATGCCACTATTGAATCATATTAATACAAGAAGTGAGTGAAATCATCCCGATTTCTCAACTGTCAGATCTTTTTTTTTTTTTTTTTTCACCTGCCAGTTTACCATTAATCCCCCATGGAGCAGCTTCAGTGTAACATCTGTGTCTCTGCAAACAAGTATATATGTTTGCAAACTTGTATGTTTAACAGGCAGTTTTTAATAATGTGATGAGCTGGCAATTGCATAATAAATCATGGCCATACATACAGTCTGTGATACAGTGAGGAACGCATTCCTGATTGTCGCACAGCCGACACACGATTCCAGGATCTGGCATATATACCAGTCCGGCCCGTGAAAACCTGTATCGCACATATAAATAATTGTCACCATGATCCAAATGGTCAAGGGAATTTAGGGAATTTAGTAGTTTATAAAGACATCATACCGGAGAAAACCACTACAGAATAGTAAAAGGTTGCCATGTCAAAAGGGAAACAAAAGGAAAAATGAACAAAAAAACTATTCATTTGTCAAGAACATATTTTGTTTTAACAGTTTTTGCGGTTGCAAGTTCTTTTATTATGTTGTTGTTTTGTTTAAGTTCTTTTTTCCTTTGAATTAAATCATGTTTTCAATGAAAGGGGGCATCATTGTTTCCTGAACAGCTGATTGGCTGCTGGGTGGAGCCTTTTCTAGGATTCAGATCAATCCTGAAAGCTAGGTTTGCCGTTCAGCTTGCGTTACCGTGGCGACTAACCTTGCTAAGAAGGAATCCAGCTTCGTGATACCGGAAAGTCAGGGTCCTCGTCTACCTACTCCAGTCTGCAATCTTATTACATGCTTACTAGAAGCATGTTTAGAGCGCAGACTGTTGGGAGAGAATTGAGGTTGATAAATTTACCAACACTCAGTGGAGAGACAACTTAGGATGCCTCAGAGAGCTTTCATGAAACTGTGCCAGCTGACAAGGAATGTTGTTAGTCCCAGCATGGCCATACCTCTCATCATAAAACTCTTTGCAGAGTACTCAAAGTCTCTTTATTTAATGAGCAAATTTCAACTTTGCAAGCTAATGTGACAGAAGAGGCTGTAAATGAAGCCATTCCTTAATTTACCCCTTATCTCCTGGCTGATTCTTTTTCTTTGGACCTGTATGGATGTTACGCAACGAAGGAAATCTGAGACAATGTTTACAATGTTTACATGAACAAATAATCGTAGCACTGCGGAGAAATCCAGCTGTGGTTGGGAATTTCCTTAAGGGCGAAAAATTTTGATGGTTACTGAAACGTTTCGTATCTTTCTACTTTTCCTCCGTCTGAGCGTACATGTTTTGTCTGAGTAGCTGAAGCTCAGCTGTAATAGGATCAAAATCCCCCCCCCCCAAAAACAGAAAAATCATAGTGAAAAATATATATTTATTCAGATAGTAGGCTTTTGGAAGCCTTTGAATTCAGCGTGACTGAACCTTTACCTACCATGTTTAAAAGGCAATAGGTGGGAACCAACACATTTAAATTCTACCTGTTAAAAACAGAATGGTCAAGTATTTCTCTAGAATCGGGGCAGAAGATATAAAACGCTCAACTTTCCAGAAGTACCTTTAAGCTAACATTAGTGTATGTATACCGTAAATTTCGGACTATAAGCCGCTACTTTTTTCCCGCTGTTTGAACACTGCGGCCTATAATACAGTGCGGCTGATAGATGTTTTTTTTCATGGCGCGAAAAACAGACGAAGAGAAATCCTTCACCAAAACTGGCCGCATGCGAAGGTTTCTCAATGCGTGGAGCTGTGTGAAAACATCCAGCATCACCGGCGGGTTTCTGAAGGCTGGGCTGCTGCGGGATGAAGAGGACCGCGAGTGCTCAAGCGAGAGCGACAAGGATGAGACTGTAGTCAGTGACAGCATCCTGAAGTTGTTCCATTCAGACACCGAGGAAGAGGACTTTGAGGGTTTTAGTGCGCAGGAGGAAGAAGAAAGTAATTAATAACTTTTCCTGGTCGGCTGCAATGTTCTGTGCATTGTTCAATTAAAAGTACCGGTATATGCAGCGTTATTTGCGTGTTACCGACACATACGTATATTTAAAGGAATAGTACACCCAAAACATGATTAGCCTTCATTTTCTACTCACCCCCATGCTGAACAACACTCTGGAGTACTTTTTTGATATCTCAAATGCATCTGGAGATCTGCGAGGCTTTTTGCTGTCTGCTGACATTCAAATATTTGGAGGTCTATGGTGCCCGAGGCAGAAAGGTCCATAAAAGTCCACAAAAAACGTGTCAATATTCCTCCATACTGCTCGTCCAATGTATTCCAAGTGTCCTGAGTGGGTAGCATCCAGAATTTACTCGAAACGAAGTCATTTAGAATGTTTTTAGAGCATAAACAGTAGTGTATAGGATTTCCTGAAAGCGCGCGCCTGTGCGTTCACGACGCTACGGAAGCCGGCAGACCACCCCAGATGAAAGTGCGCATTCAGCGTCTGCTCTGCCGATAATGCAAGCGTAGAAGAAGAAATGTGCTGTTTACCTGTGCAAAGAAAGAAACAACGAAAGAAAAATGTCTGAGGACTTCAGTGTTGAGGAAGAGCATGAGTTCTTTGCTGAGCTGAATGCGCACTTTCATCTGGTTTGGTCTGCCGCGGTTTCCGTAGCGTCGTGAACGCGCTTTTAGGAAATCCTATACACTACTGTTTATGCTCTAAAAACATTCTAAATGACTTCGTTTCGAGTAAATTCTGGATGCTACCCACTCAGGACACTTGGAATACATTGGACGAGCAGTATGGAGGAATATTGACACGTTTTTTGTAGACTTTTATGGACCTTTCTGTCTCGGGCACAATAGACCTCCATTATTTGAATGTCAGCAGACAGCAAGAAGCCTCCCAGATCTCCAGATGCATTTGAGATATCAAAAAAGTACTCCAGAGTGTTGTTCAGCATGGGGGTGAGTAGAAAATGAAGGCTAATCATGTTTTGGGTGTACTATTCCTTTAAATGTGTTACAGGTAGTTTGAAAAAAAACCCATTCATTATATGTACCGTATTTGTTTGTTTTATCATATGGATTAAATCAAACGTTAAAAATATGCTCACATGTAATATCTTTATTTTTAAATATCTCCTACAACGTGGGAAACCTGCGGCTTAAAATCCGGTGCGGCTTATAAAAGTACAAAATTTATTTTCTTTCTAAAATTAGAGTGTGCGGCTTGTAATCAGGTGCGCTCTATAGTCCGGAATTTATGGTATATTTGAGCTCTTATTTGAGGTGAAATAATAGCTCACAAAAGTCAAACATTTGCACCAAATTCTCATATTTAAAATCCACTGAAGTCTCTTGCTGTTTGACTTTCTGGTAAGACGTGAAGCTAACTTCCTAATGTTGCGTTTCATTGTGATCCTACAGCTTGCAGAAAAGGGGAAATCGTTTGTCGACATTCAGGGACTCACTGCATCGACTATGGAGATCTTGTTGGACTTTGTGTACACAGAGACGGTTCTTGTCACAGTGGAAAACGTGCAAGAACTGCTTCCTGCAGCATGTCTGCTGCAACTTAAAGGTATGTTTTTCATAGGTGGATATTCCAGTTTTTATTTGATCAAGGTTGTTTTATTTAATTTAGGCAGAGACAATCTTCAGTTGGTATTTTCCTCAGGTGTTAAGACGCATGTTTTTAAAAGTCTCGTTATTTTCAGCTATGATTAACTTCCGTGGTGTTGAAACGGTAACTGAGAGTGATTCTCAGTCACAGAGATAAAGTTTGGCTTTTTAAAACTAAAATGACCTCAGCGGTTCTGAATTGGAGACTTTTAGTGACTCGTAAGTCCTGTCTGTCTGGGTCTTGGGTCAGTGTGATTGGAAGGTGTTTATATACAAACATAATGCTGTTTTTCTCCAGGGGTGAAAAGGGCGTGCTGCGATTTTCTGGAGAGTCAGCTCGATCCGTCCAACTGCCTGGGGATCCGCGACTTCGCCGAAACTCACAACTGCCTTGACCTGATGCAGGCCGCCGAGCTCTTTTCCCAGAAGCATTTCTCCGAGGTGGTTCAGCACGAGGAGTTCATGCTCCTGAGCCAAACAGAAGTCGAAAAGCTCATAAAGTGTGATGAAATCCAGGTAGGATTGATTAGCGGAGGTCTGACGTTGGATGCTTCTAAATCCGTTTTGCAGGATATGAAAAACAGAAGACCTGCTGCTATTGGCAGTTTGAAGAAGAGTGAATTTGTCTTGAATTTTCCACTTTTCTTCTTCTCTTTTCACAACCTGAGCATGAAAATAATAACAAGCATTGACTTGTAACTTTAACACTACCCACCCACCACAATTTTTGGTTTTGTGGACTGGCCTGACGGTGAAATAGCAGGGAAGTGAACCTGATTTAAGTTTGCCTTTGCCAGGAAATTCCTGTTTTCCAACCACATGCCTCGTTTTTCTGAAAACACATTATCTTAGCATGATATACAGACCATCAATTGTTTCAAAATGTTGTTCCTGGGATTTTTGTTGTTTTAAAGGGAAAACAAGACTATACATGTAGAAATAAGTCACGGATAATTTCCCCTCAGTTAAATCAGCCTCTGTCATCTTGGAGGATTTTAGGGGTTGTTTGACCTCGGGCTGATTGCACTTTTACATGTTCACATTGTAAAATGAAATTCCTGTGAAAGATCTACATTGTGGTTTCAAGCTGAAAGGAAACTGAAAATGAAATGTCCTGCAAAATCTGCTTCATATAAATATGCCGATACTGAAACTAGGGAGGAAAAAAAATGTTATTTTAAAGCCATTTCCAGTAAAGAAAGTTGTTTTTGGGATGTACCCACCTTTCACTTACGCATTATCACTTTGACTTCTGTAATTTGTGTATAAATTGCTTTAATGTGAGCAGAGAGTGTGATTTGGTGTAATCCTTCAGGAATTAGCAAAACTTTGCTACAAGGCGAGAAAATGCTTTTGGCAATGTAGTACATATCTGACAAGCAATACCCTGTGGGTTTCCCTACATGGCCTGTGATATAGTACAACCTACCACATATTGCCTAAATGCAGATATTGCAACAATGCTGCCATTGCTGTTTTGAGGATTTTTGCCAGTATGTAGTAAATGCAGCTGGTATAGTTTATTCATCACAGCCTTAAATGTTTCTCTGTGGCAATAAAGGAAATAAACTAAATGCAGTCTGCACTAAAATGTAAATAATTATAAAAATATTAATATTCTGTATTTTTGTATTTGAATTTAATGTGAAATCATGGGCACAGAGTGTAAAAAAAAAAAAAAAAAAAAAAAAGAATTGGGTAAAAGAGATTGAATTTTTGCAGTTAGAAGTAGCCGATGTGGGGAAGCATGATGGGAAGTATTTCCCATAAGTCTGTTTGACCAGTTCAGTTGGTTATTATATATTGCTGCTAAAATTAGGGGTGTAAATTAGAATCGTTTTGTATTGATGCATCGATCCAACAGCCGACGATCCGATGCATCGACACGTCCGCAAGAGAATCGATTCATGTATTTTTTTTTTCCTCAGGTCTATTTTTATCCATTTGCTCCTGGGCGTAATTCTCCCTCCCATGCTGCGGTGGCGCTAAACCTATTTTGCCCTCCTACCTCGCTTCCTGGTTATACTGTTTTTTTTTTATTGAATATATAAGAAAACAATAACAATCTCAAATAACAAGTCAATAACAAATATTTCAATACAAGAAGAAATATCACAACTCCTGCTTTTGAAAAATACAATTAAATGCACAGCCTGGAACAAAGTATAAAATAAAATAAAATAAATAAAAATAAATAAAATTCCTGGTTATACTGTTACAGCAGTGTGTTGCAGTAAGCTTGACACAGACATTTTTAAATTATGCCCAACATTGAAGCGTGGTCTGAGCTACTCGCTGTGGGTCTAGATACGGCCGAGGCGGCGAGGAAGTGGGGGCGAGTTTAGTCCGACGACGGAGGGACATGAGGGCCAAAAAGGGCAGGGATACAGGGGGAAAAAGGGTCCCAGCGTTCTCGCGCACCTCGCTCTTCTAGCGGGTCAAACTTCACGAGTTGTTTTCCGCAATTTCTGTCATAAAAACAAAACAATCCAGCCTCTGTCTGCGGCACTGTTTGCGGTGAGCTACAATTTGGGAGAGGTGCAGCGGAGCGTCTGTGGAGGGGGCGCGACGTCTGGAGCCGAGGTATTGAATTGCAATCATTGCACTGATTATGTGCAGTATTTTTTAATGCAACTTTTCTACTTGTGTTATTTGCTGTTGTTTCTAAAAAGAAATGCATAACAATATTACAGCTTTCATTGATTTGTTTCAAACTTGAAACTTTGTTTAGCCTGTAAGGTGCAAAAAAAAAAATTTCCGATTAATTGAATCGAATCGTATCGTGGTGTATTCTTTAGAATCGAAAATAATCAAATCGTTTGGTCAGGAAATCGATACTGAATCAAATCGCCATGATGGATGTGCCAAATGATTGATAATAATAATCATAGTTAATCATTTAAAACTTTTATAAAGTAATTGTCAGTTATTTGATTATCAGGCTGCTTCTTCTATCAGCATTAGCTGGAAAATGTTAGAAAGGGAAACACAGCAGCTTATAGTTGACACTTTGAAATTAGGTCAGAGGCGCCTTTCTAGTAAAAAGTTTCACATTTTGTATCTTTGCGAGCAGAAAATGTGCTGTGTTCAAAGTGATAAACCAACTGAAAGTAGCACTAGAGAAAAAGATATGGCTTTCCAACTGTTTCATTGGAAAAGGGAGGCGTGCTTTTGTGCGAGCAGAGTTGTCTGTGCTGAGTTTGCCAAGTGAACCTGTGGCTTATAAACTGCACCAGCTGCTTCATTAGGTAACGCAGCCCTTCACTGCCTTCAAAGAGCAAATCCTTAGTGGTTTGTTTTACAGTAATGATGCCAAAAATGCTTCTCTGTGATGATATGTCTGTTTTCAAATTTTGCTGTGGAGAATTTTCCTGCAAGAACAAGATCGATTTAAAATATTGTATGGATTTTTCCTTTTTTTTTTATTATTCTTGCTTAAAACCATTGTCTGTGATTAAGTTTAACCCTTCTTGTTTAAATCAAAGTTTGTCTAAACCTGTGAAAATGGTCTAGTCACAGTCCAGAACTAAATCCATGTAAGGATTTGAAAACAGACGATTTTTATCCCTTCTGCCCGACTTCAACAACTTGAAAAAGTACAATAAATTCAATATCTTGACTTGCAAAGCTGGGGGAGACGTACCACTGGAGATCCAGAACTTGATCTAGAATCAAGGAGTACTAATGAACCTTCATTTTTATTTTCTTTTTTTATTATTATTTTAAACAATACAAAAAAACTATCCCTTTTTTTTCATTTCACTATTATGCACTGTTCAGTATTAATCAATCAAATTAAATTCTCAAAAATACATGTGCGGTTGTAATGTGAAAAACAAAAATAAATTCCAGAGCTGTATAAATATTTTCCCAGACTCTATCTGTTGTTTACTGGTTGTTGTTCATTCTGCTCAACATTCCTGCTATTTATGGGGTTTAACTGATCTTCCTCCATGCCTCTTATTTAAAGATAAACATTTTTATCTACATGTGTCCCTTCGCTGTGATTATGTTTCGCTTTAAACTGCTGGTGTTTTTTTGTGTCCAGGTGGATTCAGAGGAGCCTGTTTTTGAAGCCGTGTTGAACTGGGTCAAACACAACAGGAAAGAGCGAGAACCGTACCTCCCGGACATGCTGGAGTTTGTCCGCATGCCGCTCCTCACCCCCCGCTACATTACCGATGTCATCGATGCCGAGGTGAGCCGGGCGACCCGCAAACAGGTTGTTGTGTAATCAGGCGCCCGACGTCAGATGAAAGATCTCCTGCTGAAGCATTTATAACACCATAATTAAACAGGTTTTCACATGTTTTAGCCTCTCATTCGATGTAGCCTGCCTTGTCGAGACCTTGTTGATGAGGCCAAAAAATTCCACTTAAGACCGGAGCTGAGGAGTGAGATGCAGGGTCCTCGCACACAAGCCAGATTAGGTAGGAGCCCTGCTCTCAGGTGCAACTGATTTAGGTGCATGTGTCCGACACTGAAGCGTTTTGAACACATTCCATATTCCTAGGTGCCAAAGAAGTCCTGCTGGTTATAGGTGGGTTCGGCAGCCAGCAGTCTCCAATCGATGTTGTAGAGAAATATGATCCCAAAACCCAGGAATGGAGCTTTCTACCCGTGAGTGTTGAGTTATTTTTCAAAAAGTATTTTAAGGTTTTAACTTGTGTGGTGGTTTATTTGATGCTGACTTTTATGTCCACACCAGAACATCGCCCGTAAAAGACGCTACGTCGCCACCGTGTCTCTACACGATCGAGTTTACGTCATCGGGGGCTACGACGGCCGGTCGAGGCTCAGCTCTGTGGAGTGTCTGGACTACACAGCCGATGAAGACGGTGTTTGGTACACCGTCGCCACCATGAACGTACGCCGCGGTCTCGCTGGAGCCACGACTCTGGGAGGTAGATATTTTCAGTTTAGTTAGGTACTATTGTTGGAGACAGAAATGACTTTCAGGAGCAAAAGTCATGAATTTAGTTAGTCAGCATGGATGTTTTTTGATATTTTGCAGATATGATATATGTTGCTGGCGGCTTCGATGGCAGCCGACGGCACACCAGCATGGAGCGATACGATCCGAATATTGACCAGTGGAGCATGCTGGGAGATATGCAGACTGCTAGAGAGGGAGCTGGTCTAGTGGTGGCCAGTGGGCTTATATATTGTCTCGGTATGATGTTCACATAATGTCTGTTACAAATATTTTTGCTATTTCATAAGCTAAACCTCATTTAGAGGAAGATTGTTCTGCACTGAACATGTCTCTCATATATTTGATAAAATCTCTTTTTTTTTTTTTTTTTTTTTTTTTGATGAAAAGGAAACCTGGCAGGTTGCTTTGCCTCATTAACTTTACAAAAATAACAAAAGAAATACTGATCCAGAATTTCTTTCTATGTGAAAGACGAGTAGATTTAAAGACAGATGAGCTCTGAGCCAAGAGACGAATAAATCCTCTGGGCTCTAATAGACTAATTATAATGATTTATATTATAGATGATGCTTTCTAAGCTCTGATGTGATGCTTGAAAACAACTAAAAGTTTCTCTATATAATTTCAATACTTCATATAGCAAAAGGTAGAAAACCTCCATAATAAGGAAAGCCAACTTCATTTTGGCTAGTAGCACTTAGAAGGTTCTAGTTAAGTGTTACGTCCCCTGGCTTAGTCTAGGGGGTGTAAGGGACCAACATAAATTTAGACAGTGAACGAAGGAGTCAAAAGGGCATTTTAAAAGTTTTATTCTGCCATTTCTTTTGAATAAATTATGGTAAAAGCTTTAGGGATAGCCCGGGCCAAAATAACAAACAAAACAACCCTAAAGAAAAAAGAAAAGTGGACTTGCCTAACTCAATAAGAAACCAAAATATACAAACCTACAAAATTACCTACCTAACCAACACATAAAAAGGGGAAACTGGGGTTAAACAAAAGGGCAGCTCTCCCCTACAAAAACCATCCAAGCAGGTTTACTTAACAGCCCATTAGATTCAACAAGGAACACAGAGATGTACGGCAGGCAAATGCCTCAGAGGCCTGAAGTACCAACCTGACTCCGCCAGATGGATTTGCTCCGCATATCCATCTGGAAACCTTCCGTTGAAGAAATTTTGGGAAGGGGTGAAAATACTGGTTAGCTGATTGGCCTATGTTGGTGATAGACGGGCCAAATAAACCAATCAGATCAACGAAGCATAAGACGTACTAACAGAGCGACGACGAAGAGGAGCCAATTGATAGATCAAACTCTCGCCGAAACCAGTCAGGAGAAGAGTAAAAACATCTTTTCCTCTGAGAAAAGCCTCCAGAGCAGTGTTTTGCTCTTCTTTCAGTGAAGAAATACTCTGTAATTCCGATAAAACTTGCTCGATAGCCACGCTAACGCTAGTTTCATCGGCTGAAGCCGCCATGTTCTTTAGACTGAACTGTCGCCCTTCTCGTTGCGTCACACCTCAACCTGCCTCAAAGCCAACGCTGATTGGACGTTCGTTTGGTGAACTGCTCCAAATTTTCTTTAACGCAGTCTCCAGACTGATCTGCGAGTGAAACCTTGAAACTTGCGAGATCAGGATGGTCTCACGAGGCTACTGAAGTACTGCTTCACAGGCCTTAAATAGTCTTCAGGTGATCTTGATTGGACAGACTCAGGAAGCAGTCTTAAAGGCGGAGCCTAAAAAAGAGCAAGGTGTTAATTGGATGCAAGAACGAAGACATTCACTTGACTGTATGGATGGTTTTTTTATACATTTCCTCACTTTACTGTGTTTTAATATGGTTTTACATGAAAGTGAGTGAATAATGAATGAAATACAGTTGTATGAAATTATAAAGGGAAGTGAAATGGGTCAGTGGTTTTCTGTTTTCTTTTCATCTAAGATGTTGAAAAAAACGGCATGTATTCAAATTGTTCTCACTTTAGTTTGGTTCCCTGAATGAAATAAGGTGCCTTTAAAAGTCACCTTGTATTTTCAATATGTAAAAGATGTAGAGACAGTGGAGTTGATGATGGCAGGACACAGAAAGGATCCCCAATAGTAGAGAGACCGCATCCAAACATGGCCGCTCTTTATGAACTGTGCCACAATATTTTATAAATATTATTGTCTACAATTACTTAAAATGTCAAAACCATATATTCTGGTATGTGCAGTTAATCACAACATACCTGTGAGGGGCCAAGTTAAAAACAGGAGCAGGCACGTGAATTAGAAAAGTAGGGTTTTTAATTTACCCAAAAAAAACTGAAGTTACAAAATACTGAGCTCATAAAAGGAGGTCAAAGAAAGAAGCTGAACTCAGGTAAAAATTTGAAGAAACAACAAACCATCTGCATAAACAAAGAACACATCTGACCTCACACAGGCTTGACACACAAGAGTGTATATGCTGGCTCAGGAAACCATTAATGCACAATAGGGGTAAATAAACAAAGCAATCACCAACTACACTAAACACCACAGTAAAGGTAACTTTGCTAATGTACTAAACACCAAAAAAAGTAGAAGGAAAAGGTCCTAATCGTTATATGCAAATATTCATTTCAATAGAAAAGCTTATTTAATAAAAAATAAAAAAAGAGCTTATGGCCTCTCTACAGTTGCACTTATTGGCCTCTTCAACACTAATGGTGCAGTCCAATCGGGCCATTGTGCTGAAGTGTGCTCAGCCTTGGCCAGTATCTTTCAGCCATCAGCTCCCGGGCATCACAGCAATTAAGTAGAAGAAACAAGAGTTAATCATAGATAAAATAAAAAAATACATCGGTAAACTAAATGTGCGTGTTTACAAAGAACAAAGGTGTTTAAACCACCCAATAAACATTTTATTGCAAGCTAAAGTGCTGTTTAAAGGGAGACTTAGTGAATTTAATGGAGTGTAGCCATAGGTTTGGTCATCACAATACCTATGAAATGCTCTGTATTTAATTTGAGCTGCTACAAACATAACAGGTAGCCTGAAACCCCACATTACCTGGCTGATTCAAGGCTGTGCTAACTTGGGATTTCCATTGCTACCACACAGTTAGGCTAGCAGCCAAACCGACTCTCTGCTCATCTGAAATCTTTAAAAGCACATCATTTGAATTCACTAAAAGTACTGATGGTGTTATGACCAGTGATGGGACTAACGGCGTTGAAAGTAACGGCGTTACTAACGCCGTTACCTTGTTTTAGTAACGAGTAATCTAACTAATTACTTTGACTGTAACTATAACGCAGTTACAATTGCAGACACCCCGTTACTGCGCGTTACTCAGGCCGCACAATGAACCTTTTTTCATGATAGGACTCGTGCGCGCCTTGTCATGAGAGAGGGGAGGATGAGAATGGCTGATGTATAGTGAGATTCCGTCTGTCAGTTGGGTAGGTGGGTGTTTCCGCTGGCGGGTGTTAACGTACAGCACACACAGAGAGATGGAGAGTGAGGATGACTCCAGCAGCAAAACAGCGTTTTCCACATGGAAATACCGGTGTTACGTCGAGCTGCATTTCCCCATCGCATACGGTTTCCCCTGCATCTCTGCACAGCGCAGGCGGCACGAGTCACCGTGCAAGCGACAGGAAACGCGCATGCTCGCTAAAGGATGGATGGATGGATGGTTGGATAGATACTCTGCCTTTTCAACCTACTGTATTTTTTATTTTAAACATTATTTGATGGCCTTTGTGGCAGGGATGGAGATCCACATCTAGATAGACAGATGGATAGATAGATGTTGCAGTATCTATAACAACCCAAACACACAGGATTTCGGAATTAGACATCCCCAGTTATTCATTTCATATACTCACCAGATCTGAATGCCCTGTTAAAAAACTTTACATCGCGTTCCCCCCTGATGTCATTTACGTTGAGTTGCAATAAATGCAAAACTCTCTGCAGGTTCTTGTCTTTGTCGTCCGCTCTATTAAGCTGGCTTTAGAAACACACGGCGAGAAGGTGGGGGCTGGGTGGAGAGGGTTACGGGGGCGAGAAACACAAAAGTAACGCAATAGTTACTTTAACTACTAACTAGTTACTTTTATTGTGGAGTAACTCAGTTAGTAACTCAGTTACTTTTTGGGAGAAGTAACTAGTAACTATAACTAATTAATTTTTTCAAAGTAACGTGCCCAACACTGGTTATGACTATGTTTGTGCTTAAAAACGTCTTGAAACGTGAAAACGTAAGGATCTAAAAACTATACATTTGCAGCGCCTTGCGTTGATGCTCACAGCTCTGCTCTTTCAGCATTCCCAGGAAAAATGAAAAGGTCCTACCTGTCACCAGAAACTAAATTATGCGAGTACATTTTTCCTGAAACCCACCCTGGGCTCTATAAAAGCTCTTATGAAACCTTCCATTTTATGTACAGTGGAAAAGGGGCTTATGCCACAGTTTTGTATGGCTGTAGATCTAAAGTTAGTTAGATTGACCCTGTACCATTCAGATCTTACAAACTCATGTAACGGATGAGAAAAGGAACGACTTAAGGATAAAACAGCTTTAAAAATATATAAAGATATAAATACTATCAGCTTTTAATTAAAGCATTTTTTCTACTTTTACCTACAGGTGGTTATGATGGCCTAAATATTTTAAACTCAGTGGAAAGATATGACCCTCACACAGGCCACTGGACCAGCGTGACACCCATGGCCACGAAGCGATCAGGTAGGTTAGAAAATAAATTAATTAAAAAATTAATGTTGCTCACAGTCTGACACAATGACTTCTGTTCAGGGGCTGGTGTGGCGCTACTGAACGACCACATTTATGTTGTGGGAGGGTTTGATGGCGTTTCACACCTCGACTCGGTGGAGGTTTACAACATCAGGACAGACTACTGGACCACTGTGGCCAGTATGACGACTCCTCGGTGTTACGTGGGCGCAACCGTCCTCAGAGGACGACTCTACGCCATCGCCGGGTAAGATTAAGTGTTTGTTCAGTGGGCTTAGTTTTCTTTTAGCTTCTCCTCATTTGTAATATTTTATTTTTTTCTTGCATTTTTGTAGCTTAATGAATTAATGTTTTTATTTTAGAGATAAATTATTTAAATTGAATTGTAAGAGGACTTTATCTCATCCAGTAACCATTGCTCAGGCTGACAAAAAGAGTCCAACATTAATATCACTAACAGCTTCGGGGGGGCGCCAACACTAAAAGCTTAAGCTAACATCTTTACATTAGTCAGCCATAAGTGTAGCACTAGTTCAAACACAAAGTAGACACATTGTGTGGGATATGTTGCAGGTTTTTTACCACATAAGGTCTTTCACACCTTCTGAAGCTCGAAGTCTTTACATCTGCTTTGTCAGCAGTACATGAAGAAACATGCCGCCTCCAACCCAAAACCTCATAATAGTCATCTTCTGCTTTTTAGTCTTGTATTTTTAGACTAAAGAGCTGCGATCTTAAGAACATGTATTGTAAGACTGAATAAAGAATGTTTAAAAAGCTCAAATTCGTTTTGAGTTCTTTCCCCTTTAACATAATTTAAGGAATGTAAAAAGAAAACCTTACAGAAAAACCCCAGCTTTTTCTTAAAAAGAGCAGATTTTCTGGACTAAATATTTAACATCTTACAAGATTGACTGTCAGTCAGTTAGTTAAGCTTTATGTATGGAAAACTATACACATACAGGTCCACCTAATGAAAAATAAATAAGCGATAAAATGCATCTAGTGCTTCTTTAGTTTTTTAGATATTATAACAAATCTGATCTGTTACCGTATGAAATGTAAAATCAAGAAGTATTTTGAAGAGAAAACATGAAGTACACTCAAAGTTTAAAAGCAACATTTTTAGAGCAGAAAATAAAGTCGAGGAACACGCTGGAGAATCTAAATAGCAGAATAAGACGTAAACTTCCAATAGTGTCTCCACTGTGGTTCAAACTCAGTTCTTCTGATTTCTTCTAGATACGATGGAAACTCCCTCCTCAGCAGTATCGAATGTTATGACCCGGTTATCGACTCCTGGGAGGTCGTCACCTCCATGGCAACCCAGAGGTGCGACGCAGGAGTCTGTGTTCTGCGGGAGAAGTAACCCTGCGTCCGCCACAATGAGGACGAGAACAGAACAGGCAGTTAAGACTCTATTGAAAATGTCGCTACAAAGTAGAACCACAGAGGAAGGATGCTAATTAGTCAAGATTTTGAATATCCAAGCTGGTTCTGTGAACTGAAGGGTTAATCACCAGTCGGACCGTTGCTATGGAGATTGAGCCTTACTGTGGTAGACTTCGCATCACTTCCAAGGAGCCCATGACGGCTTGCATGACTCTACGGTGGTGTCTGTTGTCACGTGAGATTATTTTTTCAGAACATTTTCCAAGTGCAATATATTTTTATCCATCAAGAAGAAAACGATGGAGTGGATTAAGACTTTACGTGCTGCTATATGCCTTATGACTTTCACCTGCATCAAACATGTTGCCTCCCATCTGACGGAAATTACATTGTCTTATTATGAAGTGAACTGATTCAGCATATGCATGCTCATCAGTGAACAATAATAACAGGACTTTTGAATGGAAATCGCTTTAACACAGAATTTATTTCTTTCAATCAAATCATATATAAAGATGAACCTTGTTTTAGAAAAAAATTGAGCTGTGCTTCATGATTTGTATTTCCCTCCAATTTGAATTGAACATTGAGATCAAGGTTTCAAGTATCAGATGAAAAGGGTTTCTTTGTGGGTTTTTTTTTTTTTTTCCCCTCAGAAAATGGATTTAGGCAAACTTGTAGGATGCAACGCCTGAATGTCACTGTTGTCTGAAAACTAAAATAAAAGCTCTCAGAAATTAAAGACTTGAGTGACAAAATGTTTCATGATTACATCACATAGTGGCTGCATCCGAACTTTCGCCCTAATCACTATATAGGGCACTACATAGGGATTCTGCCATTTTAGATGGGTGTCCGAACATCTAGGGCGTTTCTCAATTCACGTAAAGTCCGTTCTTTGCGAGAACGCAGGAAGATCGGACTTGACGAGAACGCGAACACGCAAGCACGTATGTGTATTGGAGCAGAAGCGTACTCGTGACGTCATCACAGGCAACGTTGTTTAGCATTTCTTTAACAGTCAAAACTATTTATTCCCTACACAAAACATTTTGAAAACAATATTTTTAATTTCTAAAGCTTAAAAAACAGTAAAAAAAATTACCGAACGGCAAAAAACCGCCATCAGAACGAGCGGTAGTTCACACATAACTAGACCGAGAGAAGTGCACTACAGACGGGGTAAATTTAGCCCTGGCTGCGGTTACCCTCGGAGGTCTGCTGGTCACTCTGGTCCGCTCAACGTCGGACTTTTTTTTTTTTTTTTCGCACTAACTCTGTAAACAGACCACACAGGGAGGCTTAAATGTATAATGTTATCGCCTCAAACGATTTCAAAACGTACTTTTGAAGAACAACAGCAGCAGAAAAGGGAATGTTTAACTTACCACTGTGAGCGCTGTCTGGAATCAAGCTGCGGCCGCGGGGCATTCTGGGGAAGCGGTCAGTCTGAAGAACGCACAAGTCTGCTCTGATGCATGCTCGATAAAGAGGGCGGGGCGAGAACAACATCCGGGGATTTAATGCGTTCTCGATCTGGTGTTCTTGAGAATTGGAACGGTACTTGGGCTGAGGCTGATGACGTGTCACGAGCACACGAGAACGCTCAAGAACGCATATTGAGAAACGCCCCTAGTGGATGAAAAGTAGTGGACTCGAAATTTCCCATAATTCTCCTTAAAAAGTAGTGAATATTTATGGTCACTAGATGTGTAGACATATCCCAGATTGCTTTGTGAGAGCTCTACTCACAAAGCATCTTGGGATGCTGTGTGGGCAGGCGGAGTTACATGATCAAGGAGGAGAGAAAAGTAGAGATCATTTGTCAAAACGGTTGGTTAACAGAGTTCACTATAAAGTCCACTGTATAGTCCCAGTGAGTCAGAAAACCCAGGTGAGAAAAGTACGGTGGCCCTGAAGTACAAATCACATAAACAAATCATTAACTACAAATTTTTAAAAAAGAACGTATTCAAAAACAACGTATTCAGAAACATAATGGCATTAACTTGAAACATGAGACCTTGCTGACTGGACGACAGCAGTGCTTGGCTTTTAAACAGGAAGTCATTCTGACTTTACTGTTCAAACGTTCAATTACCGAGCATAAGCAGAATGACTTCCTGTTTAAAAGCCAAACGATGCATCCAATCTGCAAAGTCTCATTTTTAAGGTTAATGAGCTTATGTATTTAAAAATGCTGTATATGAATATGTTGTGTTTTTGAAAACGTTTCTGAATACGTGGTATTTTTGAAAATGTTTTTGCGTTTTCCAGTTAGTAGTTGTATTTAAATATTTGATGATGTGCTTTGTACGTCAGGGCACCGTAGAAAAGTCAGCATTTATCACCACTGAGAGCTCTGCAACCTTTCAAAGCAACTCTGTACCAGTCATTTTACGGTCATTATTGTTTTGCAGTTTTATTAATTACAATAAAATCAAATTTTTTTCTGCATCTACATTTGAAGAGATTTTGTTGGTTTTCTTTTTCAAAAATTTGCTCTAAAGCCATTAAATTTGGTTGAGCTGCATTAAAATAACCTTTAGGACTCTTATCACTAATCGTAATCTACCTGCAAAATAAATCGGTTATTAATTTTAGTGTTTGAAATTTAATGCGTAATTCTACAAATACTTTTAGTTTCTCCCTTTTGAAAGTGAAAAGAATGAGCCTCATGAAAGAACTATTTATACACGCAAACTTTTCTATAATCATTCGTAAAGTGATTTAGGAGTTCTTTTTATACTTCTTTTTTTTTTTTTACTATTGTAACAGTAAAACCAAGTCCTTTATAGCTCATTTACAGTGATTTATTTCACTGTTTGGCTTTCACTGGTGCCTTAAAGCTGCAGCTCAGATCTCTGTCAGCAGATTTTTCAATCTTTGAACCAATAAAGTTTTTCTTTGTCTTCATTATAAATATACTGAGGCATTACTGTTCAATCTTAGGTGAAATTCCTTCTTCAATTTCCCAATGTCATTAGTATAAAATGTTTTAAAAACCTAAGGCCCCAACACAGAGCCTTGTGATACTCCACATATTTTTTTTTTTTTTAGCTTTGATAAGTCTCCATTAAACTTAACAGTTTTCTGTTTTTCAGATAAGTGTTCCGAAACGGATAAGTACAGAAGAGAGGACTAAAAATAGGTCTATGTTAAAGTTTCTTTTTTTACTACTTAGATAAATCGAATATCTTTTTTTCCCTGATTTTCTCTTACAATATTTTGTGACAGAAAAATTAGTAATTAATATTAAAGATTCAGACTTTGAACAAACGTTAAGAGCAGCATATATTTTTCCCTGACCTCTGCAAGTGACCATAAATCTTGAACGTGACCAGAACTACAGTTTTGTGTGAGAACTGGAATGATGTTGAAGGAAAGTTACCGCCGTTCCCTCCCTCTATCCATCAGCTCCCTCCTCTTCATGTCTTATCAAAACTAGCAGACAAAGGCAGCCCAGCGGACATATATAAAGAGGGGCATTTAAAGCAGCACAGAGTCAGCAGAGACACGTCCCAGGACATTACGCCAAATGCTATTCTTTCATTCTCTGGATCATCATGGTAAGAGAATTGTTCGGAAATATAGTGTTTCTTTTTTTTCATTGCATAATTTTTTATATAGATACCCTTTTGCATTGTTTAAATGTCATATATTATTCAATCAACATCTGAAAGAATCCAGTTCACCTAAACATACTTTAAGACATTTATAAAAAGAAAAGGTTTAGTTAATTAAAAATATAGCGTCCACCTATGTTTTTGAAAGTACAAGTCTCAGAAGAGACCTACTTTGCTATCTTGTCCTCTTTAGTTTTTATGTTTATCTTACAAATGTCGCTCAGCAGTGAAAAATCATCTAATGGGATGTTCTCTCTCCGGGAGAGACGAGATCAAATTCTCAACAAGTTGAAACAGGGCTGCTTGAAATGCTTACAAACTGCAGCAACAGAGTGCTGGAATAAACTTGTCTTTTGTTGAGCATTGTAAATAAAAAGTATGCAGCGTATTTTTTTTTTTTTCTTCATATTAGTCCACTGTACTTTTCCTTAGCCGATGCAACAAAATCTGCTCCAGGTATGCATTTGATTCAAATCTGAATGACAATCAAGCTAAGGCTAATTATTGACTGGATCATTAATGAAGAATTTTAGCTTAGATAGCTATGTATATGTATATAAATTAATAATAAATTTGTGTATATATGTATATATGTGTATACATGTACAAGAAACATATATGTGTGTGTGTGTGTATATATGTTTCTTGTATGTTTCTGTGCTGCAGTCAAGATTTTGTTTTTTTCGCGCTTTTTATTGTCATCACACTGTCACAAGTACAGAGCGACCAATTGAATGCTCTGCATTTAACCCATCCCCTTGGGGAGCAGTTGGTTGCTATTGTGCTGTGCCTCGGGAGCAGTGTGGGGTTAAATGTCAGAACCTCTGGATTCCAAGCTCTATGCTCTAACCATTAGGCAGCCACTCCCTGAATATATAGGAGGAGGTTTAGTTTTTCTTATAGCCTTTAATTTTCCTTTTTTGTTTTTCTAAAATAGTCACAATGTGGAAAACAAAGTCCAGTGGATTGTTTTTTTTTTTTACTTTTTTACCTTTTTTGGAATGACTATAACAATTATTTATATTGTAGACTTCAAACACAGTGAAGAATAAGGCAGCCAGCAGGAAAGTGAGGGTGATGAGGGCCAGGATACAGAGGAAGGTCAGCATGATCAGGACACTGGGCACCTGACCATACTGAAGCCCATAAATATATAAAATCCAAAACAACGACTTTGATGGAGTTGCTTCCTTTTCTAGGAGAGTGTAAACTGAATGTGGAGGGAAGAGATCCTATGGACTGTTTCAGACATCTGTCTCCAGCTCATCTCATTGATGACATAGTGTAAAACACCAACTTGTATGCTATCCAGAATGGGAAAGGAAATCTGACAGGAGATGAAATTCAGATGTTTTTAGGGATCGATTTGATCATGGGGTGCATTCGGTATTGAAGGGCAGGAATGTACTTGTCAAATGAACATGGACTATGACTTGGAATAATTGGTAAAGCCATGTCTGTGAACAGATATGAGCAAATCCTAAGATACCTCCACTTTGTGAATAATAAAGGCCTTCCTAAGTACAATTCAGAAGACATTCAAGGCAGCAGCAAATCCTGAGGAATTTCAGTCAGCTATGAGTGTCATTGGTTTCCTTATTCACTTCTAAACATTGTGCCTATATAGTGTAAAACATTTAACAAAATATGTTGAAATATTTTTCAAAGCATAAAATGAAACAATGGTTTCTATTTTTACAACAGAATGCTAGATCATTATTTTTTTTTATAAATTCATAGTATTTTATATTGAGTTCTCAGGTGCGCGTAGTCAACTCCAGTGGACATATCTGTAACTTCATGAAACAGCATGACAAAAAAAAAAAATTTAAATACATTTTTTTCTAAATTAATTTAAATAAAATAATAATTAAAAGTCCTAAGAAGAATAAAATCCCTTGTAAAAAAAATCTTGATCAAGGTTTTCATAATTCATGCATCAGAGGGTTAATGACTAAAACATTGATTCCTGTGCTTTTTTTCATAAAGCCAAAAATCCCTTCTCATGGATTTTTAAGTCTTAAAAAGGATGTAGTAAGAAAATCTTTCATAAAAGTGCAAGATTTAAAGTTCTTGATACCACATTTAACTAAATGTACCTTGCAGCTTTACTCATCACGTAATTATACCTAATTAATTGTCCAGTATGAAATGCTCTTAAAACTTTGAATAAAACTCCGTAAAAATTCAAAAAATATCCACTGGACTTGGTTTAAACCAAGTCCAGTGGATATTTTGAATTTTTTTATATCTTTTATATTTTTTTATATTTTGAATTTTTACGGAATGAATATGACCTAGATGACTCCGAATCTTCATCATCACTTTGAATAAAAGTTCCTATTTTGAAAAGATTTATATAATTTCTATTCTAACAATGGTTTATAAAAGATAAAACCATCAAATATTATCTTTTCACATTAGTTCTTTTGTTTTTGTTGATGGTTTTAATAAAGCTAAACTTAAAGCTCATTCATATCTGGCTCTGAAACTGTGATCTGTGGCAGATTTTTGATCGGATTAATAAAACCGCAAGTTTAAACTATGTTTAAAAGTGCACAGATGGGTGTTAATCTTGCTAATTACTTGACTTATCAACATAAAACACCCTTAAAGGACAGTCTATTATTATTTATTCACATGAACAAGTCTGACTGAGCAAGTTTGTCCTGCACAGAGATTTGCTCAGTCTGTCAGCATCATCTTGTAGTCAGCTCTCTAGCACCACCTTCAGTTGGTCAAACCAAGAGCAAACTGATGAAAACCAAACTGTTTCCTTTGTTTCTGTCTTGTAAACCTGTTACCTCAGCTTTGGTTGGAGCAGATGTTAATGAACGATTGGTGCTAAACCGGAACAACCAGGTATGAACATTTATTTTAAGACAACAGAAACTACCTGACATTAAAACTGCTTTATGGTTGGTATGTATACAGGCTGTATATCTTTAGCACACAGGTGTTTTTCAGTTTGTTTTTATTACTCTTACTATTAGTTTAAATTATAACCCAGTAAGCATTTAAATGCCAAATTAGATTTTATTATTATTAAAGAGCCCCGGCATTTTATGAAACAGAATAAGAGGAATGATTTTTTTTTTAAGTTGGAAGATATACATGTTCTTCCAAATTTTTGTCATACAAAACATACAAAAATTTGATAATTGTTGCCAGTATTCATCTCATGCCTCTAGTTCTAAGCCCATAGCTTCTACAACCACCTTTTTTCTGTAGATATGAGGTTTAACTTTTCTCAGATATGTTTCTAACATCTTCACATATCTGCAGTAGAGTTTAAAGTTTTTGCTCATGCTTTTATGCAAAATAGCTTAAGCTCGGTCCGATTGGATGGATGCATGTGTGAATAGCAATTTTCAAGTGTCACCACAGATTCTTTGTGGTGTTCAGGACTAATGAGGTTAAACTAAATATAAAATACTTTAGTTAGTATAAGAACTTTTAGACCCTGTAGATTTGTGATTTTACCAGCTAGTGCTCTGGGTAGAGTTTCCATACCATTCGCCTCCATTGACCCTGCCACATCTTTCTTTTCAGACGGATCAGTGCACAGGCCTACAGCGCTTCCTCGTCTTTCATAGCTATCATTGGACTACAGCAAGAAATCCAAGTTGGAGTTTGCCATATACCCGGCTACCCAGGTGTCCACTGCAGTGGAGGAGCCCTACAACGCCATCGTGCCCTCCACACCACCTTGGAGCACTCTGATTGTGCCTTCATGGTGGACAACGAGGCCATCTACAACATCTGTCGCTGCAACAAGAACATAGAGACCCCTGGTTACATCAACCTCAACAGGCTGATCGGTTAAATTGTTTCCTCAATTACCGCCTCGCTTCGCTTTGATGCTGCCTTCAATGGTTATCTGACGGAGTTCCAGACCAGCCTGGTCCCTTTTCCATGTGTCCACTTCCTGCTGGTTACTTACTCGCCCATCATCTCAGCTGAGAAGGCCTACCATGAGCAGCTGAGCATGGCAGAGATCACCAGCTCTTGCTTCGAACCGACCAATCAGATGGTCTAGTGTGATCCTTGTCATGAAAAGTATATGGAATGATGCATGATGTACAAGGCGACGTTGTCCTGAAGGATGTCAATGCTGCCACAGCTAATATAAAGACCAGGCGCTCTATCCAGTTTGTTGACTGGTGTCCCACAGGCTTTAAGGTGATCCCCAATGGGCTTCAACTTATAGAATTAGATCCAGTATTTTTCAGGTCTTTATAAGAAAAAATAGCAGGTTTTCTCTTCTAACATTGTTCTCAATCCCATTATCTCAATTTCTACTTCCTTCCTTCCATCCTTCCTTTTTCCTAATGCACTGCTTGCTTAATATCTGGTATGCTTCCTCTCTCCTCCCCTGATGTTCTTTTTTTTTTTGTTATTTGCATTCTTCGTTATGTCCTACCTTTTTTGTATCTTTTCTTTCCTACCTCTTTGTTTCTTACCTTCTAGTCATATCTTTGTACTGTTACTTCCTTCCTTGTATCCTAGATCAAATCCTTCTACCTCCAACATTGCCTTGTGTCATTATTCCTTCCTTCCTTCCTTCCTTCCTTCCTTCCTTCCTTCCTTCCTTCCTTCCTTCCTTCCTTCCTTCCTTCCTTCCTTCCTTCCTTCCTTCTTCACTGTGTCCTGTCATCCATGTGTCCCTCCCTCTTTTTTCTCCCCTATTATTCCTTCTTTTTATTATTTCATCCTATTCTCTTCTTGTGTCATACCTGCCTTCCTTCCTTGATGTGATGTGTCCTTCCTTCCTTTCCTTAGTGAATTCCTTCTGATCTTCTCTCTCTTGTTCTGTTTTGTTAATATAATTTTTGCCTGTATCCTACCACACTCCCTCCCGTATGTCCTTCCCTTACTTCCTGTGTCTTTCGTCTCTTAAACCCTGCCGACTATAGTAATATCTGCTACAGATTCAAAATAACATAGTAAACCAGGGGTCACCAACCTTTTTCAGGCTTAGAGCTACTTCATGGTCACTGCGTCATAGGAAGGGCTACCAGTGTTGACCTATGAACTTGAGTGGTCGGCATTCACCTAAACTTCATACGTATTAAACCTATTTTTATTGCTTCTTTTAATTGATCATTTTCTTGTCATTCTCTCTTTTTTTAAATCTAATTAAACACTTACATGCTCTATATGATCAATGTGATGTAACGCTCTATAAATTATTACAAAACAAGAGCAACAGAATTAAATAAAATGTCTTTCTTTCGTTTTTTCAGAAAACGCTGAAGGCTCCCCATGTGGTCCTTGAAGGAGCTTTGGTGCCTGCAGGCATTGTGTTGGTGACCCCTGCTTTAGTCTTTTTAATTTTTGAAATGAACATTAAAGACCATTTACTCCGAATAAGAATAAAACAATAAGACAAAGAAGTTGAGAAGTGAAAACGATTATACTTTAAAGTGAGATTAGAGGAGCCCGTGTTGACATAAATAAATGTAGATTCAAATACGTCAGATCCCTTCTGATTTCTTTCCATCCCTCCACAGGTCAGCATTATTTACCAGCGTCCCACTGCGATGCTCGGCCAGAGGGCAGTGCATGCTGAGCAACACCCCCACGATAGCTGAGGCCTGGTCCCGCCTCAACCACAAGTTCGACTTCATGTATGCCAAACGAGCGTTCATCCACTGGTACTTTGGCGAAGGCATGGAGGAGGGGGAGATTACAGAAGCCAGAGAAGACAAGGCCTGTTTGGAGAAAGATTAAGAAGAACTGGGTCAGCTGAACTCTGAAGACAAGGATGAAGAAGTCTGAAATTTAGTATCTGGATTTTTTTTATGTTTTCCTAAAAGGACAGAGTTAGAAACTTCTTATTTCATTTTTTTTTCTTACTTAGCCTGTTGTTTTCAGAGGCAAAATTGAAACTGGACTTGAATTTTACTTTGAAATTAAAGGGAATTAATTTGTGTTGGAATTATTTGTTTAAACACATTGACCGTTCAGTTACGCATGGCACTAGCTTCACCACCTACTTTAAGTAACTTATAGTATAAAACCGGCTATTAAACAACATAGATTTTTAAAGAAGGTATTAAAACAGAATCTCTTTACTTCGTTTTGGGTTTTTTCTCCTACTTAAATATTTTTGGATCATCAAATTTTAATTTCAGAAATAAAACAAAAATGAACACAAATTGCAGATTTAAAATTATGATATTATGTATTAGTTTGCAACCCTTAGCAACAAAATTGGGAGTTTTGGTCTAGTGGCTAGAGTAGTGTGATTGTGCACTGAGAAGGGTGCAGGTACCTGGTTCAATCCCCACAACTGGCTCTCTGAGCAAGACCCTTAACCCCATATTGCTCCCCAGGCGCCGCACAATGGCAGCCCACTGCTACCCAAGGGAATATGTTAAGATGCAAAAGTGAGAAAAATGATGTTCAATTATTAAACCTGTTATCAAGTCTTAGCAATAACTGGCAACAACTTCTTTACATTTCTGTGGAAGCATTTAACCCAGATATTTTTCTTTCAGTTACAGTTTTTTAGCCTAAGGTGACTCCATATCTAGACCAAATGAATAAGGGACTTCTGTTTTTTCCCCCTTCTTTTTACCCATTCAGAGATATTCTTGCTTGTGGGATTTGCATCATTGTTCTGCTGGATGACCCAAGTGTGCATCAGTTTAAAGTCAGACATTTTTGTGGGGATTTACTGGTAGAAGAGTCATGATTTTGTCATTGCTCTTGGTGTAGAAGTCTCAACAAATATCACTGCTCCACCACCTGTTAGTATGAGTAAATTTCCCTTTGAGATTAATTAGGTATTTTTTTATTTTAACAGATATTTTACTGATGTAAAGTTTATGCTAGATACAACCATATTTTCTAGGTTCCACTTTGGTTTTCTTTGCAACTGAATGTTTTTCCAACAAAAAACTATTGTCAATCATCAGGATTTTTTTTTTGTGAATTTGAAATGGCCCTTTATGTTATTTTTAGTCAACAATGGGTTTGGCCATGGTACTCTTACTGCATTTTCTTCAATAGAGCAGAATTCATGCTTCCAGCAAGTCATCTTGGTCTTGGACCAGCAAAGTAACCCCAGACCATCGCCACCACTACCACATTACTCTTTGTCCTCATTTGGAACAAATGTAAGCTGGAACTTTGTGTTCTTCTTGGTCTGCAGTGGTTTGGCTTTTAAACTCTCCCATGGATGCCATTTTTATCATTGTTCAGTTTTGGACAATGATGCACTGAAGCATGCAAGCCTTATGGGCGGTTCTAGAAAGGGGCCAACAAGGTCCAGTCCCTGTTATGCTGTAGAGCTGGTCCTGGCCCCAGCTATGGCCACTATACTGAAAACATCCACTGCATGTATTTAAATACAATTTTTTCTTGAAGTTAGTGTATTTCACCTTGATTTAAGGAGGTAGGACAAGAGGATTTATGTTTAAAATAAGAAAAAAATAAAAAACTCAAGGTTCATGTTCCAGGTGCCCGAAATCTATTTATCTTATTTCAAGAGTAACAATATTTATTCCATTGCAGATCATCGTATCTCCCTTCTCCAATTAAGGGCAAACACACAGATTTATTGACATTTGAACTCTTTATAATCTGCTTTTAAACTGTAATACCAAATCAATTTCTTATGATAATATGTGCCGACAGAAGAGACGCTAACTGTTGGACCAGGTTTACCTTTCAAAAGTTATTTAGACATTTCAGTCAGCTTTAAACTGCAGCCGTACTAAAATAGGATCATAGTTTTCATCAGTTGGATCAGGAGTCTGAAACCATGGCTTTGTGGCTCAGCTAATATTCTAAACCATGTGCTTTTGTCCAAGTTTTTTGTTGCTGTTAATCTAGAACTACCACTGATCATGGTGCTTCACTAGTTCGAGTTCCCTTTTTATGATGCATAGTTTTTTTTTCTCTTTTGGAGTAATTTTGACTCTCTTTTACCATTGTTTAGTGTTTTCTCCGTTTCTAGATAATGGCTCTTACTGAGGTACACTAGACTCCCTAATCCTGTCTAGAGTTCTGGGTCTACAGCTCATCCCACATGTAAAAAGGTGTCTGCTAAACGCTTTCTCTGTTGTTTTGGCCATAAGGAACGTTTTGGATCCTGTATGTTTTTGACTAGTTTAAGATAACCCAGTATTTCAATAAGGCCATGCACTGTTTCATATACACACACACACATACAAATATATATATATATATATATATATATATATTTTTTTTTTTTTTTTTTTTTTTTTTTTTTTTTGTATGTATGTATGTATGTATATATAAGGTCACTGCCCTGAGTGCCCTAACAACCACAAGCACCACTGATGCCTTTACCATCCCAAAGCGGCCGGTTAGCTCAAGTGACTTGCACACAGGAGGCCCCGGTTCGCCAGTGTGGGTAAATGGTAAATGGCCTGTACTTATATAGCGCTTTTTCAAGTCAGGAGACTTGACCAAAGCGCTTTACACAACATTCATTCAGTCATTCACACACACACTGATGGTGGCAAGCTACACCATCAGTGGGGTTCACCTACACCTGGGGCTCACTTACAGAAGCGGAGTGTTGTACACTGGCGCCACCGGGCTCTCTGACCACCATCAGTAGACAATGCAGGTGAAGTGTCTTGCCCAAGGACACAACGACACTGTAAGTCGGAGCCAGGGCTTGAACCGTCAATCCTTCAATTTCAGGGCAAACTCCTACATCCGTCGCCACGGTCCGCAAGACCAAACAAGGTCTGCGTCAGGGGTTATTGACAGAGACCGTTACTGGTACTACTCTAGTAACCCTAATCACAGGGGATATATGTATATATATATATATATATATATATATATATATATATATATATATATATATATATATATATATATACACACACACTATATAAGATTTCAAATCCTTGGTTTTTATATTGAGTGTGTTTTATGGCAGAAAATCTCAATTTTAGTCTCATATGACCAGACGTACTGCCCCACATAACAATCCCTAGAAGTTTAACTAACATCTCATTCTTATATTTTTTTGTTTATATGATTGAAAAGGCTTTTTTCTGATGTGTCTCCCAAACAGCTGACTGGCGTGTTGTGTATGTTGTATATTTGTATGCTAATTTATTTTTAAACTAATTGGAATTAGCACTGTGTAATGTCACAAAAACTGAATGTCTTTTCCTTTAATGGATAAAACCACTTTTACAATGTAAATATATAAAAAGAAAGGCAGGAGAAGCAATCATATCAGGATCAAGACGGGAAAGCGGGTATGATGGGTTGATAAAAGAGGGCTTATTTGTTGAATTACGAGAGCTGAAATAGTTAATGATATTTATGATATTGAAGATAGCATAGAATCCAGGAAGTTTGACAGAAAAATTAAAAATGCAAGCCTGGGATCTTTCAAACATTCCAAATCAAAGGGAGGCAGGTTTTATGGACCTACAACCAAAAGACAAACAAAGCAGGGTTTGTTTGTGTTTTGTTTTTATTTAGAAACATCCAAGCCAAGTGAAACAGATGTAAACTGGAAATGGTGTGAGATTGAGTTTACTCCTGAGGAGAGTTGACAAAAGAAGAAATGGCAAATGTGTTTATTTTATCAACAAGTAGAACAATGAGCAGTAGCAGATGGTGAGCTCTGACCTGAATACAATGGACTTAGTCTGAAAGAGCATAGAGAGACAGCCAGAATTCACAACTCTGTTTCACATTTAGCAATAGAAGTTAAGTATGCTGAGTTATAAAACGGATATTACCTAAAATTATTTATGTAACAAAGCAAAAAAAACATTTTCTTGAAATTAAATGAACTACAATAAAAATAAAAACTCTCACACTATATTGAGTGTTGCTTAAAAGTATATGGATTTTGTTTGGATTATTATGACTGCTTTAAAATTGAAAAACTAATGTGTGGTTCTGCTGTTCAGTGGCAGATTTTTTAAAGCGTTTGTGAGGAACAGCCAATCAAACTTCGCTCTCTGGCTATTTAAAGAACGAGTCCCGACAGCCTCTGAGGTGTCACCTGCTAATATCCATCCGCGCGAATGTAAACATATAACATCCTTATTTTAAAATTATATTTACTTTTCTACATATTATTTTACTACCTCTTTTAATAACTCAAAGCGTCATCATTATTTGCTATCAATAGCTCTCAGGCTTTAGGTTACAGATGAAATGGGGGAAAAGTTAGGAGTTTCTGTTGGCGTATTACATAGAATTTACGTTCACCAGAAGGCGTCGTCTGGTTGGCTGACCGTGTAACGACGAAAATGATGAATACCCGAGAAATAAGCCACAATGCAAACTGTATCCGAGTAAAAAAGAAAGTGAATAAACACCCGTTTGAAATGCCAAGGTTGTATAAGCAGATTGCAAAGGTGTAGGTGATTTAATGAAGTGAAACTGAAACAAAGTGAGGGCTTTACATTTGAAGGACATAAATATACATAGAATACACTCACACATTAATTTATGATTCAATAAAAATGTTACGTGAGATACTGCAGAATAAAATTAGTCAATGTTTGTGCATTTTAGATGCTGTGTTGGAAAAAAAAAACAACAACTAGTAAATCTAAATAAAACACATCCTCAAAGTGAAACATAGTGGAGGGTGCATCAGGCTGTGGGAAACCTTCTGCAGCAGGGATGAGTAGGTCAGAGCTGCTATAAAGATGGATCAATACAGTCTATATATATTCAATGAATTTAAAGTCTAATTTGTCGGTGATTCACATCACTGGGTAAAAAAACAAACATTTTACTGATTAATTGCAAGCAGATTTTTTTTTTTTACTTTGTTTGAATTATGATGGTTTTCAACTCACAGTTAATCAAAAACACAAATTAAGATTCAAATGTTACATAAAATAATAACCAATATCTAGATTTAAGTCTGGACGTAAACATCTGTAGCTCTCTAAACAATCTGAACAAATTCTAGCTATTGTGCAAAGAAACAATCATTTCAGTCTCTATGTGCAGAGCCTGCAATATTCCAAAGGATGCATCTTCTTTTAATATTTTTCTTTCCATTTTGTTTTTCTTTAAGAAAATAAAGTAAGTAACTATTCAAACTGAAACTATCATTTTTTCCTCCAAATTACAACCTTATTGAATTGTCATAAACTAGTTATTCTATAACTATATTTTTTATCCTACACTAGTGTTATTTTTATAATGCATTTATAATATTTATGTTTTTTTTTTCATATTTGGGTGTTGCCTTATGCATACTTAACCTACAAAGAGACATAATTTCAGAGCACTTCTGTTGTAAAATATATATTATTATCCATTAGGACTATTCGAAAAACATAAAATACAAAAATATATTAATAAATCTCCTGTAAACGGACATTTTATAAACAGTATTTAGCAGTTATTAACGTGTAAGTATGTAGAGAGGTGTCTATCTGACAAGCATCACGTAGAATGGTGCGGTGTACTAGTTTCTGCGGCGGACGTGCTGACTGCCTTGGAACATTCTCTTCACTGTGCGTGGATGTGTGTGTGTGTGTGTGTGTGTGTGTGTGTGTGTGTATAATCTGCCTCCTCTCGTGTTGATGTCGACGCGCTGCAGACCGACTGTGGCTGGAGAATAAACGGGCCCGAAATAAAAAAAAAAAAACAAAACACCCTCAGCAGGAGCGACGCACGCCACGAGCCCACGAGTCACAACCCAACCGGGTCCGAAAGACCATGAGCCTGCCTCGGCCGGACGAGTTCAAGCCTCCTCCAGAGTGCCCGGTCTTCGAGCCCAGCTGGGAAGAATTTCGAGATCCTTATGCTTTTATCAACAAGATCAGACCCATCGCAGAAAAGACCGGGATCTGCAAAGTCCGGCCGCCGCCGGTGAGTGCTGGAGGGAGAGTTGTTTTTGGACGTTTTTTTTTTTGTGGGGGCGCGGATGCTGAAGTTCGGCTTTTAGATGAACAGAGCGCTGGGATTTAAAGGGACTGTTCAACATGGCGGATACACACGGCGCTGCTCATTCTTTGTGCAGTAACCGTTAGCTACGTCTCATATTACTGCATTTTAACCGATATATAATAGCGCTAGTTGTAGTTTAACGGCAGCCGCGTGTTTGTTGCGGGTTTTTATATCCGAATTATTGTCGGTGGATACCAAAACCCCGGCGGTGGTTCGGTCATTGATCCTCTCTGTTGGAAGGCTAACGTTAGCTACCTGTCATTATAAGGCTATCATCGTTGACATTAGTGGCAATGCGGAAGCTATGGGGCTACTGAAAGTACAACGAGACAATACAAAGTTGAAGATAAAGTAAATGACATTCAGATGACTTACATTTCACCGTGTTAGCCATTCAATGGCCCTAAACCTACGAAGCTGACTTTGATCATTATTTATTTATTTAGTTGAAGAGCATCCATATAATCACTTTTCTGCTAACTTTATGATGCCCTTTTGAAAACATGGTTTTAAATTATTGATCGTGTTCAAATATTTTTTTTTCTTCTGCAACTTTAGACTTTTTCTAATGATATATTTTTCTTAAAAGTGGGGAAAATCCTTATCTATTACATAAAGTCATGACCTTTTAAGTATTGTTAAAAAGGTGATATTGTTGAGTGTTTCACTGATGCAGACCCTGATGATCTAAGCTTTCACATAATCAGCCAGTGTTCATGTATGAGCCTGTGTTGAAGGGTGTTGTCCTCCATGTTGGCTTTGTGGTAAGCTGGACTATTGAGTTGAGTCTTCCATCTGGCCATTTTGTCTGTCAGTGGGGGATGTTTGCTACAGACTTAAAGGGAAGAACTTGGGGTCCTTTTTTACCTAGTAAAAGAAAAAAAACTACTGTTAAAATAGCGTTTTCATTGCAGAACACTCTAGAGTGCTGTGTAAAAGTGTTTCCTCTTATACAGATGCTTTTTTATGCTTCCTTGTCTCATTTACATATTTCACATAAACTTGTAGATCATTTATACAAACACTTGAATAAGTGAGTAAAGTGGTTTTTCAAATAATGATTTATTTCATAAAGAGGAGAGCTACAAAAACAACTTTACCACTTATAATAGTAGTAACTGCTCCTTAAGACAAATTATTTGCTGCTACAAAGTAGTTGAATATTTAGCTCTGGAAGAAATTCACTTTTTTTTTTCTTAAAGGAAAATTACGGTTTTTAACACTTTTAGCCCATTTTCTGTAGTGTCCAGGATGAAATCGAATGATCGACACCAACATTTTGACAATTGGTCCTGTCTCTGCTATTTGGCTCGTGCAGAATCCCCCCCTGGCTGCTTCAGAATGGCTTCCATAGTGCATGTCCGATAATGTCCTTAAAACAACCTTAAACGTTCTTTTTTTAAAATATGCTACTCACCGGGTCGTCAGCGCTGTTCAATGACGTTCCAAAAAAAGTTTCGTGAAGAAAAAACGTTCCTGTAGTGTTCTATTTAGCATTTTGTAAATCCCATTGAGTTCTGTTGGAATAGTCAATATCCCTCCGCCACCGGAAACGGAAATGGGGCCTGTTTACGCTTAGTTGTAGTCTTTTCGCAAGGCCCAAGTGTTTCTGCTTCACTCTGTGTACTCCGACGTCGAGGTGCTTACGTCTCAGTTAAACACTTTAAAAAACTCTGATAATGGAATACGAAAGGTGGATTCTTGAGGAGGACATATTGGACTTTGAGTTTGACGGTAGAGGATACCGTCGCCAACTAGTGGTCTGGAGTGTGCAACGCTTCAGATTCGAACGGGAAGCGGAAGTTTATAAGCGGTTGTGATGTATCGGAAAAAATAGTTCTGGGATTTACAAAATGCTAAATAAAACGACAGGAACGGTTTTTCTTCACGAAACTTTTTTTGGAACGTCATTGAACAGCGCTGACGACCCGGTGAGTAGCATATTTTAAAAAAAGAACGTTTAAGGTTGTTTTAAGGACATTATCGGACATGCACTATGGAAGCCATTCTGAAGCAGCCAGGGGGGGATTCTGCATGAGCCAAATAGCAGAGACAGGACCAATCGTCAAAATTTTGGTGTCGATCATTCGATTTCATCCTGGACACTACAGAAAATGGGCTAAAAGTGTTAAAAACCGGAATTTTCCTTTAAGTTATTTTAATCTATCCACGTCCGTCAGATTTAAAGCCATTTTATGCATTAACAAGCTGTTTACAATCGGGGTACAGCATCTTGGCTGCGCCTAAACTGATGGTCATTACTCTTGGTGGCTCCTGACTACCGTGACCATGTGTCACTTTGATTTGCTTTCTTTGAAATGCATTTAGCTTTATGCCAGATGTAGTTGGACACACGTCTACCATAAAATAAAATAAAAACACATCTTTCGCTATGTATCAAAAATAAATAAAAATGGGCCTGTAAGCACACACACATTAACATAATGCTACTTATTTTATTTATGTTTAATTTCAATTAATATGATGTGAGCGATGCAAACCGAATCGGATATATGTATATGTTGCCCAAGAAGTATATAAAATATGCCCCCAAAAAAAACGTTCTTACCTTATATTTTTCCGTTTTTAAAACCTATGTGATGATTTGACCAAGTTTGATTAAAATGAAATCCGTTAAGAGTGCAAATGTGTGTCCTTACAGCTTGCAAATACTTTGAGTATCAGTTGAAATACTTACATGGCAACATTAAAGAAACTCTTGGACCTCCTCTGTTGCCCTGCAGGCCAAAAGCAGCAGTTTTGTTTGCTTCTGCCTTGGGCTGATACTAGGTGCAAAAATGAAACCATAGAGCGTGCCTGCATGCTGCAAGATACAATGTCCTCCATGTTCCTCTAAGTGTATCATTGTTGCTCTTCAGGACTGGCAGCCACCATTTGCCTGCGATGTTGACAAGCTTCACTTTGTTCCTCGGATCCAGCGGCTCAATGAACTGGAGGTAAGTTTGTTAATCAGATTATGTCAGACGTAATTTTACTATTATCTGTCCGTGGATCTCTGCTTTTGTTTTGTTAATGCAGATGGTATTTAGTTAGATTATTAACTGGCATGTTTATTTTTTTTTAACTATCTGCACTCTAACAATAATATTTTTAAATAAAACATCTTTTTGTGGGCTACTTGTTCTCTTGATATTCAACCCTGTTTTTTTTCCGTGGTCGTTTCCAGGCACAGACGAGGGTCAAGCTCAACTTTTTGGACCAGATTGCCAAATTTTGGGATTTGCAGGGATGTACCCTGAAGATCCCTCATGTGGAGAGGAAAATTTTAGACTTATATAAACTAAACAAGGTTAATTATTTACGGCATCTTGCATTATTTTCTCACAAGTCTATTTAATAAACAGAGAAACAGTCATGGCTGATACACCTCTGTGCCGTTACAGCTCGTTGCAGATGAGGGTGGATTTGACATCGTCTGCCAGGACAGGCGTTGGACAAAGATTGCAGTTCAAATGGGTTTCTCTCCTGGCAAAGCTGTGGGCTCCCACCTGCGAGGGCATTACGAGAGAATCCTCTATCCCTACAATCTGTTTCAGAGCGGAGCTAACCTGCTGGTGAGTTGCACACGTGCATCGGCAGGACAGCAATCTACAGTCAGATCTGAAATGATGCATTTTATTTATTCAGTCATTCATTCACCGAGAAACAATTGCACAATAGTATCCTGTTTGATCTGCCGCTGAGACAGAAATCGTATTGTGATTTTTTAGGTTGACAGAGAAAATATTCCTTGATTACTTCAGTTTTTATCTTTTTTAACTAAAAGTGTGGCTATTTAGTCCAGAATGATCCAAATGCGTATGTTGCTCCTTAGATCTAGAACTGATAGAACTTCTCATATTCCTGCACTCTCAATTTGATCTTTTTTTCTAAACCAATATCATATCAAATTAAGGAAGGTCATTCCTGTTTTTTATTTATTTATTTATATCCATGAATTTAAAACCTAAAATGTTTAAAACTACACAGTCAATTTTGAAGTGTTTAAGTAACACATATGGTCCCACTCGGAAATAGTTTTAAATTAGAACTCTACGTAGTGTATATTTTACTCTAGTTGTTGTTGTAATAACTCTAAAATAGTCAATGTACATTGACACTGCATATTTAACACTGTGGAATCTACGGTGTAGAGTCCGCCATTTGTAAAAAGGCTGCTCTGCTTCACCTCCTGCTCTTGTAATAACAGAAGTGTAGTCAGATTTAATGAAGCAGCAAATCTATAGATCTGCTTTCTATGTTTTCTTATTTAGCTTTGAAACTAACAGGCCAGAATGCCACTAACTGCCTTGTTTGCCTATTGTGACAGAAATGGAAACTTTTACATTGCTTCTTTGCTGTTGTTGTCTGTTAAAATAGTCATGCAGGGCCATGAATGAGGCCCGATGAGGGGCCAGTGGTCTGAGGTCTGCCGCTGGAACCTCTTGTTATAGCTTGGTGTCTGTTTGCATTTGCACCTTAAGAAAAACAAGAGAGCTCATTTGGTTATGTATTTGAATTAGTTGTTTGATTTGGTTCTGTGTGGCCTCTCAGTCAGGTCACTCTAAAATGTTTTATTACCAAAGCTCTCTTTCACCTCAGGCACAAGAAACAGCTTCCAAACTGATGCGTTTGGAGGCTGATCCTGATCATGAAAAGGTACGTTTGTCTAATGATTATAAAACTGCTAAGGCTTAAAATGAATGAATTGCATGTCCTGTGTGGGTGGGCATGGTGTCATACTATCAGCTTAACTTGGGTGTATTTGCAGAGAGCTTTATTCTAATGCTCTCTGGTTAACGCTTCCTGGATATTACCACGTGGAGTCAGCAGCCTTCATGGTTCTCTTTCTGTGCCAGACAGAAATGAGGTCAGAAGTTTAAACATTGTGGATTTCTAGACTCATACAAAGACAGATGTGGGAGGGTTTAACTGACGTGATGCACAAATGGAACTGGTGGAAAAATGAGTTCATGTGCAAAGATTTGAAAAAGTATTCACACCTGTTGGACTTGTCATGTTTTAATTTCAAACTTCCTTCAGTTTTTTGAATTATTTTATGTGATAAAAAACTAAAAGTAAGCCTGCAAGAAGGAACCAGTGTTTTCAAAACTTTTGACAAATAATAAATCTACATACCGCATTTTGCGTGTTTACAGCTGCAAACCTTTAGGGGAAGTAACTGTCTGCACTGGCTTTATATATCTAGACACTACATTGTTCGTCTAACCTCACAGGCTTGATTGGATTAATATCTGGACCTCAATTGTGTAATTTAACACCTTAAACCCACCACAGACCCATGGATCTCCTACAGTTTTATCCATGCTCCATGGTCTTCCTGATAATATCTGTTCATCCAGTCCTCTAACAAACCTCTGGTTCCCTTATTCCTCCAGAGCACAATAAGACTCTGCTTGTGTATCTGTATATTACAAAATCCACTGAAACTATATTGAAATTAAAAAATGTGGAAAAAGTTTTAACAGGTTTGAATACTTATAAAGCCTGACCAGTTCTTTTGTTCCCTTTTCTTTGCATTCACTTTTTCATTTTAATTCTTTCCTAAAGTCAGTGAACCATCTTATATGGCGGAGTACTGCCCCTGCAGTTTGATCCCGTTGCATGCAACAGTCCTCAACTCTTGCTTATTAAACCTTTAAGGTTAAAGGAAAGTGATGACTGAACCCCTCTCCCTCTGCTCATCACAGTCCTTACAGGGTAGATTTAACATGAGTTGCTAAAGGTGACAAACTCTCACTAACCACATCCTTCTTTTGACCTTATTGTCTTCTGCCTTCACCACCAAACACCACGTGATGTCTCTTTCAACCACATTTAGAACCTCCACTAATTGAAGTATTGCAGAGTTGCAGCTAAAATCATGAAAATAATTCATTAAGAAACATTTTTCCGAGAGCTTGGCTCTCTCTACTTTCCAGACTCATGTCCTATTTTGATTGTCTTTACACCTTATCTGCATTTTTCAGGTATTTCCTGTCAAACATGCTATTGCTTGTTACCAACCAACATGTTTTAGCTTTAAATCGGCTCTGTTTCAGTGTGTTCAAAAGACCGACCAGCCAGCAGAAGACAAAGATAGCAGCGAGCCCAAGCTGCAGGAGCAGATCCAGAGGCCGCCGGCTCCCACTCCTGATGCCAGCCCCAGTGCTCGCCGAGCCAAGCGCATGAAGATCGAGGTGGGACCAGCAGAACTGCAAAGAGTTCACTTTTCAGCACAGATTTCCACATTAGCTTCATAGTTTATATTTGAGTTCAGCACTTGTTTCACTGCTCTGTTTTTTTTTATTTTGTGCAGACGACCTGTGTAAAGACTGAGCCAGGTGAGATGGGTGATAGCAAGCCCAATCTGAGGAGGAGGATGGGCTCTATTGTTGTCAAGCAAGAACCAGGTCAGTCTCCTCATGTCACAGATAAAAACTGAAACTCTTAATTATATCTACGGTAAAAAGAAAGAATGTTGTTACATAAATATTTTATTTTAGTATTTTCATGGAGGTTTTATGGCTTTTAAATCAGTTAGTAATGATTTTCTTTTAACAGCTAAGGAAGATAAGAATATCTTTTTATATTTTTCACCAAATAAATATTTTAAAAATATTTTAATACAGAGATATGGACTTTATGAACATGTTCTTTTATATCTGCTTTAGGGTTATTTAGAAAAACTTTTGATCCGTCAAAACAGCCATATCCCAATTTATTGAACATAACTGTGTTTTACACTGCAAAAAATGTAAATCTAAATAATAATTTTTTTCTTAAATTAAGTGTATTTTTTTATGAATTGATGAGGTAAGTTCCATTGAAACTTTTCCAATGGAACAAGACAATTTACATTTATAATAACT